>NW_020290744.1:187848-539120 GCF_003184695.1 Aspergillus brunneoviolaceus CBS 621.78 | reverse complement strand
TTTTATTTATTTTATTTATTTTATTTATTTTATTTATTTTATTTATTTTATTTATTTTATTTATTTTATTTATTTTATTTATTTTATTTATTTTACCTACTTAACTGTTTAATCTGTTTTATTTCTTTATTATATTAATCTTTCCGCTGTGTTTAAACTGTTTTATATATATTATACAGAAAACTTTTGATTTTTGATTTATTTTTAATTCTATTTATAGCTTTTTAAGCTATATTTTATTTATAAACTTAAAAATAATCTAACTTAGTAACTAGTAGGAAGAGCGTAAAGAGAGATAGATTCTAGCTATCTAAATATCTATTTAAACTACCGGCTAAAATAGTAAGCTGTTCAGCCAATAAAAAATTAAATATTTTATATATCTCTTCAGCTCGCCGTAAGGCCCATGTATTCTAATGCTATTTAAACTATATAAAATTATTATAATAGAAAAAACAGACTATTCTTTGAGTATTAAAATATCAGAATAATTATATAAAATAAGATTAATAAATACTATCGATAGAATAATTACAAAAAGTATAACTATCTTTTTATATAATAATATTACTAAATATATAAAAGAGATATAAGTAATATTTAAATTACTTATTTAAATAAGTATTTAAATAATATTAAATCTGCTGTAGAAAATAGCTTGGTAAAATTATTTATAAAGTTTGATTTCTATTAATATATTAAAAATCTATTTTATTATATTTATATATACTTTTTATATAAAATAATCTAATACTAATTTATTATATTAATTTTAAAACTGTAAATTTATAGACAAGATTAACTATATTATTATAATTTATGTATATAATTATTTTTTTATTAATAAATAAATCTAGTTTTATAATAGACTCGTATAAAAAAATAGTTTTATAAAATATTTTATAAAATATTATATATTTAGTTAATGTAAATAAAATTATTAAAACCATCTGTTTAAATATAAATTATAACATTAAAAATTTTATATATATAATAATATAAACTTTTATAGATTTTATATTATTATTATTTAAATATAAATATTAATATAAATTTTAAACTATTTACTAAAATCTCCGCTATATATAATATTAATAAATATGAAGTTCTTAAAATAATATAAAATATATTTAATAACATTTTTATTAATTAACTACGAAGAGGCTACTTGATGCTAAAATTAATATATAATATATTCAATATTCATATATATTTTTATTACTAGTTGATTTAGTTTTCTCAATATTTTTTTATATTAGTTTAAGTTAATAAGATTAAAATCTCTATATAATATATTTTTAATTACTTATATTATAATTTACAAAAAGTTTATTAATATAAGTCTGCTAACTAATAAATATTATTTTAATTTTATAATCTTAATATATAACATTATACAGAAATTATACTAGCTTATTAAAATATTTTAAATATATAATTTTTTTAGCTTATATAATATAGCTTTAACTTTTAGTATATTAAATATAATAAAGAAATTACTTATATATGAAAATAAAATTATTTTTTTATAGATCTAAATATGAATATTCTATTTTAAGAACTTAAATCTAAATATATATAATATTTTATTAATTATTTTATTTTAAATAAATACTACTTGCTGAAGACTATATAATATTTTTTTTAAATATTAAATCTTACCGAAGAATTTATAGAGGCCTGTTAGTTAATATATATATATACATATATAAATTAATTTTAAAGTTTAACATTAAATTATATTATAATTATAAAAATATAATAATAATAATTATAAATCTTAAGATAATGTTATTTAAAACTAAAATAAAGTTATTTTTAAAGTTAAAATTAAAATATTAATAATTTTTATTAATCTTTTAATATTTTTAAAATATTATATTTATCTATTATTATTAAATTTTATAATATATATTTTCCTCCTAGAAAATATGTAAATATTAAACAGCCGGTTAATAAAACTAAATATATTTTTTTATGTATTATTTTATTTAGTTTCTATTTTTTTAGCTAATTTGACTATTAAAAAAAAGGCTTTAATAATAATATATATTGTTAAAATTAAGATCTTATCAATATACAAAAGGATTTTATTATATAATTAGAATATATTCTTAAAGTTAAATTATTTATATAATATACTTTTATTTAAATAGTTTAATATCTAAGATAGCTTAGTTTTATGATTTTTATAAAAATAATATTTTATTTTAAACTTAATATCAATTATTTATATATTTTCTTAAATGATAAATAACAGCAGCTAAAAATTCTAATTAATTTAAGAATTAAAAATTTATAAATATATATTATAAAATCTTAGTAGTTATATTAACATTTATTTTAATTTTTAAAATATTTTTAATATTATAATTGAATATAAATTTAATAAAATATTAATATTATATAATTTTATATTTATTGTTAATATATATAATAATTCTATCTGTAGATTTTTCGATAGTATAATTATAATATATTTTATAAACTTATAAATTTATTATTTTTTTAATATAATTTTAAAATATTTTTTTATATTTATAATTATGTTTATTATAAAGGTCTTACTAATTATCTTAATTTTTCATTTTATTTTATTTTTTAAATATCTTTTAGAAATTATTATTTAGATTAAATATATAAAAGTATTATATACTAATAGTTAATATACTAATTTTAATATTAGAATATATTGATATTAGATTATATAATTAAACTTATAAATTAATATTATGTATTATTATTAAAATATATACTATAATACTAAGATTTAATAAGATTTTATCTATAATAATATTAAATAATAATAGATTATAATTCTAAGATTACTATAGTATATTTATAAATATAATAAATTTATTTGTTATTTAAAAAATAAAATAATTTTTATTTATAATATTAAGTTTTATTTTTTCTAATATATAATAAAAGTAAAAATAATTTTTATTTAAAATTTTAAATCCAGGTTTCTGCAGTATATAATAAAAATAAAAACAATTTTTATTTAAAAAATTAATTAGATTTTCTTATTCAAAAATATTATTTTAATATTTCCGGGTAAACTTTCTTTATTGAAACTTATAACATATTTTTTATTTATAATTAAAAATAATTTTTTTATTACTTTGTCTTTATAAATTTTGAAAAAAGTTTTAATAATCAAAATAAAAAAATATATATTAAATATTTTAAAAAATAAAAAGAAAACAGAGGCTAAATTTAAAGTTATTTATTAACTAGTAATTTAAATATATTTAATAAAGCTATTTATTATTTATATAATTAGTTATATTAATATTAAACTCTTATTATCTTTTAATGATTTACTCCAGACAGGTTCTTGGTTTATTAATAATAAAGAAAAACCGGTAAAAAAATATATAGAAATATTTTTAATACTATTATTATACTTATTACTATATATATGTTATTAAAAAAGTTTAATATTATTATAGTATATAATTCTTCCGGTTTTTTATTTATAAATATAAAATATATAATTATAATTATTTTTATAGCTAATAAAATAGCTGAAATATATATATAGTTTAAGTTTATATTTTTTTAATTTATTATAAATTATTTATTAATGAAAACATAGATTTAATAATTATATATATAAAAATATTTAATTAATAAAATATCTAACTTAATATTAAAATATATATTCTTTTAATATAAATAGTAATTCTTTATTTAAAAAATTAAATAATTAATAATATATATTATTATTTTAACTATCTTTAGCTAAAACTATATAGTCGTCAAGTATTAATTAATATTATTCTAACTGTTAATATAATATATTATTTATATTATTTTATATAAATATTTTGATAATAATAATATACAGCTGATATAAAATATATAATATTTTGAAATTTATAATATTTTTTAAATTTTATAAACTTTTAGTTATTATTTAGATATTATTTAGTAATATACTAGTAAATGTATTATATTTTTATAATCTTTATTAAATATATTTAATATATTATTAGTTTCATGTTTAAAAGTCTTTAATAAACAGATTTTTATACAGCCGATAAATAGATCAATAAAAATTAAATATATTTCTCATTTTTAATATTCATTCATTTTAAATACTGAATATTATAAATTTAAATATTTTATAAATATTATTTTTTTGTTATTAGTTTTTATAATATCTTCTTATGTATTCTTTTAATTTTATAAGTTTTATGTTCGAATTTTAGCTTATTAATTATTTTAGTATTAATATACTTTATTATAATAATTAATTTTAGCTTGCCTGTATAACTTAAGTAATAATATGAAAAAATTAAATTAATAATAATAAATTAAAAATATTTAAATAGTGTATTTTTTTATATATTTTAATAATAGATATTTCATTATTTTATATATTTTTAATAATATAACTAATATTAAGATTTTTAATTTTTTAGTTTTTAATATATTAAATAATATTATAATAATATTATAATTATTAAATATTTTTGCTGCCGATAATAAAATATATAAAATATTAAGACCATATTTTATTTTTATAATTAATCTAATAATTTTATTATTTCTAATATTAAAATATAATTTAATCTTTTTATATTTTTAGTTTTACTATAGCTATTAAAAAAATTAATATATTGATATATCTTTTTAAATATTTATATCTTATGTTCAATAAAAAAATTAAAATCTAATATTAATAAGCATCTAGAGCTGGAGTTTTAAATTTATATAATAAAATAGCTTCTTATTAAATTTTTCGGTAATAGCTATATTTATAAATATATTAATATAATAAAAATATATAATAATTATAAGATTTTTTTTACGATGGAAAATTAACAATATTATATATAAATTTATAGTTTTTATTTCTAAAAATATATATTTAAATAAAAATAAAAGTAAAAATTAAGATTATATCTATATCTATCATAAAAGATATATTTCTTTTGTATAAAAAAGATTTTTAAATTCAAATAAATTAACTATTAAATTAACTATCTACTAGTTTTTTCAGTAGCTATATAATATTTCTTTTTTACTCTTTTTAATATATTAACTGAAATTATATTTTCTAATTTATTTTTTTTTGATATTTATAAAATTATATTTATATAATCAGTATTTATTTCTTATTTTTTGAATAATATTTTTATAATATATTACTAAATTAAAAAATGTAATATTATTATAAAAACTATTATTATTTTTACTAATATTATTTTTATGAATAATTATTTAGAATAAAAAGTTATTTTTTAAATAATATAAAAAAATAATATAAATATTAATCTTACAGCTAAAAACCCGGATATTCAAACATTAATATTAAAATATATTAGTAAACTATAAGAATTTTATATATTATAAAGACTTGATAGTAAGAAAACTAATAATTATGATTTACTTTTTATATATATTTATTTTATAAATAATTTTATAAATAATAATAAGAATCCTATTTATATACTTAAGCTCTAAGACCTAATTTAAATATTTTTTAAATATATTTTTTAATAATAAGTTTATAAATTATTTATTAATCAAAATTAACTATTATTTTAATATAATAAAGTATGTTTTATCTGAAAATTGATTATAGTAAGATTTTATCAATAAGATTTTCTATATATTAAAAACAAAGACTTATTTTAATAGTATATATTTAGATATTTAATTTTTATATATTTATAAAAAATATTAATAAAATTAATAAAAAGTCTCAAACCTTATTGAAGAAAAATTTATATTTTTTTAATATCAAATATAAGATTAAATACTATTTTTATTATTAGCTTTCTAATTTTTTATATTTAATATATATTAGAAATATTCCGGCTATTAATTAGCTGGCTGCAGAACGTTTTTAACATATATAAAAAAAAGAATTAGAAAAAAAAATATCATAAATAATATAAATTTTATAAATATAAGATTTTTTAATAAAATATCAATAGAGTTAACGTTCTAAAGAAAAAAAATAATAAAGAAAAAAAAACTCATAACTTAAGAACAATATAAAAGAAATAGATTTTAGTTATTAAGTATTTATTTAAACTGCCGGCTAAGGCGGTGAGCCGCCCAGCTAATAAGAGGCCAGATACTTTACAACTAGTAAAGTATTTGAAAAACTAATTATAAAAGATTATCTAATTAAAACTCTTATTTCTATTATCTAGCTAGACTAAGAACCAGATACAAATCTTTTTTTAATACTATATACGTTTTATTTTTAGAAATAGGAGTTCTAATAAAATATTTGTAATTCTATAATATCTAGCTATACAAAATAATCTAGAAAGACTGACTTACCATATTAGTATAAATTCTAAAATATAGTATAATTATTATAATAAACTATAGTAGTATATTATAAATATTAAATTTATATTTATTAATATTTAACATACTATTACTATAAGATACATACTATATATCTATAAAAGAAAATAGATTTAAAAAAAACCAATTTGAACCTATATATATAAAAATAAATACTATTAAAAAATTATTTTCTAAAAAAAGACTAAGTTTAGATTAAAAATATTAAAGTTATTTAGATTATTATTTTTATAATAAATTTTCTAATATTTATTTTAAAATTTATATTTATTATTAAAGGTATTATGGCTGTTTTAGTAAAAACAATTATATTAATAATGTTAAAATTTTCTATTTTTATTCTTTTCTTAAATATTTATTTAATTTTAATAAATTTAAAAATACCTATTCTAATCTCTGCTGCTTTATTCATCAGATGTAAGAAAAATAAAAATTAATATTAATTAATATATCATATTTATTTTTTATTTGATTTATATTATTAGTTGTTTTAGAAGAAAAGTCTATCTTTAAATATAATTTTGTACTAAAAATAAAAAGAAATATTTTTTCAACTATCTTAATATTCTTATTTTTTAAAATATTTATTTAGAAATCTAAATAAAGAATATATTACTGAAAATAAATTTTTCAATCTTTATTAGAAATAACAAAGCTTTTATAACTATTTTATTAAATTTTAAAAACTTGTTTTTAAAATTAAAATATATTCGGATGTATTTAAACTAATATTTAGATAAAATATTGATTATAAATTTAAATTTATACTTATAAATAACATTTTTAAGAAAAAACTATTTTATACTAGTATAGCTTTTCTAGAATTTAAAAAATTATTATATATAGTATTTTTATAAATCTAAACTAAGTAACTAATTCTAAAAACTATTTATTAATATAATATTATATATTTAGAAAAACTAATTTAAACCATAAAATAAAAATTATTTAAAAAAATCTATTATTTCTAAACATAATTTTATAAATTTATTTATTATATACTGCTGGTTTTTCTACTAGAAAACTAACTATTCTAATTATTAAAAAATATTTTTATTATAAATTAAACTATTATTTTATGAAAAGTTTTTTAAATCTGAGACAAAAATACTATAAATAATACTTATATATTTTTCATTTCTAAATTTTTATATCTATTTACTGTATTTATTATCTTTAAATTCTTATATTTATTTATCTCTAAATTATTATTAATTTTCTTACTATTTTATAAAACCTATTTTTTATAATTAAATCTATTTATAAATTGTATAGGTTTCTTAATTCTTTTTCCTATTACAGGCCGGATATCTATATTTAATTAAATAATAATAAATGATTAAAAAATAAGTTTATCTTAAACTGCTAACAGACCGACTTTTCTATATAATTATATACTATTTTAAAAATTATATTTAAAGAATTTTTATTAAAAGATTTTTTAAAAAACTAATTTAATACTTATTTCTGCTATTCGAAATCCCGGAAATATAAATATTTTAATTTATATTATAATTCATACTAAATATTTCATTTTAAAAATAATAAATAAAACTGAGCTAAACTCTATTAGTTATTATTATATTTTTTAAAAATTTATAAAATAATTATAAAATATAATAATTATTAAGAAAATTGAATTATATTATTTACTATCTCTGAATAATTCTGAAAATTTATAATTATATTAAAAAAATAATTTCTTTCTGGTTATTTATTTTATTTATTATTTATTTATTCTTAGTTTTTTATAGCTAAAAATTTATAATCTTCATGTTAATTAGTTTATATATATGGTTTAGTATATTAATTAATATTATTAAAAATTTAATACTATTCCATCGAGACTCTAAATAATTAAAATATTATATAATATATTAATAAAAATCTGTTCTAAGAATATTATATTCCTAAAAAACTCTAATAAAAAATATTTATTTAATCTTACTAGCTGTATATACTGTTTATATATATTTTAATTATATAATATTTATAATAATAAGAAACTAGATTAATAAGATATAATAGGTTTTAATTAAACTAGAAAAACAAACTTTATCTAAAAGATTTAAAAAAATTTAAAATATTCTTTAAAAAAAAAACCGACAAGTTATTTTAATATTAAACATATAACTATATTATTAGTTGAAATAATAAAAGATTTCTGCTATTTAATCTTTTATATAAAATATTTGAAAATAAATTATAAGCTCTAAAAAATAGCTTTTAAAAAATCTAAAAATAAATTTTATTTATTTTAGCTTATTATTAGTTGTTTTTCTAATATTATTTATAAAAAAGTTTAAAAAAGATCTACAATTATACATTAACCATTATATTTTAAATATTATTTTTATAAAGAATAAATATCTGCTTCTACTTGTAAAAACATTTTAAATAATCTAAACAAAATAAAATACTTTATAAAGATTAATATTATAAGTATTTTCAATAATATTGAGATTAAAAAAACTAAAAATCTTTAACTATATTATAAACTTATCTATAATTAAATAAATATTTATAATATTATTTAAAATTATTAGAACTTTTATTATTTTTTAAAAATATGTAAATAATATTTTAAGAAACTATTTTGATATACTTTATATAATTTATTTTAAATAATATTTCAATTGATAGCTGGATTTACAGAGAATATTTTAAATATATTTAATAAATATTATAAAAATTATATAAAATTAAATTATATATTAAAGTATTAAGATATAAGTTTATAATTTCAAAATTAAATCTTTAGATTTAATTATAAATTATAATAGATTTTATATAAATTTAGAAAAATATAGGACTATAGTTAAATAGTTTATTTTAACTTATTTAATTAATATATAAGCTTTTTTAGATTCTAACAATTTCTACTACTGATTTATTTATAATCTCTTAAAACTAATTATTTTATTTCTATATTTAATTTAAAAAGATATTCTGTTTATTTGAATCTTAGAATATTAAAAAATATTAGTTTTATAACTATTTAATTAGACTTATAGTATATCATTAAAAGAACTAATATTTTTAATTATATTTTAAAAAAATATTATTTTAGTATAAAAATAATAAAGTTTTATATTTAATTAGATATTTTTTTAAAGATATATATCTGCTGAATATAATTATATAAACTACTATAATAATTAAATTCTTTAGCCGTTTAGACAGTAAGATACTTTTGTAGTAAAAATAATTAAATAACAAGCAGAATATCTGGTAAAAATATTAATATAAAAATAACAATTATTATAATAATAAATACTAAAAGAATAATATTTTCATTATATATATTAGGATTACTTTAATAATATTTATTACAGTTAGAATAACTATTAGAACTACTAAAAGAACTAATATGAAAACAACTATAATAATTATAAAACTATTTTCCACAGACTTTTATATATTCTAGCACGGTTGCAACTAGTATAATAATAATTTTAATTCTAAGAAGTTCTAGCTTACTAATATAAATATAAATATTAACAACTAGAATAATAACAGATATTTTTTCTAAAATAAATAAAATATATAGAAATAAAATAATTTGTAGATACAGCCGCAGTAGTAGTTTTTATATTCTAAATAACTATTTTTAGCTAATTATTTTTAAACCGAAATAAAAGCTAGAAATATCAATATAAAAAATAAGCAGCAGCAGTCTTAAAATTATATAAATAATTTATAATAAATATACTAAATCTTTATTTAAAATAATACTTAATCTTAGCTACAGTTATATACTGTTTTAACTAATCTTATTATATCTAACAATTTTAATAATATATACTATAATAATAACAAGAATTATAACTATTATAAGAATCAGACTAATATCTATTATAGTAACTATTATAGTAATAAATATAAAAACTAGTACTATAATTATAAGAATAAAAATAATTATATATATCTTATTTTTCTATTTTATAATAATAAATCTAATAAATTTATGGCGATTTTTAACTACTGTTATACTATTTTTATATTTTATAATAAACTATATTAGTATATTTTATATATAGTAGTAAAAAATATAGAAATAAAAAATCTTTCTAAAATCTTAATATTAAGTTAATATAATATATAAAATAATCTAATATATAAGATCTTAGTACTAAATATATTATAAGAGCTATAATAAAGCCTCTATTTAATACTAAAAAATATAAAAACACACGGCTTTAATATTATATAAAGTCGGAAGATTTATAACTAGAAATATAAATATATACTACCGAAGCCTTCTAATATTATACAATTTATAAGAAAGAATATAATATTAAGTTATATAAAATCTTCTAATAATATACTTATTCCTATAACATATAACAAAAATAATAATATTAATATACTTTGTATATAACAAGCAGTAACTATAATAGTAGCTTTTCATAAAAAAACTAATTTTTAATTAATATATCTAGATATAAAATACAGCTCGACTCTTATTAATAAAATATTTATTTTAAGTATTAAAAATATAAACTTTTGTTTTATTAGTAGAAATATTTATATAATAAATATCAAATCTAAGTATACTGCTATTAAGTATATTATTTTTTAGATATATTTTCTAAAGATAATAGCCGAGTAAAAAAATATTATTTTTTAGTTAAGCTATCTAATATTAAGTACTAATACAGCTTTATTACTATAAGAATATTTATTATAAATAATCCTAAGTTTAAAATAAATATATTTATAAATACTAATATAATTAACTGTAAAATACTTTACTTAATTATCACTACCAAAAAGTATATCTAAAAAATTATAAAATTATACTAATTAATATTAAAATATAAACTAAAAAATAAGTAAATACACTGACTTATTCGGCTAAGTATATAATAATACTAATATATAGTACAGTATATATATCTATTTATTGTTGGTACGCTGGGCTGGAAGCCCTAAGACGAGAAGATGTGAAGATAATCTAATAGTATAAAGTTATTATTCTTTCTATATATATATAAAGTATAGAGTTTCAAGTACAGATATAGTAAAATAAAAAAAACAAATAAAAAAAAGTAAGACAGAAAAAATAGAAATATAGTCTATAAAAAAAAGTAAAACAAAAAAAGAAAAATATTAATATAAAGTTAGTAAAATAATTTTTTTATACTAGTAATATTCTTATTACTTTCTTATATCTTTGTTAGAATAGTATAAAATATTATTGTTATTAACTAAATTATTGTTTTTATTCAGTATTATTAATATCTTATACTTTTTAAGAAGTAATAAAGTATATTTTTTTTTAATACCGGTTTTTTTTTCTTTCTTATCTGCAATGTTTTTAATAGTATTTTTAAAAAAATTAATAAATAAAATAAACTTTTAGAGTACTGTCTAGCAGCTTATAACTATTTTATTTATTTAATCTAATATTATAACTACTGCAGTTAGATTTAGAATAAAAAAATATTAGTTATTTATAAAAATAATATTTTAATATTTTTTATCTTTCTAGTCTGTATTAAAAACTTAATTAATAATTTTTATATTAAACTATTTTTAATTAATATAGCAGTAAAAATAGTCTTAATTTTAAATATCTTATGATCTAAGTACTAATATAATATATTTTTTTATTATAAATTTATTTAAGTTCTGAAATTTATTAATTTTATTCTATATTTTATTATCTAGATTCTAATATTTGATATTTTTTTAGAATATATTTTTATCGGCTTTCTGCTAGAGTAATTTTATATATTTATTTATAGTTAGAAATATCAGTATTTTTATTTAAATATAATATAAAGTATAATAGGTTTTGGTATATCTACCTTAAATAGCCCGAGTCTAATATTAATTTTATAAGATATATTAAATATATTTATCTGAAGTCTGTTTTCTAGCTTAAATAGTCTAAATTTAATATTTATTTTATAAAATATATTATCTGGATTATTACAGCTAGATATATAAAGTTTCTATATAATTAATTCAAAAAACTACTAGACTTTAGTTTTAATTATTTTTTTTTCTAATCGGATAATAGTATCTTGATTATACTAATATAATCGGATAATAATATCTTAGTTATACTAATATCTACAGTTTTTACTAGTATTTTAGATTTATTCGTATTAGTAGTATCTATAAGCTTAAAAAAATATAATATATAGTTAATAAATAATTTAAAAATAGATTAAATAAAATTTTTTTTCTTACTATTAGAATCTGTGCTTGGTCGGATACTATATAACTAATTATTTTTATTTTTATATATATTATTATTTAGTATACTAACCGATAGCTTGAATAAGATTTAATTTAGAAAAACTAAAAAAATTATTTTTTTATTATTCTTATTATAAGTATAAATTATAATAAGATTATTATTATAAGAATACCAGGCGTCTATTTTATTTTAATTTATTTAATTTAGCTTCTTTTAATTATTACGGTCTATAATATTATAGCCTATTATAATTATATATATTTATATTTTATTTTAAATATTCCGGATGTTTTCGGGTTTTATAATATAATATCCGACTTATATATTATTTTTAGAAAGATTATTAGTTTTTATATTTTATTATTCTACTAGAAGTTATAACTATTATAAACAGTTAATCTTATTATAAAAAATATATTCTTTTTATATAATTAGATACTATTAAAATCTATAAATATAAATTATTATAATTTTATTTCTTAATATTTTTTCTACTTGGAGTAGATCTTTGTAGATAAAATCTATATTATATTTTAGTTTATTTAATTACCAGCAAAAGTTTATATATTATATAAATAAGCTAATCAAATAAATATATATTATATAAATAAGCTAATCAAATAAATATATATTATATAAATAAGCTAATCAAATAAATATATATTATAAAATAATTATTCTTTAAAAATTAGATTTTAGTATTTTATTATTAGAAGTTTTTAGATTTAAGCAGTTTAATTATATTTTATCTACTTTATCTTATTATTTTTTATTTTTTTAGAAGTAGATATAACTAAATTTTTATTATTAAGTTTTTAAAGTACTAAAGTAGATACTTTTTTTATTTACTATAGTATATTACTTTTATAGTACTGAAAGTATACTGTTAAAAAATATAATAGTCTTAGAAATAAACAAGAAGTCTAGTATATTAGATAATAAAAATATATTAAAATAAAAAGAGTTAGAACAAGAAAATTTTAATAAAAAATAGTAAAAATATGTATTATAAAGCTTAGAAAGAAAAAATATAGTAGAAAAAAAAAATATAAATTAAAAAATATACAATTTAATAGAAAAAAAGAGAATAGAAAGAAAAAGAATATAAATAAAAGAATATTAGACAGTTAGTATAATTCAGTAAATAAAAAAAATAGTTAGAATATTAGATATAGTATAATTTAGTAAATAAAAAGTATAATATAATTTAATAAATAAAAAGTAGCTAAAAGTATTAAATATAGCTTATTTTAAATTTTTTAATTAGATCTGCTATATTAATATCTCTCTTACTTATTTATCTATCTTTTTTAGAATTATATTTTATAAATTAAATAAGATATTTAATTATTTTAAAACTATTTTTTTTAGTTAATTATGTACTGGTCTGCTTGTAAGAATATATTTAATTTTATATTTATTTTTTATTTTTTTATCTTTTTATATTATAAACAGCTGAATATACTATTAGTTATATAAATTTTTAGTTTTAAGCACTGGTTTTAGCTGTATTATTAAAATTACTAAATATATCTATTAATTTAATAAAATATTAAGATAATAAATAAGTTTTTTAATCTATTTTAAAATATAAAGTAAACCGGCGTATTAATAACTGAGTTTATTTTTAATAATTTTTATCTTACTAATTAAAAAATTATAGTTTTTATAAAGTCTAAGATATATTTTATTTTTAATATTAAATTTTATAGACTGATAATTCTTATTATAAATATATTTTATTTATATAGCTATAAATTTATATATTTTTTTAATATTTAAATATAGCTCGAAGTATTATTTTATAAACAAGTATCTAATCTATATTTATAGATTATCTAAAAATATTTTATATATAAGATTAGACAGACTTATTTTTATAATTAAACTAATAGAACTGTTAATCTAATTAATAATTTAAAATAGAAATTATATTTAGTAAGTCTAATAATCTTATATATATAAATTAAAATATAATTTTAACTATTTAATTTATTTTTTCTATCTGTTTGTTTGTCTGTAGATAATATATAGTAAAATAATATTATTTTATATTTAGTTTTTTAAATATTTTGAATTAAAAATTATTAAAAAATCAAATATTATAATCAGATATAAAAATATAAAATAGATTTTAATTATATTCTTAAAAATATACTATCAGGTGATATTTCTAAAGAAATATAAACTATTATATATATTTAAATATTAAATTTATTTACTTTATAAACTTATTAATAAAGATTATAAACTAATTATATTTATTTAAAATATTTATATTTATAGTATTTTTAAATTTATATACTAGTAGATATTTAATAGCCGGTAAGCTAATAATAAAATTAATTATTATTATATAAAATAAAATAACTAATAAAATAATTAATTAAAAAATATTAAAAAGTTTATATTTTTATATATAGTTATATAAAATATTCTGGACAGTAATATATATATTTATTAAATATAGTACAGTCTTAGTATAATATAAGATTTTTTAATATAATAAAATATTTATTAGTTTTCTAATATTTATAATTATTATATATTATATAAAAAAGTTTCTTTATAAAATAGTAAAATATATATAATTAAGATTTTTAGTATATTTTATCTACAAAATCTGTTATATTCTTAAGTATATAAAGTAGACTGTCTTTAAATATATATAAAAAATTATTTTAGAATTATTTTATAGTATTTAGATAATACAAAATATTCTAATATTTTTTAAATAGACTATATAAATATATACTTTAAAGACTTCTAATAATAAAATTAATAAGATACTATATTCTATTATTTTATAATAATATATTAGTTGATTAATATTTAAATAAAATAATATAATATTTTTTTATATAATTACTAATTCTGCTTCGAGAAGGTTATTGAGGTTAAAAAATATATATAATATATTTTTAGCTAAAAAATAAGATAGTATATTTATAAAACTATTTATTTTTTCTAATTTATAATATATTTATAAGTAATATTTTTATATAAACTAGAATATATAGATAAAATAAAGATTTAAATATTTTAATACTACTATATTAAATATTAATTTTTAGGCGAGTCTGATAATATTTATATAATTTATATATATTATTATTAATATATATATAATTTTAAAATAGTATTTTATTTTTCAGATTATTTAAATAAAATATCTTAAGCTTTGTTAGCTAATAATTATATTTATAAGTTATAAGAAATCTACTAAAAAAATAAAACTAGTTATATTTAAATATATAAAAATAATTTCGACAGTTTATACAATTTATTTTAATTAATATAATATAAAATAATATTATATTTTTTATATAAAGCATTTAGATTAATATATAGTTAATATTTAGATTAAAATATATTAGTATTCTATCTATATTTTTGTTAAATTTTATTTATAAGTTATTAAATACAGTAAGCTTGTTGAATATTAATATTTATATAATATTATTAGAATATATCTTTCGGCTTTAATTTTTTTAACTTAAAAAGTTTTTAAAAAGTACTATTTTTTTATTTTAAAATAATTATATGCGGGTAGTATATTATAGTATTTAATACTATAAATAATTTATAATACTAAGATAATACTTTAAAACTAATAATATATTAAAAAATAAAAAAAATTATATTACTAGCAGTTTTTTTTCGAAGTAAATAGACTAAAATTATTAATTTATTAGTCTAGTAGCTGTATAAATAAAAAAACTATAAAAACTTTAATAAATTTAAACTTAATATTTATTATTTTAAGTTATTCGAATATTTAATATAAATATTTAATATATATATTAAGACCGATTAATATAATTATTAGATTATTAATATATATTCTATAAAATACTTAATATTTCTTAAAATTAAAATCTATCTGTTTCTGGATATATAAAATTAAATTAATAAATTATATAATTATAATATAAAAGACTTTCTGGTTATAATACATTATAACTATAAAATAATTATAGTATATATATTAAATAAACTATTAATAAAAATATTTATAGATATTAATTACTATAATATAAATACAGCTGGCTATTAGCTAAATAATATTATTTTATAATAAAATTAGATAAAAGTCTAGTATAATTTTTTTATTTATTTTTTATAAATCTACTACTGTATGCTTTTTTACTATTTTTATATCTATAATTAAATTAATTACTATTCTTTAGATTATAAAGACAGAATATACTATTAAAATATAATTTTTAATAAAAAGTATTTTATTTTAAATATATAGAAAATTAAATATTTTATTAATTATTTTCTAATCCCGCTTGCTAACATAATATATATATAATTTAAGTATTTTAATATCTTTTTTTATTAATATATTTAGCTATTAGTTTTTGAATATATTTATTATTTTAATATTAGATTTATTTAGTTTAGTTTATATATTATACTTGCTAATTATCTCCGTAAGATAATAAATAGTTTTAGAATTTTTATTATATATAATTTGGCTTATCAGTAATATAGTAGTATTTTCTAATATTAAATATAAGAATTTATAATTTATAATTATTTTTAATTTTTTATTTAAATATTTTATAATTTTTTTATTACTAGTTTTATTATCTTCGTGTCTGCTGTCTTAATACTAATAATATTTTTAAATATTCTATTTTTTTTTTTTACTTAAAAAAGATGAGTCTTTTTATAATTAGAATTTTTTTATTTCGATTATTTTTAAGATCGGCAGTATATACTAATTACTTTTTAATATATATTTAGTATATATTTTTTAATAAAAAGCGGATAAGACGTTGCTGCTAGTATTTATTAAAATTAATTAAATTAATATATCTTAATTTATTTATATAAAATAGTAATAATCTTAAATTATATTTATCCGAACAGTAAGCCAGTTCTACTATATAATTTTCTATTTAATATATAGTAGTATATTTATTATTTAAAACTGTTTTTAATCTAGTATATCTAGCTACTATTATATTATATAAAATTTCATTTATAATTTATATAAAAGGAAAATTTAAATTAATTAAGTATATATAAACTATAAGATTCTTTTATAATAAAAATTTAAATATATAGTTTATATCTTCTAGTAGTTTTATTTTTATATAAATAAATATATATATTATATTATATACTAATATTATAATATACTTAATTAAATAAACTAGTATATTAATTTATTTTTTAGCTTATATTTAGATATTAATTAGTATATTTTTATAGTCTTTTAAATATATCTTTTAGCAGTAATAATTAAGCAGTTTTTTTACAGCTGATAATACTAGTATTTATAAATATATTTATTTTAAACTTAGAATTATTTATAATAAATATTTTTATAATAATACAGCTATATTAGTATTTTATATTAAATAATTTAACTAAAAGACTAATATTTTTTTATTTTATTATTATTTTTAGAAAGTATATTTAAAAAATAATATATTTACTTACAGTATACTTAAAGCTAATATTTATAATATAAATATTCTTATTAATAAAATAAAACTTAATATTTTTAATACTTAAGATAAAGACTTTATTAATTAGAATTAAATTATATTTTATATTTAGATATATTATTTAGTAGTTAGTCTTTTTATTAAAACTTATTATTATAATAACAGCGTGCTATATATAAAGTATATTAATACTAATATTCTTTTTATATTTTATAAAAATAAATATATTATTAAAAGACTTAATATATTTTAATATAAAATTCTTTCTTATAAATAGTATAATATCTAGAGATATTAGTAGTATATTTCTATTATTAAAAGAATTTAATAGTATATCTTTAGATTTTATTATATTAATATTTTTATATTTCTAGTTACAGGTCTTTCGACTTTATAATATATTAAAGTTTTATATTTTTATATTTTTTATTGCTTATTATAGCTTTATTAATATTAAGATTTTAAAAAAACCCTCTATTTTTATATTTTTTATTATTATATACAGAATATATTAATACAGCTTGTTATAAAAAATAAAAATAGTATAACAGCAATTATAAATTATAATAAATTTATTAGATTTATTATTATAGAATAAAGAAATAAGATATATATAATTATTTTTATTTTTATAATTATAATACTGCTTGTTATACTTATTATTATAGTAGTTATTATAATAAATATTAGTCTAATTTTTATAATAATTATAATTTTTGTTATAGTTATAGTATATATCGTCGAACTTGTTAGATATAATAAAATTAATTAAGATTAAATATAATTAAAACTAAAACTAAAATTAACTATTATTTTAAATAAAGATTTAATATATTTATTATAGTCTGTTTATATAATTCTAAAACTATTATTACTTATTATTTTTTATATTAATATTTTTAATTTTTATTTTAGTTTAAGAATAATCTGCTAGAAGCAGCTGTTTAAAATATAAAAACTACTCCTATAGCTATATTTACAGATTATTTTATTTTTATATATTTTATTTATTTTAAAAGAAATATCTATTATTATTCTAGTTATTAGTATTTATACTTATATTAGTAAGCTAAGACTTTTTACAATTAAAATTATTATTATACTAGTTATAATTATATCAGAATATATAAAAGCTTCTAAAAAAACAGTTATTATAATTATTATAGTTATTTTTATATTAGTTTTTTTAATAGCTCTAATAGTTATTTTAATTTTAATAAATATTATTAAAATAACTTTAATATATATTATTAAAATATTATTCTTTTTAGTAGTTATTATTATAATAATTAATATTTCTATCTTAATATTTTTACTAGATATTTTATTTATTATCTAATTATTTTTACTAAAAAGATATCTTACTATTTAAACAGATAAAAAATTTAACTATTATAATAATTTATATAAATAAATTAATACCGGCTGTAAGATTAGAATAAAAATATATTTATATTAATATTAACTAATTATATATATTATTAATATAAAAAATCTTGCAATTATATATAATATTTTAAATAAATATCTAAATAGATTTATTTTAATATATATTTATTTATTTATAATCTATAGTAGCTTGTAGATAAATAAATATCTAAATAATATTAAGTTTAAAATTAATATAAAGATTTTTAAGTATTCTTTTTTCTAAATATATATATACATATATATATTTCTTATATTTACTAAATATAAAATATTAATCAACAGCTACTTTTTAAAAATAATTAGTAATATTTATTTATACTATAGGTTTTTAATATATATAAACTATATTTTTAATACAGTTAATAAAAAGATTAATATTTTTGAAATATATAATATATTCTTATTGCTTAAAATACTGGTCTATCTTTATATTAAAGAAGAAATAATCGATATTATTAGACTTTAAAATTTAAGTCTATTATACTAATTATTTCTTTTTTTTATCTTTTTTATTTTTATATTAGATTTATTTTTTATATTTTATATACTTTTTTTAATTACGTCGATCATATTTCTATTTAAAGTTTTAAAAATATTAGTTTATATTTTTTAGTTCTATTATAATATCGGCGAGCTATAGTAAAAACTAAATTATATTATTTTATTTATTTTTTACCGGACTGTTTTTTTAAATTTTAAAAAGCTCCGATCTTAATATTTTAATAATAATTATATCGGCGGCTTTTATATTAGTATTTTAAAACTTAGTTTTTACAGAAGCTGGTGTAGACATAATTAGATTAAAAAATATAAAAAGATTAAATAGTAAAGAAGTAGAAAAGAAAGAATAAATAAAAAAATATAATAAAAAGTAAAAAAAAAATATATTTTTTTAAATTATTATTTCTCAGACTGTTTATTGCTGTCTGACCGTATAAAAAACAGATATTTATTAAATAAAAAAAACAATAGGCTTTCTGTAGATATTCTCAGTTTAAAAATAGCTAGAAAAAGAAATATAAAAAAAGAAACTATAGAAGAAACTGTAAAGCTGCAAGATATTATAATTATAAATAATTAAATAAAAAAAAAGAATTTTATAAAAATAGAATAACTTAGACTTGATAAAAGTATGTAATATTCGGATAAATAGTATAAATACTTTTAGAAATAATATAAATATTTTTAGAATTAGCTGTTTGGGTGTCTGCAGAACCGGATATTTTAATATTTTATTAAAATCTTTTTACAGAAAATCTGTAGAAGAAAAAAATATTAAATTTTTTAATATTTAAAATCTTAATATAAAAATATCTACAGTTATAGTTCTCGGAAGCTCTAATAATATAATATTATTTAATTTTAATTTTATATATTTAAAAATTTATATAGATTAATATTAAAAACCGGCTGTTTAACTAGCCAAGACATATATACTACTTCTATAAAAAGAAATTCTATAAAACATCTAACTTTTCGAACAGTTTTATTAAATATTAAACAGTCGATATTCCAGTTCGGTAAATAAAAAACTATATCTATTAATTTAAATAGTCTTAAAATTTTAATAATATAGATTATATAATATACTATATCTTTGTCCAGCTGTTAAACATATTAGCTGTCTAATATATTATAAAATATTATAATTTAATATTCTAATTTTATATATCTTAATATTTTTGTATCTGTATTGTCTTGTATAAGAAAATAGTAATATTATAAAATAAAAATACAAAGATATAAAAAAAGAAAAAGAAAATAGTTAGAATTCTAGTTTTTATATTATCAGAGTAAAACGCAAGCTTGGTAAAAAAAAATATTAATATTTAAAAAAATAATTTCTAATACTTTAAAAAAACATATCCGAAAAAACCTAAAATTATACTAGATATATTATTAACTTGTTGATACGCTGGGCTGAAAACCCTAAAACAAGAAAATATTAAGATAATCTAATAATATAAAGTTATTATTTTTTTTATATATATATAAAGTATAAAGTCTTAAGTACAGATATAGTAAAATAAAAAAAACAAATAAGAAAGAAGTAAGACGGAAGAAGCAGAGACATAGTCTATAAAAAGAAGTAAGACAGAAGAAGAAAGACATTGATACAGAGTCAATATTTATACTAAAATAAAACTATTATAAAATATAGACTATATATTTAAATCTCTACCGCAAAGGATCTTGCAATTTATATATATTTAACAACTTAACTTTTGCTTTTATACAGATTATAAATGAAATATTATATAATAATATAGTAGCTAGATATATCAGACTAAGTATAGTTTTAGATAATAAATTTATTATAATATATAAAATATAAAATTATACAGCAGAGCTAGTATACTATTTAAATATATATAATTTAAAATGTTTACTATATTATATAAAAAAATTAAGATATACTAATCTAATTAATCTAAATAAGTACTAATATTATTATCTTATTTATAGCCTACTAAAAGATATATATTATATATATATTAAAAAATAATTAGTCTATACTGCTAATCTTAAAAGTAATTATAATAAAAGAATTCTAATTACAACAAGACTAATATTCTTTGAATAAAAAAAAATAAAACTTTTAGAAATACTACTAGTATTAAAACAGCAGATATAAAAACAGTAAGAAGACTAGTAATAAAAAAACTATAAAATACTTAAATAAAAAACCAAAAATAACTAAAAATCATAAGCTTTTATATTTAATATTAGAGTATACTACTATTTTTTCTCTAAACTAGATTATCTATAATAACAATTCTAAAACTATCTATTGTCTAATAAAAATAATCAGTAAGTATAATATATAAACTAAGCTAGATAAATCTAATATTAAAATAGTTAATATAGCCAAAAACTAATAGCTTAAAATATTTATAAAAAATAATATTAAGCTGTTTAAGCTATATATATATTATATTAGTAAATAGAATTAGAAAATTGTTAATAAAATATTTAATTTTTAATTATTTAGAAAAAGATATTTTTTGCTAAAAGTTATACTTCTATAATATATCTAGTTTTTATAATTTAAAAAATAATAGTTAATTCTATTACTAATAAAAAAATAATAAAAAAACACGCAGTAGTCAACCTACAAAAAATTAATAAAAAATTATATTAGATTTTTATCTACTTTTACTACCGAATAATATTATCTAATTAATAACCGGATATATTTATATTATTTTAATCAATATCTATAAATATTTTTATTTATGGTTTATAGAATATATATACTATAATTATCTTACAGTTATTATATATTAAGAATAAGAAATATTTTATATTATAATTATAACATTTATTAATTTAGTATTATATATCTAGAAATAAATAGATTTTAATTTTAAGAAATTTCTTGCCTTCTGTAGAATATATATTAATAATCTTATTATTATATTAATTAAGTTTAATTAGTATATTAATTATTTAAATTAAATATTTAAATATCTTTAGAAAATATATATTAAGCTTAAATCTACTACAGCTTTTATAATATATTTATTTATACAGCTATTAGGCTAATAAGTCGATAGTCTTAAACTATTTATTTTAAAAAAAAATAATAATAATCTGATTTTTTTTATTTTTTAATATATTATTAGTTTTAGAGTATTATCTCGGAATTATAAATTATTTAAAATATAAAATACTATAATATACTATATGAATATAATTATTTTAAGATAGAAAAATAGTACTTCTTAAGAACTTACTAAGCTAAAAAGATTAAAGCCGAGAGATATTTTAATACTATTATTTAAAAACTAATATTTAAAAAGCTGATAATATTTAAAAACCTATAAATAAAATTTAATAAAAATAAAAATACTGGTATATTTCTAATCTAAATAATAATTATAAATTAATCTAGACATCTTCCGTAAGAGGTATAGTATAGTTTTATATTATATTAATATAAAAAAATATATACTAAAATCTTTAAAGTATTTTTATAAATCTAAATATAAGTAGTATTATTTCTCAGCAGAGCTTTTACTTTATATAAATAAAATTACTAGCTAATAGAAATTAAGATATTTTATTTTATATAAATAATTCGAAAAATAAAATATTATCTTAAAGCTGTATATATAAATTATATGAGTATTGTTGGACTTATTTAGAAAATAATATTTAATATAATAATACTAGAGTATCTAAATCTTTGTTTTATTTACATATTTCAATTTATATAAGAATATCGCTTGTAAGTTTACTAAAGATTAAAAAAGATAAATAGTTCTATAAATATATTATTCCGTCTTTCAGCTAAAAATATATTATATATACTTTTTAATTTTGATAATTTGCTGGAAGCAGATTTATTAATAGTATAAGAAAATAGTTTATTATTTTTTTAAAACCTAGTAACTAATATATTATTATAAAACAGTAAAATATATTAGTTTAATAATTATTTTATTAAATAAATTTAAAGACTATATTTATATAGTCTATTTAAAAAATATAAGAATATTAAATATAATTTAAATATTATAAAATAATCTTAAGACAGTTTTTCTGTATATTTTTAAAAACAGCTTATTTTATATATTTAAAGGTGTTACTTCTTCCGATAACCAGATATACTAAGAATTATAATTATTTATATTTTAATATTTTTTAAAGGATCTTTTTTATCTGATATATAATAATAATAGTTACTAAAATATTAAGAAATATCTTACTACTATAAAAGAGTTTATATTATACTAGAATTATAATATACTTAATAAGTATATATACTCTTATTCTAAATATTTATATAACTATATATAAATATAAGTCTTTCGGCAGCCTGTAATTAATTATATTACTAATGATTTTATTTTATATAATTATAGTTAACTTTAATATCGGCCTGTTACTAGCAAAATATCTGCTAATATATAATAAAAATAAAAATATTTTAGATAAATATAATTAATTTGTAGTTTTTATAAATAAGTTTATAAAAAGACTTGGATTAATACCCAGATATATTTTAAAATCTATATTTCTTTAGGACTACCAGCTGGTATTATATTTATAAAAATATAATTGGAATCTATTTTATATATTTATATCTAATTATAATGATTGTTTTTTCAGCAATTCTTAGTTCGGTATATTTAAAGAGTTAAATATTAAATAATATTATTTTATAATATACTACCAACAAACTAACAAATAGACGGAAAGAATAAATTAAACTGTTAAGATTATACTATAATATATATATACTTAAGATTATCAGACCCGCTAGATATAATTTTTATTTTAAATAATTAATTATATTAATAATTTAAACAGCTCTGCTATAAAAACAAGTCCGTATAATTTTATATAAAATATATTTTTAAAAAATCTATAAATATAGGCTAGATATCTACTTACAGAATAATATTTTAAGATATATTTAAATATTAAAAAGATCTCTTAATTTGCAGCTATTTAAATAAAATATATTTATAATAAAAGTTGTCAGCCTATAGAATTTAATGTAGAGAATAGAGTCTATTTTTAATTTTATAAAAACTATAGTCTTCCAATAAATAAAGATAAGAATCTTAAAATAATTAAGAATAAACTTAGCTTTTAATATACAGGCCCTTT
The DNA here is from genome assembly GCF_003184695.1 of Aspergillus brunneoviolaceus CBS 621.78. Classification (NCBI taxonomy): domain Eukaryota; kingdom Fungi; phylum Ascomycota; class Eurotiomycetes; order Eurotiales; family Aspergillaceae; genus Aspergillus; species Aspergillus brunneoviolaceus. The sequence continues at coordinate 514,058 of NW_020290744.1, read as the reverse complement.
TTAAGTCTTAAAAAAATAAAAAAACTTATATATTATCTAAAAATCCTATAAAATTAATATATTTATTTAATTATTTCTGTAGTGCAGCTTGAACCAGTATTTAAAATTAAAAATCTATATAATTACTAATATATTAAACTGCCTGTAATATAGAAAAAAAAGAATATAAAAAAAATATAAAATAAGTATATTCTTGTAAACAAATTTATACACAGTTGTTTGAGAAAAAATAGCTTTAGAACAACAGAGTATCTTATTTAATTTTTAAAATATAATTCTAAAAAAGATAAATAAATTAACAAAGTAAATATTAATATAGTAGATTTTTTAAAAGAATTTAGATAGAATATCTAGCTATTCTTTTTATTGGAATAATAATATCTATATCTGCTACTACTTCTGTCTTACTAATATAACTTTTTTTATTTTTTTAATAATAATATATATCTCTTTCTATATCTTTAATATATTTCTATTATTCTTTTATATTTTTAACCCCGATTTTTATCTTCTATTAATTTCTTTTTATTTACTTTTTTTATTCTCTACGTATTCTTTCTGTTAATATAATATATATTTTTAGGTTTTTTATTTTTATTTAGAATAATTGGACTATTTTCAATTCTGAATATATATAAATATTTGGAAGTCTTACTACCGTAATATTACATATAATATAAAAAAATACTTAATATTTCTAAAATTTCTACTATAACTTAAATAAAAAATAATCGCGATCTAAATATATTATTATTTAAAAAAGCCGCTAAAGGCGATTATATTAAATAAAAAAGTTTTTAGTAAGAAGTATAAATAAAATAGTCTGTTATTTCCAGTTTTTAAAATTTTATTAAAAACAGTTGGCTGTTTTACTGAGTATAGCTTACTAATATATAAATATATCTAATAACTGAATTACTTTTTAAGAATATATTTATATAATATTAAGTAGATTTTATAATTTAGAATATTTTATATATAAGCCGAGTACCTCTTAGCCCAACTATTCTTATAAAATATATAGACTTTATTTCTATTCTGTGGTTTGTAGAAGATTTATTTTATATAAAAAAATGAAATATTTATAGTTATTATAGCTTTTACTAGACTAAAAAATTTATTAAAATATATCTAATATATAATTTAATTACTGTCGGCCACATACTAGTAAGATCTAAAGATATTAAAAAAATTAATGTAAAAAATAATTTATATTTTTTTAACTAGCTATAACTTTTATAAATAAAATATATCTACCGGTATATAAAAAGACTAGAAATATAAATATATAACTAAATAGTAGCTTCTATATATAAATAATCTTATTATACTATATATATATAATAATAATAAAAGAACTAAAGTTATAAGCTAATTAAATCAGATTCTAGTTTTTCTATTTTATAATAGTATATTATAATAAGCTGTCTGTCCCGGGGCCTAAAATATTTTATAATTATATTTTGTAAATAATTTAGAATATATATTTAAGATAGTAAATATTATAAAAGTAATATTAGTAAAACTAACTATACTACTAGCTGCTATATTATTTTTAAAATAAACTATACTTACTACTATTTTTATTATATCTACTGCTATTTCTATATTTATATTTATTTTTATATTTATTATTATTTCTATTTCTATATATACAACCTCTGTCTTTATTTTTATATTTTTAATTACTACTATATTTACTGCTTTTATTTCGATTTACTATTATTTTTATATTCATTTTTATTTTTATATCTACTACTATATCTACTCTTATATATACAGCTTCTACTTTTATTTTTTTATTCTTTATCACTTCTACTCTTCTGGTATTATATCTGTATTTTTATTTATCAATTCTTTTTAAAATATACTATAATTAAGTTTTATATAAATAGTATTACTGTCTGTTATTCTAACAGCTATAATTATAAATATATTTATAATTATAAATATATCTACAGTTATTATATCCATAGTTATATTTTATATAGCTATATTAATAATACTATTTATTATAAATATATCTTTTCAGACAGCTTTTATTCTACTTATAAAACTCGATATAATTCTTATATCAGTCCAAATTTATACAGTTTAAATACTAATTTCTTATATAGTCTTTAAGCTAAATCTAATCTGGATTTAAAGAGCTTATTTAGTTATAAATAAATATTTTAATACCGTATAATAGATATGAATCAATAAGAAAGTCAAGTTAATAACAAAAAAAATATCTTATTTAAAAAATATTAATTATTTTAATCTAACTACTATAAATTAAGACTATATTAATATATTCCGATCCAAAGAAAGTTTTGTTAAAAAACAGTTTAAAATATTAATATAAAATTTAGAAAAACTTAAAAATTATAACAGACTATATACTAATATTAACTCTAATAGTAGTAATATAAAGATTATTTGTACTGTATAAGCTAAAAACCCCGAGAAAATATAATATTAAAATAATATATACTATAAAGAAAACTATATTTTATAAATAATTTTAGAAGCAGCGATCGATCTTTTAAAATATAAGAATATTATATTATATATAATTATTAATATATATTATAAGATAATATAGTTCTTTAATAAACCCGAGCTTATGTTTAAGAATATTATAAATAAAAATATTAATAAGAATAATTATATTACTAGTATGGGTAAAAATAACAGTAATAATAAAAATAAAAATACTATTTAAATAAGTACTAAAATATTTTTCTGTTTTTTTATATTTTTTTATTTTTTTATTTTATATTTTTTTATTTTATTACTAAGGTCGCCACCGAGGTTGGTATTTTTTTAAAAAAAACTATCTTTGAACAGGACTATCTCTACTTACTCTTTTCTTTCTTTTTCTTTTAAGTATATATATATATAGACGTTCTTATGTCAACTTAATCAATCAATTAATTAATTAAGAAATATTAAGATCTTAAGATCTTCACGTCTTTACATATAGCCGCATAGCTATGAATAGTAACTCATTTTTCAACTAGCAGCTATTATAAGAATAATCAATTATTATAATTTAACTTAAGAAATAATTTTTTTTATAAAAAGAGTCTGATATTTCTAATAATAGTTTATTATTTATTTAGAAAGATCTTCTGCTTTTATATTTATAGTACGAAACAATATTCTAATAAATAGAAAGAATAATCAAAATAATAAATAAATAAAGAAAGAAATAGACACAGATATAGAATTAGTATAAAAAAGATATAATATATAGATATAATAAAATCAAATATTCAAATATTTAGTTAAAGAGTAAGATAAAATATAAATAAAATAAAGTATTCGGATGTTTAGTCGGAATAATAAAATATAAATAAAATAAATAAAATAATATTGAAAAGGTATATAAGAATTTTAAGAGTATTAAATAAAATTAAAAAATAAATATTTATATATTAGGAAGAGAGTTTAGAAGAAACAAATAATAAAAATAAAAGAATAGTAAAGTGAATAAAAACATTTAATAAGATAAAAATAAAGGATTACTTTTAATATTTAATTTTTTAGTATTTTTTTAGTATTTAACTAGTTGCCTAATATCTACTTATTATGTATTAGACTATATGTTTTTAGTATATAAGATATTTCTTATTTTTATTCTATTTTAATAAAAACGGCCTATACTTATATTTTTAAAAATATATTTGATTTTATAGTAATTATTATTTTTATTTAATTATATATTCTAAATAGAAGTTACCTGCCAGGGTTAATATTACTTAAAATTTTTATATTAATTAATATAGAATCTAACTATATAATTAAAATAATTAGATAGACTTTTAAATAGGTGGAAGTTTAAGTTTATATATTAACTTTTTTATATATTTCAGAATATAAAATAGTCTAATATATTAATGGTTAAATTTATCTTTCATTATATATATATAATATTAATAAGATATAAAATAACTCTTATAAAGTTAAAAATATATAAAAAATCCTTTTTAAATAACATAGATTTATGTTTTTGCTTGGAGTACAGCTTTATTAATATTAATATATATTTATATACTTTTTGGTATCAAATAAATATAATAATCTTCTTTATAAAAAATTAAATAAATAAGTAATTAAGAAAATAGTTTAATATTATGTATTAATTTATATAGTATACTATTAATAGTTATATTTAGCAAGCTGTTAATATTTAATATAATAAATAGTAAATAATGTATTTAAATAGTTTTATTAAGATTTTATACATATATATTTAAGTATAATCTAAATTATTTAAGTTATTTCTTTATACTAACTGTTCGTTTATAAATAAGATACTATTAAGAAGAGTATAAAAAGAGATAGATTCTAGCTATCTAAGTATATGTCTAAACTACCGGCTAAGATAGTAAGCTGCCCAGCTAATAAGAAACCAGACCAGATATTCTATATATCTTTTTAGCTTGTTGTAAGGCCCAACCAAATATTCTAAAGCTATTTAAACTATATAAAGTTATTATAATAGAAAATAGGCTATTTATTTAGTATTAAAATACCAGCCTAGTTATATAAAATATTTTATAAAATATTATTAATCTAATTAATATAGATAAAATTATTAAAACTATTTATTTATATATAAATTATAATACTAAAGATTTTATATATATAATAATATAAGTCTTTATAAATTTTATATTATTATTATTTATATATAAAATATTAATATAAATTTTAAATTATTTATTAAAGTTTTAGCTGTATATAATATTAAATATAGAATTTTTATAATAATATAAAATATATTTAATAATATTCTTCTTAACCAACTGCAGAAAGATTATTTAATATTAAAATCAATATATAATATATTTAATATTTATATATATTTTTATTACTAGCTAATTTAGTTTTTCTATTATTTTTTATATTAGGTTGAATTCATAAGATTAAAATTTGAATATAATATATTTCGGTATTAGGGGTTCATAAGAATTTCTTTTATATAATAATTAGTTATATTATGGTTTATAAAAAGTTTATTAATATAAGTCTATGAATTAATAATTATTATTTCAATTTTTAACTTTTAATATATAAAAGTATTGAAAAATAATACTAATGTATTGAAATATTTTAATTATATAAATTTTTTAAATTTATATAATACTGCTTGAACTTTTGCTATATTAAATATAATAAAAAAAAGTTATTTATATATAAAAATGAAATTACGTTTTTATAAATATAAATATAAATATCTTATTTTAACAGCTAAAATCCGAGTATATATAATATTTATTAATTATTTTTTTTTAAAATATTATTTGCTGAAGACTATATAATAATATTTTCAAATATTAAATTTTATTAAATAATTTATAAAGATCTATTAATTAATATATAAATATAAATTAATTTTAAAGTTTAATATTAAAATATATTATAATAATAATATATTAAATAGATTGTAATTATAAAAATATAATAATAGTAATTATAGATTTCAAAGTAATATTATTTAAAATTAAAATATATTTATTCTTAAAATTAAAACTAGAATATTACTAGTCTTTATAAATTATTTAATATATTTTAAAATCTTAAATTTATCTGCTGTTATTAGTTTTTATAATATATATTTATTTACCAGAAAATATATAAATATTAAATAATTAGTTAATATAATTAAATAAATTTTTTTATTGATTATTTTATTTAGTTTCTATTATTTTTATCTAATCTGGTTATTAAGAAGAAACTTTAAAAATATTATACATTTTTAAAATTGACATCTTATTAATATATAAAAAGTTATATTATATAATTAAAATATATTCTTAAAACCAAACTATTTATATAATATATTTCTATTTAATAATCTAATATTTAAAATAGTTTAGTTTTATAATTTTTATAAAAATAATGTTTTATTTTAACCTTAGTATTAGTTATTTATATATTCTTTTAAATAATAAATAACAGCAGCTGAAGATTTTAATTAATTTGAAAATTAAAATTTATAAATATTATATATTATAAAATTTTAATAATTATATTAGCTGTTATCTACTTGCATTCTTAAAATATTTTTAATATTTTAATTTAATATAATTTTAATAAAATATTAATATTATATAATTTTATATTTATTATTAATATATATAACAGCTTTATCTACAGGCTTTTTAATAGTATAATTATAATATATTTTATAAAATTATAAAATTTATTATTTTTTTAATATAGTTTTAGAGTATCTTTTTACATTTATAATTATATTTATTATAAAAATTTTTATTAATAATATTAGTTCTCGCTCTTGTTTTATTTTTAAATATTTCTTAAAAATTATTACATAAATTAAATATATAAAAGTATTATATGCTAATAATTAATAGATGAATTTTAGTATTAAAATATATTTATATTAAATCATATAATTAAATTTATAGATTAGTATTATTTATTATTATAAAAATATATATTACAATAATAAAGTTTAGTATTTATAATAATATCAAATAGTAATAATTTATAATATTAAGATTATTATAATATATTTATAAATATAAGAAAATTATTTATTATCGAAAAAATAAAATTATTTTTATTTATAATATTAACTTCTATTTTTTTAGTATATAATAAAAGCAGAAATAGTTTTTATTTAAGATTTTAGAATTAAACTTCTATAGTATATAGTAATAGTAAAAATAATTTTTATTTAAAAAACTAATTAGATTTCTTTACTTAAAAAAAACTATTTCAAAATTTAATATTATTAATAATACTTCCGAATAAACTCTCTTTATTAAAACTTAGAAAATATTTATTTTATTTATAATTTAAAATAATTTTTTATCATTTTCTTATAGCTTTAAAAGGTGTTTATAACAGCCTTTTTAATAATTATATATATTAAATATTTGAAAAAATTAAGAAAATTAGAGTTTAGATTTAAATTTATTTGTAGACTAGTAATTTAGTTATATTTAATAAAACTATTTACTGTATATACATAATTAGCCATATTAATATTAGATTATTATTATTTTTAGCAGCTTATTTTAGACGGGTTTTTAGTTTTGTAATAATAAAAAAACCTAGTAAAAAATATATAAAAATATTTTTAAATATTATTATTATGTTTATTACTATATATATATTATTTAAAAAGTTTAGTAGTATTAAAATATATAACTTTTTGATTTTTCATTTATAAATATAAAATATATAATTATAATTATTTTTATAACTATTAACATAGGTGATTTCTATTAATAATTTAAGTTTATATGTTTTAATATATTAAAAATTATTTAGATTAATTGATAATAAACTTTATAACTATATATATAAGAATATTTAATTAATATAATACTTAGCTTAATATTAAAATATTTATATTATTTTAAAGTAAAGAATAATTTTTGATTTAAAAAAGTTAAATAATTAATAATATATACTACTGCTCTAACTAGTTTTAGCTAAAATATTTTAATAATTTAACATTAATTAATACTATTCTATTTAATAATATAATATACTATTTATATTATTTTATATAGATATTTTAATAATAGTAATATAAAACTAATATAAAACTAATATAAAATATATAATATTTTTAGATTCATATTATTTTTTAAATTTTATACATTTTTAACTATTCTTAAAATATTATTTCGTAATATACTAGCCTGTAATATTTTTATATTATTTATTAAATACAATTAATATATTACTAGCTTTATTTTTAAAATGTTTTAACAAATAGATTTTTATATAATTAATAAATAAATTAATAAAAATTAAATAATATTTCTTACTTTTAATGTTTACTAGTTTGAAATATTAAATATTATAATTTTAAAAATCTTATAAACTCTGTTTTCTAATTATTAATTTTTATAATATTCTTTTATATATTCTCTTGTTTTATAAATTTTAAATTTCAAATTCCGGCTTGCTAATTATCTTATTATTAATATTTTTTATTATAATAATTAATTTTAGCTTATCCGTATGGTTTAAATAATAATATAAGAAATAAATTAAATAAAGTCCTGTGGCAACTACTGAAAACCGCTTTTTTACTCATCCTACCGCGGTAATAATTATAAAAAACAAATTTATATATTAAATTATTTTTATAAAAATTTTTTAAGGCTGTACTCGTCTATATAATAGTATAATAACGGAAAAATATATTTATAAATATTTTATAACTTTAGTTTTAAAATCTATAGATTTACATAATTATCTTACTAGCTATAACTAAGTTAGTATAATATTAAAAAAAATAAAAGACTTACTATAGCCGTTTTTTATTTTTAAATTAAAACTTAATTTTAGAACTTATATATATACTTTTTATAATACCATTAAGAAATTAGTATAAATTACTAAAATCCGAAAAAATATTTTAAATATATTTATTAAGCTTATATATTATATAATACTTTTGTAAAAAATATAAAATATAAATAAATAGTTTCAAAACTAAATTACTAATAAATTAAGATAAATTAAGTTTATAATTACAGAACAGAATGAATATTAAATAAATATATTTTATATATCGTAAATAATTCTTAATTTAATTTATATAACTAGTAGTACTAAATTCTTTATATTAAAATAAGTTATATAAACTATTAAAACTATTTTTATATATTTAAATATAATTAGTTTTATTTTTTAGTAGATTTTTTATAGCTTATAAATATAATTATTAGCTAACAGAGCTTAAAATATTTTATTTTATTTAAATAACTTAAAAAATAAAATATTATTTTAAAATTATATATATATTAATAGTAATATATATAAACTATATAAGTATTATCAGACTTACTTAAAAAATAATATTTAATATAGTAGTACTAAAATATCTAAATTTTTGCTTTATTTATATATTCTAGTTTATATAAGAATACTCCTTATAAATATATTATAAATTAAAGAAGATATGTAGTTTTATAAATATACTATTTTATTTTTTAACTAAAAGTATATTATATATATTTTTTGATCTCGACAATCTTCTTAAAGCAGAATTAGTAGTTATATAAAAAAATATTATATTATTCTATTTAAATATTAACTAATTAATATATTATTATAAAGCAGCAGAATATAATATCTTATTAATTTTATTATTAGAAATTTTTAAAATATATATTTATATAGTTTATTTAAAAGATACTAGAATATTCTGTATTATTTAGATATTATAAAATAATTTTAAAACAACTTTTTTGTATATATTTAAAAACAGCTTATTTTATATATTTAAGAATATAACAGATTTTATAGATAAAATATACTAAGAATCTTAGTTATATATATTTTTCTATTTTATAAAAGAGCTTTTTTATATAATATATAATAATTATAAATATTAAAAAACTAATAAATATTTTATTATATTAAGAAATCTTATATTATATTAAAACCGTGCTATACTGGATAAATATATATATTACTATTTAGAATATTTATATAATTATATATAAAGATATAAATCTTTTAGTATTTTTTAACTAATTATTTTATTAGTTATTTTATTTTATATAATAATAATCGACTTTATTATTAGTCTATCAGCTGTTAAATATCTGTTAGTATATAAATTTAAAAATATTATAAATATAAATATTTTAAATAAATATAATTAACTTATAGCTTTTATTAATAAGTTTATAAAGTAAATAAATCTAGTATTTAAATATATATAATAACTTATATTTCTTTAGAAATACTAGTTAGTATTATATTTTTAAAAATATAATTAAGATCTATTTTATATTTTTATATCTAACTATAATATCTGATTTTGTAGCAACTTCTAGTCCGGAATATTTAAAAAACTAAATATAAAATAATATTATTTTATTATATATTATCTATAAACAGATAAATAGATAGAAAAATAAATCAGACAGTTAAAGTTATATTTTAATATATATATATATAAGATTATCAGACTTACTGAATATAATTTCTATTCTAAATTATTAATTAGATTAATAATTTTATTAATTCAGCTATAAAAACAAGCTTGTATAATTTTATATATAGAATATTTTTAGATAATTTATAAATATAAATTAGATACTTGTTTATAGAATAATATTTTAAGCTATATTTAAATACTAAAAAAGTATATAAATTTATAATTATATAAAGAAAATATATTTATAATATAAATTATTAGCCTATAAAATTTAATATTAAAAATAAAATATATTTTAAATTATATAAAAACTATAGCCTTCTAATTTATAAGATAAAAATTATTAAAAACAAACTTAATTATTAATACGCCGGTTTACTTTATATTTTAAAATAGATTAAAAAACTTATTTATAATTTTAATATTTTATTAAATTAATAAATATATTTAGTAATCTTAATAGTACAGCTAGAACCGGCGTTTAAAACTAAAGATTTATATAGTTAACAGTATATTTAGCCGCCTATAATATAAAAAGACGAAAAAATAAAAAATAAATATAAAATTAAATATATTCTTACAAGCAGACTAGTATATAATTAACTAAAAAAAGATAATTTTAAAATAATTAAATATCTTATTCGATTTGTAGAATACAGTTCTAAAAAAAATAAATAAATAAATAAATAAAATATTAATATAGTAAATCTGATTAAAAAATTTAAAATAAGTTGTATTTAATACCCCCAGCTACTTTTTATTTACTGAATTATATAATATCTAATATTCTAACTATCTTCTTTTATTTACTAAATTATACTAACTGTTTAATATTCTTTTATTTAAATTTCTTTCTTTCTATTCTTTTCTATTCTATTCTTTTTTTTTATTAAGTTCTATATTTTTCTATCTATATTCTCTCCGTTTTTACTATATTCTTATTTTCTAAATTTTATAATATATACTCTTACTATTTCTTAGATATTCTTAAATATTTTCTTACTCTTTCTATTCTAATATACTTCTATTATTTAATATGCTAGGTTTTTTATTTATTTTTTAAATTATTATATTTTTTAATAGTATGCTCCCGGCGCTATTAAAGTAATATACTATAATAAATAAAAAAACATCTATTTTAATACTTAAAAGCTCGGTAATAAGAATCTAGTTATATTTATTTTTAAAAAAAATAAAAAATAATAAGATAAAGTAAATAGAATATAATTAGACTACTTAAATCTAAAAATCTTTAATAATAGAATACTAAAATCTAATTTTTAAAAAATAGCTATTATATAATATACGTCTGTCCGACTGGTTTCTTTATATAATATATAAATTTTTATTAGCAGCCGAATAAACTAAATATAATATAGATTTTATTTATAAAAATCTGCTCCTAGTAGAAAAAATATTAATAAATAAAATTATAATAATTTATACTTACAGATTTTAATAGTATTTAATTATATATAAAAAATATATTTTTTATAATAAAACCGACTATTTATAATAATTATAACTTTTAATAAAATAATAAGATATAAAGACTAACAGTCTTTTTAAAAATAGTATATAAATTAAATATTATATTATAAGATTTAAGAATATTTAAAATATTTCAAATAAGATATAAATATATATAATTATAATAGACTATAATACTATAGACTATAACAACTAAAAAAAGCTAAATTAAATAAATTAAAATAAAATAAATACCTGGCGCTCTTATAATAATAATCTTATTATAATTTATACTTATAATAAAAATAATAAAAAAATAGTTTTTCTAGTTTTTTTAAATTAAATTTTATCTAAGCTGTCGGTCGGTATATTAAATAATAATATATATAAAAATAAAAATAATTAGTTATATAATATTTAATTAAGTATAGATTCTAACAGTAAGAAGGAAAATTCTATTTAATCTATTTCTAAACTATTTATTAATTGTATATTATATTTTTTTAGTATAAATATAAGCCAGACTAAGATAATTAAGTTTATAAATACTACTAATATAAATAAGTTTAAAATATTAGTAAAAACTGTAAATACTAGTATAACTAAAATACTACTATCCGACTAAATAAAAAAAATAATTAAAACCGAAATCCAGCAGCTTTTTAAAATAATTATATAAAAACTTTATATATCTAGTTATAATAATCTCAGCCCAGACAATATATCTTATAAAACAGGTATTAAACTCGGACTATCTAAAATAAATATATTTAAAATAAATATATTTAAGACTGCTAAAGCAAAACTTGCTATATTCTATACTATATTTAAAAAAAAGATATTAATATTTCAAGTTATAAATAAATATATTAAATTGCTCCAGCAGAAAGCTAATAAGATTATATTTTAAAAAAATATTAAATATTAAAATCTAGATAATAAAATATAAAACAGAATTAATAAATCTCAGAACTTAAATGAATTTATAACAGAAAACTATATTATATTAATACTCAGATTATAAAATAATTAAAATTAAGACTGTTTCTATTGTTATATTAATTAGAAGTAGTCTAATATAAAAATTATTAAATAAATCTTTAATACAGATTAGAAAGATAAGAAATATTAAAATATTACTTTTATAAATAACCGATATTTTTTATTCTAAATCTAACTGCAGCAGTTATAATATTAGATTAAATAAATAAAATAGTTATAAGCTGCCAGATAATACTTTAAAAGTTTATTTTATTTATTAATTTTTTTAAAGATACTATTAAAGATGTTGTAAATAAGAAAAAAGAAAAAGCCGATATTAAAAAAAATATATTATATTACTTTTTAAAAAGTATAAGATATTAATAATACTAGATAAAAATAATAATTCAGATAATAATAATAATAAAAATATCTCGTACTATTCCGATAAAGATATAAAAAAGTAATAAAAGTATTACTAGTATAAAATAACTATTTATTAATTCTGTTAATATCTTACTTCTTCTATCTTACTTTTTTTTATATCTTGATATTTTATTTCTTTTGTTTTATTTCTTTTTTATTTGTTTTTTCTGTTTTCTAACTATATCTATACTTAATACTTTATACTTTATATATAAAAGGAATAATAACTTTATATTATTATATTATCTTAATGTCTTCTTGTCTTAGGGCTTCCAGCCCAGCGTACCAACAAAAACTAGATAAATCAAGATTATATTTATATATTTACTGGTTATATTTAAGGCTGTATCTGAGCCAGTAAACCAAATATTTTATATATATAGATCTATATTTATAATAATATATATATTTATTAGAAAAATATTAAATCTTTTATTAATCTTTGATTTTATTAACTGCGGAAGATTTAAGTCGCTGATATTTAAATAGATTAATTTTTAAAACACGGGCCTAAGCTGTAATATTAATATAATAAAATAGATTTGAAATATATTTAGTAATTTAAGATAGTATGTATATATAATGTTTAATCTATTTAATAATTTTAAAAAACTAAAGAATTAGTATTTTAATTTATATAGAATATTTTTAGTCTTTAATATAAATATATTATATTTTTTATAGTTTTAAATATATTTTATTACTTATATTAAAGTATATAGATTTATATCCAATATTATATTTATATTTTCTATATATTATAGTATATTTAATAGTATTAAAATAAATAGATATAAGGTTTTAGTATATTAATATAAATAATTTCAGCTGGCTAAGTAGCTAATTAAATTTTATATTATATATAACCAAATATAGTATACAACCTGTCGAGAAATAGACAGGTGTATTAGAAAATATAATAAGATTTAGTAATTATAAAATATAAAATAGTTTTTTAGTAATAATATATGATAGTATTATTTCTAGAAACAAAATTATATCCTTTGAACTATTATTTATTTAGAAAGAATAAGTAGTATTAAATAGCAACTAATACTTTAAATTTCTAAAAAAATTATAAGATATATTAGTAACAAAGCAGTAATTTTAATCGAAAATTTATATATAAAATATATTTTAATTATAGATTTATTAGTATATAAAAATAATTTCTTTTTATTTAAGTATTTTTTAGTTGCTTTTATCTAGAAAAAATGTTTTTCTATTATTTTAATAAATTTGTTTATTAGAATAAGCAACTGATTATATTTTTTATAAAAAAAGAATTAATAATAAAATCAAAGATAATATTATAAAATAATATAACAGATAAGATAATAGACTGTAAGTTGCTGTACAGTTTATATTAAGATATTTTACATAAATAATAATTAGAAAAATAATATATATAATTATATAAAGAGTATTAATAATAGTAGAATATTAATTTCCTTAAAATATTAAGATATTTTCTAAATCTTAATAATATTGATTGCTATATATTATATAAAAAATGTTTTAAATAAGATTATATAGTTGTGATAGCCGTTCAAACAATCAAGATTCAGTTTATTTGGTGCTAAAGTATAAGAATTTCAAGCATAAAAAGAAGAGAAGAAAAAAAAAATATAAAGAGATATCAGACTATATATTATTATTATGCAGGCGGCCAGTTAAATTAAATAAATAAAATAAAATATAAACTAGATTAACTGGATTAATTAGATAAAATAAATAAACTAGATAAAACAGATATATAAGATTAAAGGGGTCAACTAGGTAAATCGGATTAATAAAATATTTAGAATACTTAGAATTAACTAAATATTTCGGGTTAATAAGATATACTAGATATTATCTTTTTATAATCTCTTTTTTCAGTCTTAACTGTTTGTAGTTAACAGATATCTTTTTAGTTTTTTTCTTAAATATTTAATAATTTTAGTAAAAGTTTTCTTTATATTTAAAAAATTATTATCTAAATAGTCTATTACTAGATTATTAGCTTTTACTACGGCCAGCCAGGTCTAAAAATATTTTAGAAGTTGTAAATACTCTGGATATATATTATAAAAGTTTTTTAAAAAAAGTAGCTATATTACGAAGATTTCTAGTTAAATACTAAATATTATTTATAGTATTATAATATTTTTTGATAATCTAATACAATAGGTATTTCCAGCAGATCCGGAATACTAAAATCTTATTAACTTTATATTTAATTTTTTTAAACTATAATCGGAATTACTTAATCTAAGATTTATTTTAATATAAATTTTAATACAGCTGTCTAGTATTATTTTTTAGAATAAAAAACTAGATAAATATAAACAGTTAATAAAAGATTTAAGTAATATATATTTCTGACTTTATTTAAAATTGTATAAGATCTGTACTACTTGTTTATTAACTTTTTTAAAAACTAATTCTAATTCTATTTTGTATAGTCTATAAATATTTTTTTTTCTTAAAGATTATATTCTTCTGGTATTAATTAATACTAAATATATATTATTTTTATACTCAGAAAATATTTTTTTTATAAAATCTTATATTTTTTATAGTCGGAAGACAGTTTAATAGATAGTTTTAGTAATTTTAATTTCTAATCTTCTTTTTAATAGTCTTATTTAGTTAAATAAAAGTTATAATTAGTAGCCGTATTCAGCTTAAAAAAACTTCCTAAGAAAATATATAGTAGATAAACAGCAGTAAAATCTATTATTAATAATATATTTAACTAATTATTTTAGAAATAGTTTATAAAAAGAATAAGTTTTTAAACTAAATATTAATTTATAATTTTTATTTGGCTGTTTATCTGTAGATAGTATACTATTAAAAGCTTAAGTTTAATCTATAAAATTCTATATAATTTAATCTAAAATTCAAAAACAAACTGGGGTTTGTAATCTAATATAATTATATTTAAAGATTTTATTTAAGTATAAATATATTTATAGAACAGTACAGTTATTTTCTTTATAATATTTTTTTATATATAAAATTAAGATAACTTGCTTACTAAAGCAATCAATAATTATATATATTATATTATATTTATATCTATTTGCTGGAAAAAAATAGAAATCTATTAATATATACTACCAGGATTACTTAGATATAGATAGCAGATTTAATAGTATAAATAAAAGCTTTTATTAGTAGTTTTTTCTACTATATATTAAATAATTATTTAGAAATCTATATATATTCTTATTTTAAATATTCTAGTAATATTGTTGCTTTACTAGTTTTAATATTTTAGTCTGTTTAGAATAAGCTGTTAATAGCTATTAATATATTTTATTTAGAAGTTACATTTTTAAATCCTCTTTTTCTAAAATAAATAACTATAATTAATATAATAATAGTTTATTATACAGCTTGTAATCTTCTTCTAATAATAAAAAAAAATATGAAGCTTTTATTAAATTAGTAAAAATACAGTTTACTTTTAAAATCTGGTTAATAATTTATACAGCTTCTTTTAATAGTATTAGATAGACAGATTTATTTCAGTAGATTTTTAAATCTAGTTATTCTAATTATAATAAAATCTGCTTATATTTATCTAGAAAAATATTATCTTATTTATAATAAATAAATATATCGGCCAAAGTATTAGACTTTTTAAAATAATAATAAATTTAAAAATAGAAATAAAATAGAAGTTTAGTTTATTTTATTTACTATATATTCAACTTCTTAGTAGTTATAAAATATTCTAAGATCCGGTAATCTATTAGAATTTTAAATTATTTAGTATTTAGTAAGCTTTCTAACTCTATTTTTTATATTTTAAAAAAATAAATAATTACGAGAAGCTTCTTATTATAAATATTATAATTTTATTCTACTAGAAATATAGTCTTAGAGAAAAAACTATCAGATATTATTAATTTTTATTTTTTTATAATAAAACTTTAGTAATTATTTTATTTAAGATATTAGTTTCTACTTAAATAAACTTTAAAGATTTATAATAGTTTAATACCGGAACAAAAGTTAGAAATTATTTTAATAATTTAAATACTAGCTAATAGTCTTTATTTCAGGTAAATAGAATATTCTAATAAATTAATTAGATTAAAAATCTGATAATCCGGTTATAGACTTTAATAAATTATTAATAAAAGTTATAGAATTCTAAAAATAATTAGATTTTTTTATTATTATCGGAATAGTCTAGTTCTATGTAATAAAAGTTTTTTCTGGATTTATATTAATTTTCTTTATAGAGACTATAAATTCTAGGAACTTAATTTTAATAATATAAAACTTATATTTATAAATAGCTGCTTATAATCCTGCTTCTTTTAGTTTCTAAAAAATATATTATATATAGAGTTTATATTCTGCAGAATTCTAATTATAAACTAAAATATTATCTATATAGACTGTAGCAAATAAATTAAAACAGTTATTTAGTATTTTATTTATTAGTTTTTAAAAACAGTAGATCTATTTATCAGACTAAACAGAATAATCTTTATATACTATATTAAGTTCGGAAAATAGTTAGATTTTCGGATTTAGAATATATTCTAATTCGGTAGAATTCTTATCTAATATCTAGTTTTATAAAAATTCTTATTATTTTCAACCGATCTAGAATCTTGTTAATTAAAGAAAAAGATACAGATTTTTTTTTATAAAAATATTAAGTTTCTGGTAGTCTATATATAGTTTTAATTTTTTTAGATTTTTTAGTTATAAGAATTAGAAATATAAAAAAAATAGAGCTGGAAACTATAAATTCTTTATTTAGATTTTTATTAATATAAACTTAAGCTGCTTCTAATTTTTTTATAGTTTTTTAATATAAAGCAAAGATTCTAACTAGAATATTATTTTTTAGATAAATCTTATAATTATATATAGAGCTTAAAAATAAAATATTTAAGGCTTGCTTTAAAAATATATTAGCTAGATTATAATATTATTTAAATAGGATTTTTTTAATCTTTTCTAGTCTATTTACTAAATCTTTTTTTTAAGTCCTACTGTTAATAGCTTTTTTAATTTTTATAAATAATATAACAAATACCTCTAATTTCTTTAGATATTTATAAAATCCGGCTGCTTCTATTAACGCGATTTTAATTTTAGTAAAAAGAAATTGTATAATTATATTTAGAATAATTTTTAGTCTATTGAGAATCTGATTATTTATAGGCTTCTTTTTAAATTCTTAATTTATATATTATAATAATTTTATTATATTCTTTTTATAGATTCAGAAGATACTTTATTTTAGAATTTAAAATAAATATTTTTTATTCTCTTTATCTATTTAATAGTTTTGTTTTTCTGTATCTTTCTAATAGTTCTAATTTATCTTTTAATTAATAATTATTTAAAAAAAAATAATTCTTAAAAGCTTAGTTTTAATATTTTTCTATAAAAAAAGGTTCTGAGGCCATATCAGATACTTATTTTTATAATTAAAAAAATATTCTGCTTGCTTAATTATATTTTATTAAATATAATATTATAAGATCTAAGATTTAGAATTAAAAAGAATATTTTTTAAACAGGCGTCCGTCTACCGTCAGATTAAATTAAATAATATATGTTAAAAAAATAACAGTCTTTCTATTAAATCCGATTATATTTTTTAGTTTTTTTAATCTAGCCGCGGTGGTTTCTAGAAATTTTTTTATTTATATATTATAATTTATATTAATATAAATAAAAATATTTATTCTAATATTTATTAATATTCTTGCAGGCACAGCTGCTGTATTTTTTAAAATAAAAATCTAAATAATAAAACTATTTTCTAGATTTTCTAATAGTTTTTTTAAATTAATATATCTATAGTTAATATTAAGTTCGCCTAAAACAGAGACTTTTTTTAAATAGAGCTCTTTTCTAAATTATTTACTAAGTCTTTTTTAATCGACTAAATCTAGGGCTTTGTCTTAGAATAGTTATAATTTAGATATTTCTATTTTTTATAATAGAAGTATTTTTCTTCAGCGAATAGTACCGCTTATGTTTTATTATTTATATAAAGTCTAAAGATTCTTTTTATACTCTTTTTAGCTTAAATAGATTAGTTACTAATAATTATACTAGTTTTTTATATTAAGAATTAAGTTTATTAATAATATTTTATATTCTTATTTATATTCTCTGATATATCTATATAAATAGTAGTAAATTACTTAAAATTAATATTTAATTTATAAAATTTGACTAAGATTAGTTTCTTAAGCTTAGAAGATAGTTTTTAATAAAGATTAAACTTCTAAAAATTAATACTAATATCTGCTTTTTCTGGTAGATAACAGAACTAAATATAAAAATTATAAAATTTCTAGCCAGGGTTTATTTAAGCTATATATACTTTAAGCAGATATTTTATTATTAGTTCGGGTCTATATAAATATCAGTAAGATATATAAAAATATTAGATATATTTTTAAATAAATAATCGGCTTCTGTTTTTAGTTGGAGTAATAGATATTATTTAGTATTTTTTTTAAAATAGCTAGCTATATATATCTTTCAGATTATTAGATTTTTAAAGTAATTAGTATTGGTTTTAAGCTTCTGTTTTATTATAAGTTTTTAATTATTAAAGATAATATTCTTTTTATTACTAAATACTGGAAAATTGGAAATCTTTAGAGTTTTTTAGCTACTCGCGGGTATCTGATTTATATTTTTATATATTACTAAAGCAGTATTTCTCTGTATAATAATATAATTTTTCTTTATTTTTATAGTATTTAGATTCTGGATTAAAACTTTCTTGTCTATTTCAACCTGTACTAATTTCTTTTTTAAAATATTTATTTTATTAAATAGATTTTTAATCTATTTTTTAAATTTATTATAAATCTGTAGTATTATCTCAAAAATATACTTTAGATCTTTTTTATAAAATTTATTAAATTTTTTACAGAATATATCTCTTCCTGGGACTTTTTAAATATTATCTATTAATAAGATTAATTTTTCATTATCTTATCTAACTATTCTTAATCTCTATATATTACGAGCTATTTTAGTATATTCTTTTAGTTTTTTAGTTACTGTATAGTCTTCAGCTGCAGTAATAGTTCAGTTTTTTTTTATTTAATTAATTACTACACAATCTACAGCTAAGGTAATAAAAAATTAATAATATTAAGTTAAGTTTATTTCTTTATTTTAAGAATTATAGTTATAGTTTTTTAAGATTATCTGTTATTGCCGATAATATATATATAAAGCAGATTTCCGAGTCTGTATATAGCTATTTATATATTAAATTAACTATAAGTCTTATTAAGAGACTTGAAAAAGAAAAAGAATTAAAAATAATACTTAAAATTATATAAAAGCTGTTTAAATAATTAAGATTTAGTTTATTTAGTACTAAAGTACAAGAATTTCAAGTATAAAAAAGAAAAAAAAAGAGAAGAAAAATATAAAAAGATATTAGACTATATATTATTATTATACAGACGGGTAGTTAAACTAAATAAATAAAATAAAGTATAAACTGGATTAATTAGGTCAATTAGATAAAATAGATCAACTAGATAAATAGATATATAGGGTCAAAGGGGTCAACTGGATAAATCGGGTCAACAAGATGTACTAGGTGTTGCCTTCACATAGTAAATATAACTAAATTTCTTCGGTTAATATAGTATCTTTAATCTTATTATCTTAATATTTATTATATTAAAGTATCTATATAAAAGTTTTAATATTTAATAATAAAAAAATAGTAGAACTTACAGCTTTAAAATTATTATATAATATATTTAAAATTTTAAAGACATAAGGATCTGATATATATCTTAGTTTAATATAGTTTTTAAACTATTCAGATAGATATAAAAATATAATAAACAAATATTCAGATATATAAATAATAAATATTTAAATAGGTTTTTCATATTCAGAATAAACATATTTTCTGTCTAATTATTAAGATTAATATTATATAACAAGAATTTCTTGTAGAAAAAATAAGATAAAATATTTGTTATAATATTTATAATATTTAGTTTATAGTAAATATATAAAATAAATTATTATATATATTATAAAATATAAATACGGTACTAATTTAACTTTTTAATTATAATAATAATATATAAAAATATAGTATAATAAGTAAAGATATCTATAGTAGATATATAATTAGTAAAGATAATTAATAGTTTAAATATAGTTATCAATTTAATTATATAATATAGTTTATAAATTATTTATATAAAATAGATAATTCTTATTTTAATAAACTAATATTAAGTCTTAGCGGGCCGTAGAAGTTAATTTATAAAATATATAAATTATAATTTAGCATAAAAAATAAAATTATATTTTAGTATAAAAAATAAAATTGGTTTTTTAATAATAATTTATTTAAGAATATAGTATATTACAATATTATATTTTCTTTTTAATATATTAAGATTAATATACAACTATTTATTAGAATTAAAATAAAATATAATATATAGATGAATAAGATTATATTATAATATTTTAAAGATATTAAGCTTTTTTTAGTAAGTTTAACTAGTATATAAACTAAATGATTTTTTTAAAATATTTTTTTATTAGACTATTTTTTAATAATATTATTTTTATTGTTAAAACAGTGCGGTCTTTTATATATATTAAGATATTTAATATTAGAAACAGCTAGTTAAGCTGAAATAGTACTCTAATTTAGTAAAATATAAAAAAATAATAAAATATATAATATAGTAAGTTTTGATTTAAGAATAATGAATTAAAAATATTAATTTATCAGCCAAATATTTTTATTAAAAAAATATAATAAGAATTTTTTAGCTTAGCTTTTAGATGAATTAATTTTATTTATTTAAAGATTTTATATAAATAATATAAATAGCTGCTGGAATTAACTTTTTTTCTTATTTTTTATTATTAATAATACTGTTAAAACTTCGAAACTAGTAATTAATCTATTTATATATATTTTAGTATAGATAAGATTATTTAAAAATAAATTTATATTATATCAAATATATAAAATATTATAAAATATTATTAAGATATTTTATAATAGTAATATTAAAGATTTCTTGATTTTAATAGTTTCAAATAGTAAAATAGTTCTAATAATTATATTATATAGATTATTAATAGGATATTTTAATAGTATTAACTATAGTTATATATTAATAATAATAAATAAATAATAAATAAACTTTAATATATTTTTTTAATATAAAATAAAATAAATATTTTAAATAGCTTTAGTGTTAAAATTTTAAAAATTAATTATAATATAATCTTTATATTTATATTTACTGTTTTCGGTCTAAATATCTTTTTATATTATAAAGATAGAATAATTAAATAATATATAAGATTTAGTAAACTCTAATTTATTTTATTTTTATAAAGATTTAAATATACTATCAATTATATTTATATCTTAATACTTTATTTGATAAATATAAGTTTTAGAATTTCAGTTTTTTTAACTATTATATAAAAATATTTATATTTATTATTTTTAGATATACTAACTAGTTTAATATTACTTTTACTAGATAGAGTGTAAATATTATATCTATTAATAATTTTAGTTAAATAATTAATAATATTTTTTTATTATAGTTATAAATAATTATCTTATTCAGTAAAATAATAATATTATTAGTATCGGAAATAATAAAGATATTGAACTAATAAATATATTTAAAAATAGAATATAAATTACTAATAATCTTACAGGCGGTCTTAGATTATAGAATATTTTTTAATATTTTAATATTTATAATTTTTATTTTTTTAATAGTACTTAGTATAATAGTTTTAATAGTTATAGTACTTATATCTGCTAAAGTTCTAGGAATATAATAATAATACTTATATTTACTTAAATTAATAATTGTATTATAGTTTAATAATTTAAGATTAATATTTAACAGATATAAGTATATTTAATATAATTATAATTAATATAATATATAGTAATAAGTTTATTATTAAATAAAGTATCTAAAGAAGTATAATTAACTAGAATAATAAATTTAAATATCATATAAAATATTTTAAAAAAAAGAATTTTATAATTTATTAAATATTTATATAATATAATATTACTAATAGATACAGCCGGATTAAAAAGATAATCTTATTTTAATAAAGTCTTAAATATCTTAAATTTAACAGAAATATAAATTCTCGAATATAACAGTATAATTATATATTTTTAGAATAATATAAAAATCTTAATATAGTCTGTAGCTTTGTACTATATTATAGATATAAAATTTTAATATGAGTATATTATATTTTTATTAGAATTAATATTAGAATTAATATTTCTAAAATTTATAATATTATTTTTAATAAATAGATTAGATTTTATATTAAATAGTATTTAAACTCGGACAGTAATATATATAAGTAAAAATTATTCTAATTGAAAATTTAAATAAAAAAATTTAATTAAAATCTTATATAGTTTTCTGCTTCATAGTTGGAGCCGAGATTTCTAATATTTAATATTTTATATAACAATTAGATATTAACTATTGTTAGTTTAGTAAAATTCTTATTAATAATAATAATTAAATGGCTGGGGTTAATATATATATTATATAATATATTTATATGGTTAATTCTACTACTAGTAGTAGCAAAATATAAATTATATAAAAATACTAAGTAATTAAAATTCTATATTTGGTTTAATAAAAATTAAGTAGATTTAATAAAATCAAAAGATAGTAGTAATAATATAATTAGAATAATTAAATATAGAGTATTTTTTTAAAAATATATTTATATAGTTAATTATTTAATATAAATCTAATACTATAATTATTATAGTATATAATAATAAGATCCTATATTTAAAATTATGACAGATATCTGGGGTTATATAATCTTGGATTTTATTATTTCTTAGAAAAACAGCTATATAGTCGTAGTTATCTTAATTAATATATATATATATTCTTTTTTACAGATTATAAGCCCTCGTAGCTATATTTTTTCTTAAATTTATTCTTTTTTATTTTTTTTATTAAAATCCTTTTATATATACTAATATCTATGATATCAACAGCTTTTAATATCTTTGTTTAGTAACTTTTATATTTAGTAAGATAGAGAAGTCTCTAAGATATTTTAATTAATTTAATATTTAGATCTAATATTTATTAATCTATTAAATTAATTAATTATATATTTCTACTACGCGAGCAGTATAGCTATATATTATATTATAATATTAAATAAAAACTTGTTTAATATTAATATTTTTAAAATTATATCTAAGTTAAAAAGTTAATCTAATTAGCTGGTATAATAATGTAATCTATATAATTATTTTAGATCTAAGAATCTAAATATCTAGAAATTATTTTAAAATAATCTTACTACTTCCGACAAGCCTATATTATATAATAAAATTAAAAATAGAAATATATAAAAGCTTAATTATTAAACTATTAATAAAAATATTATACTACTAACTTATACAGATATATAATATAATATTAATAAAATTAAATAATATAATTATATATTCTGTATTATATATAATATTAATATTAAAAATTAAAATTAGTTAAACTACTTGATTCTAATTATATTTAGGATAAAATATAAAGCCAGTCTTATAATATATTTTTAGAATTATAAAATAACTGCTAATATATATATTTTTTTTAAAAAAATATATAAGATTTCTAACTTTGCTACTACTATTTGTTTATATAATAAATAGATTTTAATCTATTATAATAATATTAGTAGTAAAATATTTTTCTTATAAAATTTATAAATATTTTTAATAAGCTATATAATATTAAAACTATTAATAATTAAACTCAACTTCTATAGTTCTTTATTATTATATAAAATATTTCTATCTTACAGCTGTTTATTATAAGTTAGTATATATTATAAATAGATAAATCTTTTCTTTCTGTAGTTTATATCTAATTTATATAATTTAAATATATCTGAAAAAATCAGTTCTCGTAGCTATTTATATATATTATTAGTAATAAAACTTCTATTATTAATATCTTTAATTATAGTAATAATAATTATAATAATTATAGCTAAAACAGAGACTGTAGCTATAAATATAATAATAACTATATTTATAATAAAAAATAATTAAATTCTAATATCTAATTTAAATATAAAAAACTTAATATTGTTAATAGAAACTTAATATTTTATATTTTCTATTAATATAATAAAATTTATTTTTTAAGCAAATATTTATTAAACTTAGATAAAAAAAATATAAATATATATACTAATATAATATTTATACCGTCAAAGACAGTACTGCTATTTAAATTTTTTATTATTAATATTATTAATATTAATTATAATGTGTTTAATATTTTTATTATATTAGTTTATTTTAATATAACAGCTGTAGTCTAGAAGAATATTTATTTAAATTATATAAATAAATAAATACTTAACTCCGGAACTATAAAGAATATAAGCTATTTTAAATATTATTTTTAAATCTTTATATTCTGTGTTTGCTAGGCTAAGATAAGTATTAATAAAAATTTTTATATTATCAATTATAATACTGTTTCTGTTAAACTTATAGATAGAAATAATAATCTAACTAATATATTTAATATTAATTATTATTAATTTATTTTAGTTTTTTAAAATAATCTTATTTTATACAAACAGCTGGCTTGCTTGGATATTTAATTATATATAATATTAAAACAAAATTATATTTTTTATTTAGAATAATAAATAAAATAGTTATATTATTAGAAATAAAAAATAATATTTTATAAATATTACTAGTATAATAAGCTATAAATTATATATAGTTTATATAATTATAATATCTTAAGTTACTTATCTCTTACTAATCTTATTATATATATAATTAAGAAGTTAGTTATTTTATTAATTTTAATATATTTAATATATTACTGTACGGTTTATATCTCCGAGTATAAAATCTATGATTTTTTAAAATATATTATTAATTTAAATATTAAAAAACTATTTTATTAGTATCTTATAAACTGTGTTTATACAGAAAGAATCAGATATTTCTAATATTATATATTAAACTATATAATTTTAGACTCTAACTTAGAAATCTTATATATACTAATGTTTATAGCCTACTACTTATATATAATTAGATTAGTATTTATTATCTTATTATTATTATAAACTATATTTTTTATTACTACTGGTTTTTTTTAAAAACCGTAGTAAGATTTATAATAAGTTTATTATTATATAAAACTATTTTAAATATTAATTAAATATTAATATTAAGTATATTTATACTAATAATATATTAAAATACTAACTATTTATAACTTACTATTAGAAATAAAATATTATCTAAAGCCTGGCTTTATATTATTATTCTAATTTTAATCTAATTATAAAAATTAAAAATAGATATCTTATTAAGTTCTATATCTCTATTATAACTAATAATTAATTATCTTATTATTTCTAGAATTATATTATTCTTACTATAAACTATATATATAACCGGCTTGAATATAGCTTTATTAGTAAAATATTATATAAAGTCTTATATAATATATAATTAGATATTATTTACTAAAAGATTCTTAACTGTTAGTACTAGTATCTTACTTCTAAAAAAACTTATAATAAATTAGAAGATTATATATATAAAAACTGCTTTTTTCACTACTTTAAATCTATTTATGAAATATATAATATTAAAATATATTAAAATATATTAAATTATATATATATATAATATTATTTTTAATAAAAAACTAATTTCTTAGATATTTATAATAGTTTTTTTATATAATCTTAATTCCGTATCCGGTGGTACTTCTAATTCGGAAAGAATTATCTAAAAAATATATATATTACTCGTTTTTATTCATTGTATTTTTTTAATATCAGAAGCTACTTTAGATAAAGTTTTCTAGTATTCTAATTTTAGAGAAAGAGAATAGTAATATAAAATCTAACTAGTTTATTAAATATAAATAAACTAGTATATTATTTTTTTTAAATATCTTTAAATAATACTATATATAATACAGCTCTAATATTTATTCTGACTATAAATAAAATATCTATATCTAATACTTTTAATATAATTGTTTTTATTATTAAGAATAATATTTTTAATAATAAACTAATAGTTATTAATCTTTTGATTATTAGTTATTTATTTTTAATATTTCTAGTTATAAAGACTATACTCCAGCTGTTATATTATTTAACTTATATATAAAAGCTATCTTATACTTTACTTAAATTACTATAGTTTTATATTATTAATATTAATAATAATCCAGATCTTTATATTAATACTTTATTTAATCTTTTAATTAATAATTATTTTATTTATATTTTATTTTTTAATATTACAGCTATATAGCTGACTACAGATCTATTTTTAGATTATAAAAAAATTTTTATTATAAAAAAATTAATATTATAAAATATTAGCTATATTTTTATTAGCTATACTAATATTATAATTTATATTAAAATCTCTAAATAATATAATACTATTTACTATAAAATATAATAATAAATAAATAAGATATTTTCTATATTATTCTATATTTTTATAAATTCCAACTTCTGCCTTTTAAATAAATATAAAAGATTAAGTATAATAGTATATATAAAATCTATCTTATTATTAGAGAATTCTGCTAATATACTAGTAAGAATTATTAGATAAATAAAATCTATACTACTATTATAAAAAATATTAGTTTTAAAATCTTTATTATTCTTACTATTATACTTGGTTAGATATTATATAGTCTTAATATTATTATAATCTTTTTAAATACTAAATTATATAAATTAATATATATTAAACTTCCGGAAGACTTTTAAAGAATAATATATATAATATACTTATTAAATTATTATACAGATTAAAACAGGTATTATATAAGTAGTATAATATATTTTATAATTTTTTTATTATAAATAATTTTAAGTATTTTTATATAGACTACTCTATATTTATTAAAAAAGATTTTTATATACTTATTAATATTAATAATATTTTATCTTTAATATAAAATATCTTTATAATTAATAATTTTAAAAATCTGTTATATAATTTTATTAAGTTTACTAATAATAATCTTTATACTTATTTTTTTAGTATTAATATTATACAAATTAATAATAGTATGTACCTCTTACAGAAATTATATATTAAAAAATATCTAAAATATTTTATTATATTAATATATAAAGCCTCTTTTATATTATTTAATTATAAAAATTTTTTATTTAAGTATACAGAAACTATCTAGCCAGACGATATTAAATTATATTAAAAATATAATAATATTCTGATATAAATTATATTTAATATATATTCTAATATTATATATATAACCAGTAAGTTATTATTTTTTATAATAAATTTTAATAAGTCTTATTTTTAAGCTATAAATCTTATTTAATACTATCTTATAGATTTATTAAACTATTATTTTATTTATAAATATAAAAACTCTGGTTTTATTAGCTATTATAATACTGACTGGACTGGTTTTTATATTTTTAATATTATATCAATTTTAAGCTATATCTTCAAGCTTGTTAATAGACCTATTTTCTGAAATTCAAAAAATAAATCATTATTATATTATTTTTTATTAAGAATAAGTATATTATTTAAGTTATTATAATCTAAGAATTTTTTTAGCTTTAATTTCTATTTACTAAGTTAAATATTTAATATTTTAAAACTATATTTATATTAATAACTAAGCCTACTATAATTTATATTAATAATTAATCTATTATTATTCTGGCTAAAAATTCTGAATTCTATATAATAATTAAATATATATTTATTAAATAATATTTTATATAGTATATAGTATATACTAAAAATATTAAGTTTATTTAGATTAATATAATAGATTAAGCAGCCGACAGTTTTATAAAGCCTTTTAAATATTTTATTTATTTTTATTTTATTAAATAATTTAGTATAATATATCTTAAATAATACTCCGATATCTATATTTTATTTATTTTCTGTTTTAAAAATATAAATAGTTTTATATTTTTTTTGTATATATCTCAGCAGCGATCTTCTTGTTTATAAAAAATATAACAGATATCCGAAGTTATATAATCTTAGATTTTATTATCTCTTAGAGAAACAGCCATATAGCTGTAGTTATCTTAATTAATACACATACGTTTCGTCTCACAAAAATAGATTTTCAAAACTAATTAACTTAATTTTTTATCGATAACTGTTTTAGAGTTAGAAACCAAAATAAAATCATTTCAAATAATATATATCTGACTGTTATATAGAGAATAATTAAAATATAATTAATTATAAAATACTTAATTTAAAAAATAGATTATATAAAAAATTTATTTAGCTGAATAGAATTTATAAAATATAAATAATAAGTTTATAAATAACAGCAGCAGCAGCTGTATTGAATTATTAAAAATAATAATAATATTATATATACTAAAATAATCTATAATTTAATAATTCTAGAACTAGTAATTATTATTTTAGAATAAATAATTCTATAATTAAAATTAAGTCATATTAGTCTTATTTTTATCAGATTGAAGTTTTTTAGTAAATTATTGAAAATATAATTAATATTAAAATAGTAGTAATTAATATAAGATCTGCTTGTTTTATAGATATTATAGCCTAGAATACTAGTTAGTAATAATATTTATAAAGTATAATATATGAAAAGATCTATTAGACGCGCGGAATATATTTATCTAGCTATATTTGTTATAGAAAACTTAAAAAATAAAAATTCTAATTATATTATAACCGACAATTTCTATTTTTTAATGATAATAACTAAACTGTTTTTTATTATTATATCTTTTGTTATATTAATATTTTCTTTTTATCATTGAATTTATTATCTTAATGTTTATTATAACTTTTCCTCCGGCTATTATATTTTGTAACTTTATTTTATTATTAGAATATTTAATATTTTAGATATCATAGAAAGATTAATAGTATAATATATATTCTTTAGACTCAGATATATTATTTTATAGATTAGAATTAAAATATTTCTATATTATATATAGTTAAAAATATATATTATTAATATAAATAGACTATATATATAATAAGACTTTTTAAATAAAAATACCAATCAAATTAGTTAGTATAAATATTTTAATATAAATTTATAATATTATTAAAACGGTAAACAGTATTATATATATTAAAACCAGATTAATATTATAATTTATAAAACTATTTATTTTTAAAATTAAAAATATAAATTAATTATTTTTTATAATTAGTAATTTTAAACCGGTATTATTATAATACAGTGTTAATAAGATATATTTAAATATTTATTTTTACTATGGCTTCTTCTTTATAATTAATAATATTATAAAAATAGTTAATAAGAAATAGACATTTTAATAATATATTTTTTAATTATTCGGATTTTTATAGCAAGCGGTAATTAAATTATTCAAAAAATAATCGGACTAGAAATAACTAATTTTATTAGTTTTTTATTAATATAAGTATCGAAAAAAGTCGGATATAAAGCTTTGACTGTTATATTTAATAATATATTTAGAATTCAAAAGATTTTTATTATAGTAATATTTATTATTTTAGCTATAATTACTGCTATAGCTGTTCCGATATTAGTTATTTAGAAATAAAAAAAATTATTATTATTAGTGTTACTTGAATTAGAGTTACTAGAATTATTACTAAATTAACAAACATAATATTTTTCGGAATATTTATTATTATTAAGATTTTAATATACCGGATGTCTTTTATTTTCGGTATTTTAATGTATTATGTTTTAGGCTTTTTAATATTTTTTTATCTTTTTTAAATGTCTTATATCTTAAGATGGAAGTAGATTGAGAAGATAATAATTAATAGTATTATAATAAAAATTAAAATATTTTTTAATATATCTAGTAGCTTTATCATCTTAGTATTTTATATTCTCATTATTTGAATACTTATTAATATTAGTAAAGTAGATATTAATATTCTTATTAATAGCACGGATTTTAGCTTGTAAAGTAATAATTAAAATATATATATCTTTTTAAAAAAGATTTTAATAAAAAATTTTGAAATTAGTAATAATAACTAAATTTATTAAATTATTTAATACTTAAATAGAATTACTAAACAGTTTTTTACTAGAATTAACTTTTATATTTATTATTCAAAATATAAAAAAAATATTATAAATTTTTATATATAAGTAGCATGCAGTTATTACAAGCGTAGTAGGTAATATATATATAAAATCGGGTAAGTCAAACTAGCCGGGTATTTTAAAAATAATAGAATATTTTATATTAGTAATAAAAACTACCGTATTTAATATAGCTAATAAAAAATATATATAATTCAATAGATTTAATATTTTGGTTTTATATTAAATATCTAGTTTATATTTATTTTACTATATATAAAAACTGTACAACTTTAATATATAAAATATAAGATAAAGAAACTCGAAGATAGTCTTATTTTAAAACTACTAGAATTTATAATTCTAAAAAGAATTTATAATATATAACTAGATATATTTAATGTATTAAACAATATTATTATTAAGTTGATACATAAAGTTATATTATTTATATAGCTAAAAACTTTATAGCTGCTATGTTAATTCTATAAGATATTCTTATTTATTTAAAAATATTAATAGTTTTAATATTAATAATTTAGAAATAAATAAACTACTTAAAAATATAGAAGATATTAGCTTAATACATTTAATAAGATAATACTGCCTTTTCTTATAATATTTTAATAATATATAGAATAAACAACCGAACAATTGTTATATATAGAAGATTTTATTAATAATAAAAAAAATAAGATGTAAGAAATATAAGAATAATAATTTTTTAATATTTTTAAAATGGACGAAATCTTCGATGTAGTTAATAATAAAAAATAAATATTATAAAATATATAAAAAAAAACTTCCACATGACTATAAAAAGAAAGAAAATTATATAAAACAAAAATTGAATAAAACTGTTTAAAACCGACTTTTTAAGAAAAAAGATCTTACAGTTAATATTAATAAAAAAAAGATAATCTTTACTAAATAGCTATAAAAATAAAAGATACCGGCAGTATTATTATAGCTGGAAATAAGAAATATAAATAAAAATAAAAAAATAAGCAACCAGTTTTTTAAAGAGTCTAAAAACAACGCGACTTAATATACTTTTATATATTATAAAGCATAGTAGGAAGATGTATAGAATATAAATATTAAAAAATAAAAATATATAAATTCTCGGATATACTATAGAATAAAATAGTTAAGTATATATTAAGAGAATATATTACTAACTGTAAATAGTTACTAACTGCGAGAAGTAAATAAATAAAGTTGTTTATTTAATAGAGGGCCAGGGAGGCTGAGAGGCTAAGTATATCGCCTATAGTAAACTACAAAGACCAATACCGCAGACAGCAATACGGGAAGGCGCGGAGGCCTTGATACACCGAACTAAGAGGACAACAGCCACAATTAAATTCTTTTTTATAATTATTATTTTAAGTTTATACATAATTAACCGGTTTATTTACAACTGATTATATTTATTAAAATAAATATTAGATATAAAATAATTTAATTTTTAGCATTATATCATTTAATATAGCTAATATTATTTTTTTTATATATTTAATATTATTTGAATTCTTTTATATACAATTTATTTAATATAAAAAATAATAATTTATCTTTATATTAGATTTATATTATGTTAAATATTTATTAATACTATTTTATTAAAAAGGTTATCCAGTTATCTACTAAATTTATTTAAAAAAAATGAAAAAAAACTAAAGCAGTATAATTTTCGATAATTTGAGGTCTCAGGGGTGAGGTGTATGAAACGTGTTCTCAATTCTCTTGGTGGTTGGTTGTTGGAACTAATGTATTGACATGGGAAGCAACTTGGCAACGCGGTGCGTCACGTGGCCGGATTACTCAGTTATACTGATACACCCTCTTAATCCGCGCCGTACGTGAAGCCAAAGCAGCCATACAAAACAAAAATCAACTAAAATACATGGTGGTTCTTACCCTCTTGGTGGCAGTTGGTTCTCACCCTCTTAGTAGCAGTTAGTTCTTACCCTCTTGGTAGCAATCTCTCGCAATCTTGCGGCAATCCGGTTCTTATACAAATTTATATAGTAATTCTAATACTGAACAATATTAAAAAACAGCGTGCGTTCCTTCTCTAAAGACAACGTTAATATTAATATAATTAGTATAATTTTTAAATTTCTCCGGCTTTTACTCCGGGTGTGGCTGCCAACAGGCCTCTTTCTTATAACTATTTTTTCCACAGTGGTCACAGATCCAAGCCTTGCATTTTTCGCGTAAAGCCTTAGCCAACTACTTGCCCTTCTTAGCCCTAACAACATGCGATAAAGTATCTTGATATTGCATCTATTTCTTATATTCGATTATTTAGGCGGCGAGGTCTTTAAAACTCGATTTTTTAGACTTATTGAGATAAATAGTAACAAAAATCTTCCAGTATAGATTATCAAAATTTACAAGTAAAAGATCACATAAAAACTATTTCGGAAACTGTTTCTTCTTCTCGGAAGAAAGACGAGACTTGATTAAGCGAATACCGTTTTCAACTTTAGCAATATAATCTTCAATATTAAGACAATCACTTGAAAGAGTTTTCATCACGGTTTAAAGACCTTAAAGAGACTAAGTCTTATTAAAACTATTATACTTCTTCTCAAGAAACTGCCAAAGAGCTTTAATACCGGTATAACAAGGCAGAAATTCAAGAATTAAATCGGACAGCGAGTTTAAAATTAAACCAATCACAATTTCTTGCTTTTCCTTGGTCTTTTCCGCCGTATTTTTATCATCTTTGTTAACAGACTTATTGGTGAGGATATCCCAGGCTGAATAAACACGGAGTTGGACTTTAATACAAAAACTTCAGAGATGCCAGTTCTGCGAGCCAGTAAGAATATACAGAGACTTAATAATTTCGGATATTTTAACAGTAGTAATAACGTGTTTTATTAATAAAAGAACTTAGCAATCATAAAAAGCTTCAAGTATAATAAATAAGAAAATAAATAACACATATCCCAGAACCTCAAAGAGGCTCCGGGCTCATAATCTTTCGATAATTTAAGGTCTCAGGGGTGAGGTGTATAAAACATGTTCTTAATTCTCTTGGTGGTTGGTTGTTGGAACTAACATATCAATATGGGAAGCAACTTGGCAACGCGGTGCGTCACGTGGCCGGATTACTCAGTTATACTGACAATAATACTATAAAATCTTATTTTTTTGAAATTAAATATTGATAATATAGTTATTATTGATATATTATGATATAATCGGTAAGCAAGTCGGCCATATAAGCAAGTCGGCCAACTGATCTTAGTAAGCAGCCTGTTATACTGCTTATATCAGAATTTTAATTTATATATAAAAATAAAAATATAATTAAATATTTATAAACCTTTTTAAAGATTATAATTAATTTTTTAATTAATTCTTTCTTATTAAATACTTTATATATATATATTCAAGAATATTATATATACTATAGTGAAATAGTATTTAATAATAAGATTAATCTTTTATAGATTTTGTATTATTGGCTGTTTTTTTTATAGTCTAAATATTTATAAAGACTTTAGAGGCTTTCTAGATTATAAAATTATTCATACTATTTATTTAATACTAATTTTCTTTTTATTTAGTATTTTTTATATATATATAAAATTGGCGGTTCTTATATTTCAAAAACATTATTTAGTTTAATACTATTTTTGTATTTTTAATAAAATAGAATAGAACAGTGTATATAGACAAAGCCGAAGAGTTGTAATATGAAATTAATTAAAATATAATTAATATATAATTTTTTAAACTACTTTGAATTTATACATATTTTAATAATAGTTAAAATAATATTTTTAACTATTTGGCCAGCTCTTTTTATAGAAAATAAAATTATCTAAAATCTTACTTAAATTAAAAAAAATAATTTTTAAAGTCTTAAAAACATTTAATATATTTATAAATTTAAATATTTAAATATAGACTTTTAGATATATATTAAAAAAGTTAATCTTATTAATATAATAATATTCAATCTATATGAAATATTTAATCCGGCAGCTGTATACTTATTTTAATAATAAAAATAAAGCTATATCTAACAGTTAATAAAGATAAAAAATTAGCCGGTATATACACTAGAATAATATTACTTAAATAGTATATATTATTAAATTAGAATATTAAATTAAAGTTATATTTATTATATTTATTAAAAATTAAGAGATTATATTAGTTAGTTTTTTATTTTTTAATATAAGAAATAAAGTAGTTCTTCAGCTAGTATTTATTAATTTCTTAATTAATCTATTTATTTGATAATATAACAATATACTATAAAAAGAATATAATGTTTTTATACTATATCTAGATATAAATTTTTATTTTTTAGATTATATATACTAGTAATATCTATTCTATAATATTTATATATTTCATTAACATTATTTATTTATAATTTTCAGACTATATAAAAATAATCTTTTTAGGAAAATAAATATGTTATTATTTTACCTGCAGCTACTAAGCTTATAATAAAACCGGTTTTATTAAAATTATAAATATAAATATTTATAATTCTGTATATAATAATTTTAATTTATATATATTAAAACAAGGTCTGTATAATCTTAGAATTCTTATATTTTATATTATATAATTCTTTAACAAGTAAACCGACTC
The DNA here is from genome assembly GCF_003184695.1 of Aspergillus brunneoviolaceus CBS 621.78. Taxonomy (NCBI): domain Eukaryota; kingdom Fungi; phylum Ascomycota; class Eurotiomycetes; order Eurotiales; family Aspergillaceae; genus Aspergillus; species Aspergillus brunneoviolaceus. The sequence continues at coordinate 478,448 of NW_020290744.1, read as the reverse complement.
TTTTAAAAATTATAATATTAGAAAATAAAATTATATATTGATTTTTTACCTACTAAATCGGTTGATTTTTTATTATATTTTTATATGAAGATTATAGGTATATTATAAATATAAAACTATTTTAAAAATATACTATATTAATCTAGTAATATAATTTATTTAATAAATAATCTTTTTAAAAAAAATTAGTTTATAAAAATTATCGTATATCTCTCTGCAGTAAATAAATTTATTTAAATAATTTTAAAAAGTTAAATATAAAATATTAAAAAATTATTACAGAACAATAGATTAACACAATTTGATATCTTTAAATAGTTTTAACTTAAAAAAGAGTCTGTTTTCTTGTTTTATTAATTTTTTTAATAATTAAAATATCTTTAGTAGAAAAATTAATATATATATAGAGGTAGTTTTAAGGGCGTAGTAGTGGTTGATAAGGTGGCCGACTTGCTTATATGGCCGACTCGCTTACTGATTATGTTAGTATCTGATTAATATTAAAATAAATATAAAAAAACTTAAATTAATATTATTAAATATATTATTCATTATATTTTAAGAAATATAACAAATCTAGCTAATATACCCGGTCAAAATATACTAATATAAAAGGTTTATATTATAATTTTTAGATTTAATTATTCTACTAGTTATTAAACTGTTTTTAGTTTATTTTATAATATTATAATTAATATATCTACTGATATTTATATTTATATTTTTGATTTGATTTAATAAAGAATATTTATATAGCTGCTTAAAGAAGACTACTATAATAAATATAATATTTAATATATTAAATTTGTTTGTTATAATTTTTATTGGTAATCTTACTATTATTTTTATTTATTAATGTATAAAGACTTTTAATATTTATTAAAATTTTAATTAATTAGTGTATTATATTAATATTAATATTTTTACTATTGATTACAGTAAAACCGGCAGTTATATTCATTTTTTTAGAAATATTTATAAATCTATTAATTTAAATTTACTATTTAAAACATCTATTATAAAAGTTATTTACTGAAATATCTATAGCTATTAACTAATATACTAGTAACAGCGAAAGATTCAGTTAATAATATTAAAAAATATTAAATTATTATTATAATATTATTAATATTGTAATTAATAAAAGCCGGAAAACTAAATATAAATGTAATATAATTTTTGAAAATAATATTAGAGATATTTATAATCAAAATATATTAAAATAGCTATAATTAGAAATAAATTGATTAAATAATATGATAGACATATTAAAAATAATATTAAAACTTAATAATAATGATTGTTTTTATTTTTTAATCTAGTTAAAAATATATTTTGAAGATTATTTCTTTCGGTAGTTTATTCCCGCTGAAACAGCTATATAATCCGGATTTTTTAATATAATATATACTAAATAATTAACCTAATTATAATAATCTTATTAAAGAATAGTTATATAAAATTATAATATGATTATCTTATAAAAGCTGTAAAGTTAAATATATATTAATATTATATATTATTTTTTAAAAATAAAAAGATAAAAAAAGTTATTTATTAACTTAACTGATTTTTCTGCAGCTGTTATATCTAAAAATATATATTTCTATTTAAAAGAATCTTCAATAAATTTTTTTATTATAATAGATATATTATATTAATATATATTTATTCAAGTTAACCTAAAAGAAATACTTTTAATAATAATAATATATAATATTTATAATTTTTTAAATATATAAAATAATTTTAAAATAGTAGTTTTTACCGGAATAATAACAGCTTTAAAAAGTTTAAATTCAATAAATCTAATATTTAATAATTAATAAATTTAATATTTATACTTTTTTATAAATAGATAACAAGTTTATATTTAATTTATAGTTTAATACTAAGTATATAAAATAACTAAAAATTTTAATCATATAATAACTATTCAAAATTATTAATTTAATAAATACAATTATTTAGCTGGTTTAAATTAATAGCTAGTTTTAATTAATTAGCTAGCTAATTAATTAGTTAATTTACTAGTTAGTTAACTGGTGAATTAATCTAGTAACTAGCTAATCTTAATCTATTATATTATAATAATCTGAATATTTATAAGATTTGTAATAGTAGATTTATATTATAAATATTTGAAAAAATATTTTAAAAATACTAGAAAGCTATTATAGTATTACTATTAATATTTATGTTATTTTTTAGAAATACTGCGACTAAGTCTGCTATATAAAAATAATAAACTATTTTTTAAAGTTTTTAATTATTTATGTATTAAAATTAAATTTAATATATAACTACAGTAGAGATACTTGTATTTTTAATATAATTGAAAAATAATAAATATTTTTAAACTGATTATTCTAATTGTTCTTTATACGGCCAGAAGTATTTTATATAAATTATGATTATTAATAATTTTATTAAAAAATTAATAAACCGGATTACTAAAAATATTAAAATATTCATTTTTTAGTTATAGATTATTTTATATTTATGACCAATTATAATCTAATATATTATTATCTGTAAAAAACTATAAAGATATAAAAATAAAAAATTATTAAATTTGAATAGATTTTTTATTCCATTTCAAAAAGTCTAAATATTAGAATATTAATATACAGTTCGAATTATAAAAGAATAAATTATTAATTTCTACTATAAAGTTTATAAAAATTAAATAAAAAAACTTAATAATAATTTATATAAAATATAAAATTTAATAACATAAAATGAAAACTATTTTCTATATTTCTCGTATATATCTTTTATAAAAAAATAATACTATTTACTATATTTTAAAAACTAAAACTAAAATATTATTTAACAGTTTTTCTTATATTTTTGTTAGGAACTACTTGACGCAGTAGACATGCTGGTTAGGCAAGACAAGCAAGATAATTAAAAACAGTCTTCTATTAATTTTAAGACTAATTCTTAAGAAATCTTCTTCTCTAAAGGATCTCAGAACAATATATTATATAAAAAGAAGAAGTAAATAATATAATAATATAGGTATTCGGATTAAAATTCTGATAAATCTATATCGACTCCGAAGCAGCTGTTATAATAGTAGATATAAATTATTATAACAGTAGATATTATATAATAATTATATTTTTCTGCTAAGCCGGGCTATTTAATATAGTAGTATAGCTGCGAATAACTTTACTATTTACTTTAATTAGATATTTCTACTAGTAGTATTTTTTAAATAGTAGAGTTCGGCGCTGTAATAGTAGAAGAATTATCTGGTAGACTGTATATTCTATAAATAGAAGATTTTAGAGCAGTAAATAAAGCATATATTTTATTAATAATCCGATTAAAATCCGATATAAAATATATATATAAATAAAGAAGATTAATATATTTTTGTTTATTTCTATATTTCAACTTTCTACTAAATCTTTTTTTTTATACTTTTTTTTTTTATTGTTTTTACTTTTATTTTTATTATTTGTTTTGTATCTTATCCGTTGATTTATTCTTTTAAAATTTTTATTTTTATTATTTTTTAATATAATACTAATAACTACTTGTTGTTGTTTAGCTGATATATTTATCATATCTAAAATTTTTTTCTGTCTGTATTACTTAAGAATTAGTATTAAAAATTTTAATATTATTAACACAGAAAATTTTATATCTGGCTGTGTTTTCGATGCTGTAGTATTTATAGTATATAAACAGTATTCTAGTAGAAATCAGATTTATTATTAAATATATTTTAACAGTTTTTTGGTAGATTTCTCAGGTTAATAAAAACTAGACTTTAATTAGTATATTAAAGAATGTTTTTTAAATTCTTACAGATTCTGGACTGGAGCTAGAAATTTTTTATTAACTATACTATTTTTAACTAAAATCTAGATTAGGATCTAATACTCCGTGTTTAGATTAGTTATTTAATTCTAGTTTTAATTACCGGCTTCGAGACGGCCGAGCTGGTCTACTATTATAAATATAAATTAACCAGTACTAGTAAGTCTAAGATTATTATATATTTTTTTATCGACTTTCCGTTAATTTATAAATTAATTTACTAGTTTAATCTGATTTTCTATTATTTTTTTATTATGGGCTGTTATTTTATTGCGGATAATCCGACTATACTTTATTTAATACCTAGAAATAACAGGTTTTTTTTATAGACTGGGGCTAAACAAGTATTTTTTAAAAAAATTTATTATAAGATATATATTATATATAGCAACAAGACCTTTTTTTAGGATTTCTATATTTAAAAGATAAAGTAGTTCTGGTTTTTTACTACTTATTTTTTATAAGAATAGTATTAATTAGCCGGATTAGTCCGGTAGTTTTTTAATAGAAGTCCGGCTTATTTACAGAAGTTTTTGTTTTAATTATATATTTTAGTATTAATTTTTAAATATATCTAATATAGTAATTTGATATAGATTCGGTTGTTTTTCTTATATTTAGAAATAAGATATTTTCTGCTGTTCTAATTTTTTCTTTTATTTTTTATAGCTTTAAATAGCTTGCTGGGTATTATCTATAGATTTTTTCGGAACTTATTTATTATATTTATTTAGCTAGTCTGTTTATTTAACTAGAAAATACTATTTATTATTAAAAGTCTGTTTATTTTTAATATTTTCGATCTTAAACTCTTTTTTTTTTTTTAAATCTAAAAAGTGGAGTTGGTCTTGTAAATCTATATTAGATTTTTATTATTCTAATAATAATATATAAAAAATATTATAAATTCGACTATAGCAGTCAGACAGGAAAATTTAATATATCTATTTTTTAATAGCTGCTAGAATTTTTAAAAATTTAATATATTAAAAAGCTAGCTTTCGAAATAGAATCTTAATTTTTAAATTTTTAATAGACAGCTTTATAAGATTTTTTTTTTTAAAAGTTATTAGCTGGTATTTTTTATTATAGTACTTTTTTATTACTTTGTTGGCTTTTTACTAGTAATTTTATAAATTTTTCTATAGTATAGCTAGCTTATTAATTTGATTTTTAGTTGTAAAAATCTTTTTTTGGAAAGTACCGACCTTGGTATAAAAATAAAAATTAGATAAATAGTTTAAGAAAGCCTCGAAAGAAAAATAACTAGTAGTTAAATTTAAAGTATTATTATAAGTAAATTAAGTAAAAGATAATAGAGTAGACTAGTTTAGATAATTTTTATTAATAAAATATTAAAGATATTATTTAAAAGTCTGATTTATTCTTTTAGTTTAATTATTAGTCTGGGGTCGAAATATTATTAATAAATAAAATTTAATCTAAGTATAATAGACAACTCGAGACTAAAATTTACTAGTAAAAAAAAAACCTCTATCTAAGATTATATTTTAAAATAGTTTAAACTAGAGTTTAATCTTTTTATAAAAAAGTTTAGTAAGTTTTAAAGCAGTTATAATATATAAAATAGATAAAAATTAATACTACTTTATAAATCTATCTATAATAATAAGAATTAAATCTAAAATATTATTTTTTATTATAATAGAAGGTAGATTTATAATAAAGTTTATAAATAGTTCGACAAAGAATCGGCTAGAAATCGGTAATAATTTAAACTTATTATATAATTTATATCTAATAAATATAACTTTTTAATATACAGGGCACTTTTTAATATAGATAATTATATTTTTATAAAGATTTATCTAATAGAACTTTCTTTTAAAAAGAGTTTTTATTTTTAATTATCTAAAATAGTCTGCTAGCCGATTATTATAATAAAGACTTAATAAATATTACCGAAGATTTTGTTCTACAGGAATATATAAATAGTATTTATATATAATAAGATTATTCTTGTTAATTCTCTAATATTTGGATCTAGGATTATTTTTTAAAATAGTAAGTTTTTAATAATATATTTTTATATCTCTGTTTTAGATTCTTTTGATTAGAAAATATAATTTCTTATTAATTTTAGAATAGAATAAGTTTTTATTTTTATATACTTGGAATACTGCTAATATATTAATATATTTATTATAAAATAAGCTTACTCTAACAGTTTTAAAATATAATAAGTTCTTATATTTATATACTCGGAATACTGCCGATATATTAATATATAGATTATAGAATATTTTTATTTTAACAGTCCAGCTAACTGCTTCTATATTAGTTTAATTATATTTAGATTTTAATAAACTTAATATATATTAATAGATATAAGATTTAGAACTCTTTTATAAAAATATTTTATTATATTCTAACTGGAACTTCTTCAAGACTAGCTATAATTTTATAAAAAATTTACCAGCTATTTAATACTATATTAATTTTAGAATTTTAATATTAGGCAGAACTTTTAAGTTTTTTTTTATTTTTAACAGCAGATTAGTAGAATTATATCTACCAGACTAATATTAAATAATAAAATTATAACTATTAAAGTATATATATTATCGAGTCTAACAATTGTTCAGCTTCGGCTGTTTTATAAAAATCTAGAGATTTTAATAATCTAAAAAAACTTTAATAATATATAATAATTCTTTAAGATATTAATACTAATATTTAAATAAATAAATAATAGCGAAAAGCTTTTGGTCTGGGATTAAATAATAAATTTTAATATTATTAAATTTTTTTAACTAGAATATAATAGAATAGTATATTTTATAGTTATCCAGCTGGAATAATATTCCTACTATATTTTATTAAAAAATATCTATTTCTATTCGGATTTTCTATTAAGAATTAAAATATCTTAATAAAGATATAATTTTAAAATTATAAAGAAGCTGTCGAAATACTATTATTTTTTTATTAATTAATACTATTTTTCTAGGCTTCTTTTTATTCTAAGTGCCTTTTAAAAAAAAGATTAATAACAATATAATTAAAAAATAATTTTTAATAAAATATCGATAAAAATTACAGAATCCTAAGAATATTTAAATCTTATAGTATATAATTAGTATCAGTTATATAAAAATATTAGATATTTATCGGAAATTTATCGATATATTATATAAGAATATAATATATTCTAAAAATTTAATATAATTTTAATAAAAAATATACTTTAATAGCTTAATATAAAGATCTGTTTTTTGTAAGCATTCTAATACTTAATATAAATAAAGAATATAAAAAAAGCAGTTTTTTAAAAAAATAAGAATATTATCTAAATAAGTAATATAAAAAATATTTAATATATTATAAAAAGCTAAATAAATATAGTTTTAAAATATAGTCGGAGTATTAATTAATCTAAAGAATATAACTAGATATTTAAAATATTTATAGCAGGTTCAAAAGGCTGTTTTTTATTTATCTTTTTATTTAATATAAATTTGGTAATATATATTCTAAACATCTAGCTTAAAAAAATATTTGGCTTCTATAATTCTGTCTAGAATTTCTAAAATTAAGAGTAAAGAATAGTAATTCTGAACTAAAATCTTATTAAGTCTTCTGTAATTTATATATAATTAGAAATTTTTATTTTTTTTTAATATAAAAAGAATAAAGGTTTCTATAGGATTTTTAGAAGATTAAATTTATTCTAATTAAATATTTTTATTAATATAATAACGGAGGGATTGGAGCTTAATTTAAAATAAAAAATAAATAGATTTATATAATAAAATTTTACTATTTTTTAGATTAATAGCATGGTCCGAGGATCTGTAAAAAGAAAGTTATTAAAAATAACTAAAAAAAAATATATCTGTAAAATCTTAAAATTTAAAAGATAATATAATTTTATTAGATCTAATTTATAAATAATTCAAAAAGGTTTTATTTTTTGGTAGCCAGATATTCTTTAAAAGTTTAATAACAATATAAATATAAATAAGATTTCGATAAGCTTTTATAAATTTATAAGAAAATAAAATCTTTAATATTTAGATCTTATACTACTACTGTTAATTTTATACAGATAAATAAATATATAAATCTTTTAAAATAGTTATTAAAAATAAAATAAGATTTTTGAAAAAATTTGGATTATAATTAATAGCTATATAATATCTTATAAATAATTATATAATTCTTTTTAAATTAGTAGTAATAATAAGAATTTTTTATATACTATAGATATTTATAGTAAGATAATTAATTATAGTAACCAGTAGAACTATAAAATAGACTATATTTAGATAGAATTATTAAATAAATTAATAGCTAATAAGGTTAATCTTAGTATACAAATCCAAGTCCGCATAGATTTTAAGTATATTTCTAAAGTAAATAAGTATATTAAAACAAGTAACAGTTTCTACTTCAGGCTAGTTTATTAAAGATATAAAAGCTTTTTTAATTACTATTTTTTTTTTATCGGTTTTAGTTTAGTTTTATTTTTATTTTTATAAAAGTATTAATTGGCTAAATAGTATTTACTATTATATTTATAACAGCGAAGAATTTCTTCTCTTTAATTTCTTTTATTTCGAGGAGATTTAAACAGAAAGAACTTATTATTAGACTGTAAAGATCTAAATTCTCTGAAAGCCTTATTTAAATAGTATGTTTAGTTTTTTAGATCTTATTTTCTCTTTCGATTTAATATATTCTAATAATAAATAGTAATAAATACTATTTTCTCTCGGAAATCCGGTAGTTTTAATATATATTTCTAAATATATCGACTGAGTTCCGGTGCCAGCTTTAAAAAGAAGATTAATATATATTTATTATTTTATTTAGATTCGAAATAATACTCTAAAATATCTAAGTAAAAATAAAACTTTTTTAAATTTTAATTAGTTTACTGGTAGGTCTGTTTAAGCTGCTTTATAGTATTAGACTGTAAAATAATTATATTTTAAATAAAAAAAAAAGTTTATTAGATAAAGTGATTTTATAATTTTTTAGTATTTTAACAGTTTTTTAAAGATTTTTTATTAATATATCGGTACTATTTTTGCCGATAGATAGAGTCTAAATAATTAATTACAGCTAGAACTCTTTAATTCTCTATTTAATATTTCTAAGGGGCTTTTTTAAAAATATATAATAAATTATAAATCTATTCTATTCTCTGTTGTAAACTGAACCGAAGAAAGAAAATAAAGATTTTCTTAAGTTTAATTTTTTTTTTATTTAGAAGATAAGATCGAGCTAGTATAGCGTTGTCGTGATTTTATTAAAAATTTAATATTTTTATATTCTGTTTATAATATTTAAACCTATTTTTTTAATTATTTTAACTGTTCCAATCGGTAAATGGTGGCTTATACTTCTTAAATATCTATCTAGATTAAATAATATAATTTAAAAATAGACGAAGTATCTTGAGGTAATTCCGACGAAGATTTATTAAATAATATATTACTTTTTTTTAAATAACTAAAAGAAAGAAGAATTAGAAATTATTAGAAACTATTTAATGCAGTAGACATGCTGGTTAGGTAAGACAAGCAAGATAATTAAAAATAGTCTTCTATTAATTTTAAGACTAATTCTTAAAAAATCTCCTCCTCTAAAGGATCTCAGAATAATATATTATATAAAAAGAAGAAGTAAACAACATAATAATATAGGCATCCGGATTGAAATCCCGACGAATCCGTATCGACCCCGAAGCGGCTGCCATAGTGGTAGATATGGGCTGCTGTAGCGGTAGGTATTGTATAACAATTTTTTAATAAACTTTATTAATATTTTTAGTTATATCTATTTAAAAAAATAGAATATTCTTTTATCACTATTATTAAAATTATAAAAACTATTTATCAACTTGTATTTTAATAAAGCTTTTAAATATAATAATATTTTCAACTAAATATTATAAATAATTACATCTGCTGAAATTTCTAAACTGATTCTTTTATTATTAAAATTATTTTATTTAATATTTTCAATAAAAATTTAAAAATATAATTATTATTTTGACAAATTATCTAATAGAACTTTATTTATTATTTTTTAAAAATATTTTCATAGCTGCTGCAGTCTGAATAGTAAAATAGTATTTTATATAATAATTGAAATTATTATTATAATCTAAAACAATTATATTAATTTTATATTTAAATATTCCTAATATTCTTAGTAATATTAGTTATCTAAGACTATTATATAACCTTTATAGATATTATATTCTAAGAATAATTATTCACTAAATTAAATTTTTTTGAATAATATATTACTTTAGTAATATTTTAGCATATTTACTTCCAAAAATAAATTGATATAAAGATTTTCTAAAGCTTATTTTTATCTTTTATTTATTATTTTTTATTATATATATTTTAGAGTAGATAGATTTATAAATTAATATCAGCCATATTAATAATACTATTATTATTATAATAAAAAATAATATAAAATTATAATATATTAAACTACATATTTTAGTAAATCTATAAAATATAATTTATTATATATATTTTAGTATTTATAGTTTTACAATTTTGTTTTATTTATTATTTCTATTTTAAATAATTATAAATAATTGAAAAAACTTTTCAAACTGCTATTAAATTAATAATATTAATTTTAGAAAGCAGCTAATATATCAATATAAATTTTACTAAAACTGGTCTTAATTAAAAATAAGCTTTAGATTTATTAATTAGACTTATAGCTAATTACTAACCAGACGGACTATTTTTAAAATTAAAATTATTATTATACTAGATTTTAAATTAAAAAGATTTATTAAATAATATTATATTTAACTTCTTAGAATAATACTAAATAGAAATTTTATATTTAATATTTATTTTTAATATATAAAAGTCTGTGCCTTATAGATTTTATGAATTTTTAAAACTTTAAAAAATTTGACTAAAATCTTATTTTTACTAAATAACTTTTTTCTACTATATAAGTTATTTTGATAATAATATATATTATATTAATCTTATATATTTTCTAGCATTATAGGTATATTAAATAATATAATTTGTAAATTTATATATTTAATAAAATCTAATATTATATGAATAAAACTATATTTAGAGTTTTTACTTAATATATATGTTGACTCTATTTTAATATTCTCTTTATTTTAATATCTTGCTTCTTCTGTCTTGCTTTTTTCTTATTTATTTCCTTTATCTTTTTTTATATCTGTACTTAATATTCTATACTTTATATATAAAAAAAGAATAATAACAACTTTATACTATTATATTATTTTAATATTTTTGTATTTTAAGGGCTTTCAGCCTAGTATATTAATAATAAGTTAATAGTATATCTAGTATAATTCTAGGTTCTTTTAGATATATTTTTTAGAGTATCAGAAATTATCTTTTTAAATATTAATATTTTTTTTTCTTTTCTACCAAGCTTGTATTTTAATTAATATAAGAACTAGAATTTTAACTATTTGTTTTTCTTTATATATCTCTGTATTTTTGTTTTATAATATTACTATTTCCTTATATAAAATAATATAAATATAAAAATATTAAAATATATAGAACTAAAATATTAAATTATAATATCATATAATATATTAAACGGCTAATATATTTAACAGCTAGATAAAAATATAATATATTATATAATTTATATTATTAGAATTTTAAAATTATTTAAATTAACAGATATAGTTTTTTATCTATTCAACTAAAATATTAACTATTTAGTACTTAATAAGACTATTTAAAAATTTAGATATCTTATAGAATTTTTTTATAAAAATAGTATATATATCTTAGCTAATTAAACAGCTGGTTCTTAATATTAATCTAAATAAATTTTTTAAATATATAAAATTAAAATTAATTAGTATTATATTATTAGAGCTCCCGAGAACTATAATTATAAATATTTTTATATTAAAATCTTAAATATTAAAAAATTTAATATTCTTCTTTTCTATAAAACTTTTATAAAGAGATTTTAATAAAATATTAAAGTATCTAATCTTATAAATATCCAAACAGCTAATTCTAAAAGTATATATATTATTTATTTAAATATTATATACTTCTACCAAACGTAAGTTATTCTATTTTTATAAAGTTGTTTTTTCTATTTATTTAATCATTTATAGCTATAATATCTTTTAGTTTTATAGTTTTTTTAATAGTTTTTTTTATAGCGTTTTTTTATAGTTTTTTTCTTTTTCTTTTTTTTAACTATTTTCAAACTAAAAATATCTATAGAAAGCCTATTATCTTTTTTTCTATTTAATAAGTATTTATTTTTATATAATTAGATAGTAACAGGCAGCCTAAAATAATAATCTAAAAAATTTTCTTTTTTTAATTTTTTACTAAATCTTTTTATTTACTTTTTTTTCTATTCTTTTATTGCTTAATTTTTCTATATTTCTTAATTTAATTAAATTTACATCAGCATTTATAAATATTAAATTTTAAAATACTAAGATAAAAGCTGCTAATATAAAAAATACTAATATAACTATTACTAAAATATTAAAATCGAAATGTTTTAAAATATAAAAAAATAGTCTAGTTGAAAATAAATAAAATAATATAGCTTAGTTTTAATTACAGCTTGCTAATATTTTAATAAAACTAAAAAATATAAATTAATGTTTTTCAAACTTTGAAAAAAATATAATTAATATAATTAGAAAAAATATATAAAATATAAAAAATAAAACAAATATAAAAATAAAACAAAATAAAAAAATAAAAAAAAATAATAAGTATAATATATTTAGATTTTAAAATCTAATAATATTAGTTATTTCTTCTCTAATATAAAAATAGACTAATATCTTGAATAATAAAAATATATTATAAATTTTGAAAATATTAATCTTTTTATTAACTATATTAATAATATAATTTATATATACTAAAAACCTGCAGTGCAAGCAAGTATTATTAATTATTTTTAAAATATAGTTTTTAATTAGTATTTTATCTTTAGTAAATATAAAATATATATATATATATATATCTTTAAAAAATAGAATATTTAAAAATCTTTATATTAGATTTAAATCCAATATTATTTAAATATTTACTTATTTATAAGCTACTATAGATTATAAATATATAAATATATTTTAAAATAAATCTAGCTGAATATTTATTTAAAACTTTATATATAATTATAAAATCTTTTATATCAATAATATTAATAACGAGTTAATATTAATATAAATATACTTTTATTCTAATCTTATAATCAGTATTAATTTATTTATATAAACTATATAAAGAGATATTTTGCTGTTTAAACAGCAAAATATCTCTTTAATAAAAATAATTAAATAATAAACAAATATCTGACAAATATATTAATATAAAAATAATAATTATTATATTAATAACTATTAAAGAGAATGATTTTTTTATAATATATATTAAAATTATTTTAATAATATCTATTAAAATCAGAATAACTATTAAATCTATTAAAAATCTAATATAAAAATAATTATAATAATTATAATAATTATTCTTTTAAAGACTTCTGTATATTTTAATGTAATTATAACTAATATAATAATAACTTTAATTCTAAAAATTTTAGCTTATTAATATAAATATAAATACTCATAACTAGAATAACAATAGATATTCTTTTTTAAATAGATAAAATATATAAAAATAGAATAATTTATAGATACAGCCGCAGCAGCAGTTTTTATATTTTAAATAATTATTTTTGATAAATTATTTTTAAATTTGAATAAAAATTAAAAAAATTAATATAAAAAATAATAAATAATAGTAGTTTTAAAATTATATAAATAAACTATAATAAATATATTAGATTTTTGTTGAAAATAATAATTAATCTTAGCCTTAAATTTAGCTATACTTAGTTTTAACTAATTCTATTATATCTAATAAGTTTAATAATATATACTATAATTATAATAAAAAACATAATTATTATAAAAATCAGACTAATATCTATTATAATAACTATTATAATAGTAAATATAATAAATAATATTATAATTATAAGAATAAAAATAATTATATATATTTTATTTTTTTATTCTATAATAATAAATCTAATAAATTTATAGCAACTTATAATTATTATTATATTATTTTTATATCTTATAACAAGCTATATCAGTATATTTTATATATAATAATAAAAACGATAAAAATATAAGATTTTGACATATTATAAAGTCGAAGGATCTGTAATTAAAAATATAAAAATACTAATATAATAAAATTCAAGAATATACTATTAAAGTTTTTTAATAATAAAAATATATTACTAATATCTTCAGATATTATATTATTTATAAAAAATACTATATTAAAATATATTAAGTCTTTTGATAATATATTTATTTTTACTAGATATAAAAAAATATTAATATTTATATATTCTATATATAGCAAGCTGCTACTATAATAGTAGATTTTAAGAAAGAAATTAATTTTTAATTAATATATCTAAATATAAAATATAATTTAATTCTAATTAGTAACATCTTTATTCTAAGTATTAAAAATATTAAGTGCTATTTTATTTATAAAAATATTTATATTATAAATATTAGTTTTAAATATATTATAAACAAGTATATTATTTTTAAAATATACTTTCTAAAAATAATAATAAAATAAAACAATATTGGCTTTTTAGTTAAACTATTTAATATTAAACATTAATATAGCTGTATTATTATAAGAATATTTATTATAAATAATCCTAAGTTTAAATAAATATATTTATAAATATTAATATAGTCAGCTATAGAAATACTCTACTTAACTATTACTTTCAAAAATATATCGAAAAGATTATAAAGATATACTAATTAATATTAAAATATAAGCTAAAAAAACATTAATATATTAGTTTATTTAATTAAGTATATTATAATACTAGTATATAATATAATATATATATTTATTTATATAAAAATAAAATTATTCAAAGATCTAAATTATAAATTTAAACTCTTATTATAAAGAAATCTTATAATCTATATATATTTAGTTATTTAGATTTCATCTTTATATAGACTATAAATCAAATTTTATATAATATAATAATAATCAGATATATTAGATGAGAAGCAGTTTTAGATAATAAATATATTATTATTTATTAAACATAAAACTATATAATAAAACTAGCTTATTATTTAAATAAATATAATCTAAAATAATTATTATATTATATAAATAAATTAAAATATATTAATTTAATTAGTTTTAATAAATAATAGCAGTAATATTTTAGCTACTTTTTATTAAAAAATATATATTAAATGTCAAGGTGCGGGCTGGCAGGTACAGGTAATAGCAGATAGAGTGATAGAACAGACGATAGGCTGGCAGTATCTTAATAATTTATTTTTTTATTTTTAACTAGCTACTGTATTAGACTATTCTTAGATTTATAAATAAGATATAGCTTAAAAAGCTATAAAAAAGTTCGGAAATAGAAAGATTTTTAAGCAGATTCGGGGTTATATAATAAACAGTTAGAAATAGCAGATTAAATAGATTAAATAAATCAAATAGATTAAATAGGTTAAACAGATTAAATAAATTAAGCAGGTTAAATAAATCAAGCAGATTAAGTAGATTAAGCAGATTAAGCAGATTAAGCAGATTAATAAAAGAATTAGAATTATATTATAACAGTATGTTTCTTTTCTATAACCGAACTCTGTTGAGGTTGTAAGACTTAGATTTATTAGAATAACAGTAATAGAAGTTTAGTATAATTTATTGAATATTTTTAAAATAATTAGCGGGCTCTGCAGTTGGATTATTATATTTAATCTATTTAATAATATAAACTAGTTAAAAACGGCCACGGCCTTAGTAGTTTTATATAAAATCTAAAATATTTTTAACTTTTTATTCTTTTAATTTATTAACTTTTATATAAGATAATAGCGGGTGTATCTATCTAGATATAAAATTAATATTAGTAAAAATAAATAGATTTATATTAAAAATAAAATATATTTTTATACTAGACGGAAGTATCAGGTAATATATATATAAGCTTATAACCTTTTTAATTAAATATAGACTAAAAGTATTCTAATTTACTTTTTTATTAGATTTTAAAGTCTTAATATATCTAGCGTTTAGCTATACTAACTGGTTTTTTTTAAATATTTAGACTAGATACTTTTTTTTGTTGGCTTATTTAAAGTATTAAACTTAAATAAATAATATTTTAGCTTAAATAAAGTTAGTAATAGATTATATTTTTATTATATATTTTTTAATATCTCGGGCGGCAGGCTTGTCGGAAATAATAATTAATTTAAATTTTATTTATAAATAAGATCTATAGTTAATAAAAAATAGAATAATCTTATTTATATTTAAATATATTTTATTTAGAGCAAATTCCGCAAGAAAAAACTATATACTCTAGTTATTTTATAGATAGTTTATATATATTTTTAAATATTATTTTAATATAGTATTTATTCTTTCTGTTTGACTGTCGGTCTTAGAATAATATATAATAAAGAATTTATTCTTAATATCTAAGTATTTAGTTAAATATTTTTAGAATTCAGCAACGAACTAAAGGCCTTTATTAAGAAAAATTGTATAAAATAGACTATATAGTTTCTAAATATACTGTAAGTATATAATAGCTACAGCAGCAGTATTAATAGTTATACTATATAAAATTAAATATTTTATTTTAATTAAATAGTTGATAATAACTAGAATTATATTATATATCTGGCTTTCAAATATATATATAATAAAATTTATAAATATATTTTATTAGACTTTTTTAGATATAGATAAAGGCTTTAAAATCTCTTATTTTATTTTATAAAATATTATACTTTTTCTATAAGTATAATAGTTCTTAATCTATTAGTTCATATAATAATAAATATTAAGCTAGTAATATTCTCGGGCTAACAGCTTATAAGTATAGACTTATTCTAGATATTTAAATATAGATTTGTTATATATTATATAAATAAGTTCGGCTTTTAGAATATTATTATTAGAAATTTATAGTTGGTTTTTGTAGAATAGAAAGCTGTTTTTTTTAATATAAAACTAATATAACTTCTGAATATCGATTTTTTTTATATTTAGGATTTTTAGAATTTCGCGGACTTTTTAGTCTTGTTTATAGGCTTTTTATAAAAATATTTAGATTTTAAATAATAAATATAAATTTTATTTATTTTCGAATAAGACTCTTCAATAGATATATATAGTTAGAATAAGAATAGATTTAGACTTTATAAATATAAAATTATTTTAAGTTATATTTAGTTTTAGTAGACAGACAGAATTAATATTTTTTTTAAATTATTTAGTTTTAATACTGTAAGTACTTATTTTTTTTTTAAAAAAAATCTTTTAATCTTCTGGTTAGGCTGTCTGACTTTATATTATATTTTTTAAATTAATAAATAATTTTAAAGTTAAACTAAAACAGAAATTTAGATTATCTAGCTTAACAGCAGTTTAGAAGCTTAATAAATATAAAATATTTTAAATTATAATAGTTTGTTATAATCTAAATAAAAAAATATATTTTCTAACTCAAGATACTATTCTTTAAAATAATAAATTATAATAAGTAGTTTTTTATTATAAATCTTATAATTATACTCAGCAGATAAGTACTTTTTAGAAAAATAAATAATAAAATATAAAATATTATTATTATTATACTATAATAAAACATCCGCAGAAATAAAGTCAAAAGTATTAGTTTCTAGTATAATATTTTTAATTTGATTAAACAATTATAAAATAAATATAGCTGTAAATACTTATTTTAGCTGGTTTAGAATATTCTAGTAAACTAGAATCTATTTAAATAAAATATCTTTTTTAGTTAGATTTATAAATAGAATAGTTAGTTTTAAAAAATTATATATAAATCTCCGTTAAAAATTACTAAAGCTGAAAAAACTTATATATTAATAATATAGATTAGTACAGACTAGTTAATAACTATTTAAATTTTTTTAAAATTTATACAAAATTTTTTAGAGCTGATAATTAGATTTAAAAATTTAATTTTAGTAACAGTAAACTTATATTTTAATAATTTAATATATAAACTAGTCCTTTTCAGCTTCTAAAGAACTTATTAAATATATTCGGAATATTTAATACAGATTTAACTGTAGATTAGAATATTATTAAAATAAATAGTACAGAAGATATCGAAATAGTTATATAATATATTATTAATATAATACTAAAATATAGTAGAAATACTTATAAGTCCGAATAATATTATTAAAAACTTATATAAATCTAAATAGATATAAAAAATAGTAAGATACTCTTATTTCTTTTATATATATAGATTATTAGAAATACTAATAATATTAATCTTTATAAAATAGTATATTCTTTTAAATTATTTAAAATCTTTTGATAAGCGGCAGCAGATAGCGAATTTTAATAGATATAATATTTAAAATATAGTAATCTATATAAAAGCAAAGATTTTTTTCGGATTTTTTAACAAATAAAATAAAAAAAGTAATAGGTAATAAACTAGATCAGATAAATCCTTTTTTTAAATTCTTTATAAGCTATTTCTAAAGTATTTAAAGTTTTTTTTAAAATATACTATACAGAGAATTAAATAGAAAATATTTTTTATTTTTTAAAATAATTATATAGTTATAGTCTCTGTACGGAGGTAACTTTTCTGTTTTTTTAAAAAAATATATTTATTAAGTTTTTAAATTTGTTAAATAGTTTAGATTTAGTATTTTCGGATTTAGTTTCTATTAGTTGGTTAATTTAACTAATAATAATAGTATATATCGGGTATTTTTTTCGGGTATAGACTATGTATATAAATAATAATATAAATTATATATTTTAGTTTTCTAGGATTTTTAGAATTATTAAATTTATAAATCTTATCCGGACTAGAATATTATATAGAGCTTTAATTTTTATAATTCTAGTAGATATATTATAGTTCTTCTAATAGTATAAACTAATAAACTAAATAGTATATTTAATAAAATTCAGCCGGATATTATATATCTTTATTTATAGTAGGCTAATAATAACAGAATAATATATAAAATATATAATTAAAAACAGTACGTCTTTCTTAGTATAATTCTATAATTTAGAATTATTTAAATATAATAAATAATAATATTTAATTTATTTTTTTATTATTAAAATTTATAATTGGTTTCGGGTTTTTTAATTTATACAGGTGGAGATAGTAAGCCTGGATCTAACTTTAGTTTATAACTCTTAGTATTAAGTATCTAGTATTAAATAAAATATAAATAATAATATATTTCTTTTTAAAATTTAATATAATAAAGATAACTAGTAAATTAATTTTTTAAAGTTTTTTTTCGACAGAAGGACCTCTAACAGCAGTTAAAAAGATAATATTTATATATATAAAAAAATATATTTAGATACAGCTTATTTTAGATATATATTTTTTAGCTGTTTGCTCGGATCTAAAAAATATAAATATCTAAATTAGATTAAAACTTAAGACTAAAAAATCTAAAATATAAAAAAGTAAACTAAATTACAGGTAATAGAATAAACAGATACTAGTATTTTTAAAAAAATAAAAGAAAATAGTATAATAACAGGATTTTCTTAGTACAGATAATTCAAAGAATATAATTATCTAGTTTAAAATAATAATAGATTTAATACTAATATAAACTATAGTAAAAGTATTCTCTATAATTTTTATAATTAGTTTTTTTAAAGAACAGACGTCGCGCGGAGAATAGGTTTATAAAATTATAATTCAAAATAATAAATCAGACTAGTCCCATATTCTATTAAAAAGATTAGATTCTTAAAATATTAGTAGTTAAAACTTATATTAGTCTTTAGAATTAGTTTTTCTAGTTATATAAGTATTAAATATAGTAGTTTTTTAGGTCTTATAGAAAGTAGATAAGGACTATATAGTTATCTTCCGAAAATATATTATTTAAAAGTATAAATTTTAATTTATAGCTAATATTTTATTATAATAAAGATTTTAGAATATTAAAATATATTTTTATATTACAAACAAGTCTCTGGAATTTTATAAAAAAATATTAAAATATTACCCCTGTTAGCGTAGACTGAAAAGTTTATTCTAAATATTCTAAGTAATATTTAGATTTTTAAAAATATATTTAAGAATATTAAGAATATTCTAATAGTTGAAGAGAGTATAGACTCTATATTTAATATAAAATTAGATTTAGATATAAAAACTCTTTTTAAAATAGCTAATAATATAGGTCTTACGGGCTTCGGAAGTAGTATAACAGTTTATATTAATTCTTATTTTTTCTTAGATCTAAGAAATAAAACGGCGGAGATCAAAGTAATTATTTTTAAATTTATTAAAATTAAATAATTATTTAGAGAAAAAAAACAGGGATAGAAGAATTAGAATTAATTAATATAATTATTTTTATTAAAATAGCTGCAAGAATATTAACAGACAGTTTAAAAATCTAAATAAAAGTATTTATCAAAGGAATAATAATTTAAATAATTTTAGTATATTTTTTATAAATATAATTAAGTTTTTTAAGTATAATATTATAGGCGGAGATTATTTCTGTAAATAGCTAAATTATATAAAGTTTTCTCTACTAGAACTATTTAGATTAAAAAATAAATAGAATCTTTTTAATAAATAGCTAGTTCTAGGCATTTACTATATAAATATAAATCTAATTATAGTAGTTATATTATTTCTTCGGGCGGGCAGTAATATA
Organism: Aspergillus brunneoviolaceus CBS 621.78; assembly: GCF_003184695.1. Lineage (NCBI taxonomy): Eukaryota > Fungi > Ascomycota > Eurotiomycetes > Eurotiales > Aspergillaceae > Aspergillus > Aspergillus brunneoviolaceus. The sequence continues at coordinate 457,828 of NW_020290744.1, read as the reverse complement.
CTATATAAACTCTTCTAAATTATTTAGAATTAATAAAAGATTAGAAATAACAGATATTTTATTTGTCTGTTCTAAGAATAGAAGCTATATAATATTAAGATACAGACTAGCAGGTATAGATAATAGCAGATAAAATAGTAAAATAAATATTAAATTAATAATATCTAAACAACTTATCCTCTTATTCTTAACTAGCTACTGTATTAGATTATTTTTAAATTTATAAATTAGATATAGCTCGAAGAGCTATAAAAAGATTTAAAAATAAAAAGATTTTTAAGTAGATTCGGGATTATATAATAAGCAGTTAGGAATAGCAGATCAAACAGATTAAATAAGTTAAGTAAATTAAACAGATTAAACAGATTAAACAGATTAAACAGGTTAAACAGGTCAAGCAGATTAAGCAGGTTAAGTAGATTAAGTAGGTCAAGCAGGTCAACGGAAGGGTTGGGGCTGCACTGTGACATTAAATATATATTAAAAAGTAATTAGTATATACTGCCGATCTCAAAAATAATTATAATAAAAAAATTTTAGGTACAAAGAAACCAATCTTTCTTAAATTAAAAAAATAGAATATTTAAAAATATTATTAATATTAAAACAGCAGATATAAAGATAGTAAGACTAGTAATAAAAAAATTATAAAATATTTAAATTAATAATTAGAAATAACTAAAAATATAAGTTTTTATATTTAATATTAAAAAATATTACTATATTACTAATAAACTAAGTTATATATAATAAAGATTCTAAAATTATTTATTATTTTATAAAAATAATCAGCAAGTATAACATATAAATTAAACTAAATAAATCTAATATTAAAATAGTAAATATATCAAAAAACTAATAAATAAAAACATTAGGAAAAAAATATTAAAATATTTAAGCTATATATATATCGCGTTAATAAATAAAATCAGAAAGTTATTAATAAAATATTTGATTCTTTATATATTTAAAATAAAATATTTTTTATTAAAAATTATATTTTAACTATATATTTTCTTTTTATAGTCTAAAAAATAATCATTAATCTGATTATAAATATAAAAATAATAAGAAATATATAATAATAGATTTATAAAGAATAATTAAAAAATTATATTAAATCTTTATTTAGTTTTATTATAAAATAATATTATCCAGTTAATAAGTATATATATATATTATAATAATAAATATTTATAATTATTTTTATTAATAGCTTATAAAATATATATATTATAACTATTTTATTATTATAATATTAGAACTAAAAGTTCTTTTATATTATAATTATAGAATTTATTAATTTAGTTTTATATATTTAGAAACAGATAAATCTTAATCTTAAAAAATTTTTAAATATTTTATAAAATATATATTAATAATCTAGTTATTATATTAGTTAATTTTAATATATATATTAGACACTTATATTAAATATTTAAATATCTTAAAATAATAAATATTAAGTTTAAATTTATTAAGATTTTTATAGTTTTTCTATTTATGTAATTATTAAATTAATAAGTTAATAGTTTTAGCTTATCTACTCTAAAGAAAAAGTCGCTAATAATATAATTTTTTTATTTTTTAATATATTATTTATTTTAAAATATTATTTTAGTATTATAAACTATTTATAGTATTAAATATTATAATACACTATTTATATATAATTATTTAAAAATAATTAAATAAACTTTTTTAAAAATTAAACTAAAAAGACTAAGGTTAAAAATATATATATTCTAATAATATTATATAAATATTAATATCTAATAAGCTTATCATATTTAATAATTTATAAATAAAATTCAATAAAGATATAAATAGAATATTAGTATACTTTCAATCTAAACATTAATTATATATTAATTTAAATATCTTATATAAAAAATATAATATTATCTTATATTATATTAATTAAAATAAGTTATATAAACTATTAAAACTATTTTTATATATCTAAATATAAATAGTTTTATTTTTTAATAGATTTTTTATAGCTTATAAATACAATTATTAATTAATAAAACTTAAGATATTTTATTTCATTTAAATAATTTAAAAAGAATTATTTTAAAGCTGTATATACATTAATAATAATATTAATAAACTATATAAGTACTACTAGAATTATTTAAAAAATAATATTTAATATAATAATATTAAAATATTTAAATCTTTATTTTATTCATATATTTTAGTTTATATAAAAATATTATTTATAAATATATTATAAATTAAAAAAGATAAATATTCTTATAAATATACTACTTTATTTTTTACCTAAAAATATATTATATATATCTTTTAATCTTAATAATCTTCTTAAAGTAAAATTAGTAATTATGTAGAAAAATATTATATTATTTTAATTTAATTTAACTAACTAATATATTATTATAAAACAATAGAATATAATATTTTATCAATTTTATTATTAGAAAGCTTTAAAATATATATTTATATAATTTATCTAAAATATTTTAAAGTATTCTATATTATCTAAATACTTTAAAATAATTTTAAAATAATTTTTTTATATATATTTAAAAACGGCCTGCTTTATATATTTAAAAATATAATAGATTCTATAGATAAAATATAATAAAAATTTTAGATATATATATTTTATTATTTTATAGAGAAATCTTTTTATATAATATATAATAAATACAAATATTAAAAAATTAATAAATATTTTATTATATTAAAAATTCCTATATTATTCTTAAATTATATTATATTTTATAAATATATATATTATTATTCTGAATATTTATACAAATATATATAAGAATATAAATTATTTAATATTTTTTCATTAATTATTTTATTAGTTTGTTTATATAATAATAATTAACTTTATTATTAGTCTACTGATTATTAAATATCTACTAATATATAAATATAAAAATATTATAAATATAAATATTCTAAATAAATATAATTAGCTTATAGTTTTTATTAATAAATTTATAAAGTAAATAAATCTAATATCCAGATATATATAATAATTTATATTTTTTTAAAAATACCAACTGGTATTATATATTTATATCTAACTATAATATCTGATCTTTTGGTAATTTCTAGTCCGGAATATTTAAAAATTAAATATAAAATAGTATTATTTTATTATATATTCTTTATAAATAGACAGATAAACAAAAAAAATAGATTAAATACTTAAAATTATATTTTAATATATATATATATATTATATATATATAAAACTATTAAACTTGCTAAATATAATTTTTATCTTAAATTATTAATTAGATTAATAGTTTTATTAGTATAATTATTAAAATAAGTCTATATAATTTTATCTAAAATATTTCTAAATAATTTATAAATACAGACTAAATACTTGCTTATAAATTAATATTTTAAGCTATATTTAAATACTAAAAAAATATATAAATTTATAGCTATATAAATAAAGTATATTTATAGTAAAAATTATCAATTTATGAAATTTAATATCAGAAATAAAATATATTTTAGATTTTATAAAAATTATAGTCTTTTAATTACTAAAATAAAAATTATCAACAATAAACTTAATTATTGATATAGTAGTTTGTTTTATTTTTTAAAATAGATTAGAAACCTTATTTATTATTTAAATATTTTATTAAACTAGTGGATATATTTAATAATTTTAATAATTTAGCTAAAACTAGTATTTAAGACCAAAAATTTATATAACTAATAATATATGTCATTATTTATAATATAAAAAAATAAAAAACAGAAAATAAATATAAGATTAAGTATATCTTTATAAGCAGATTAGCAAATATTAAATTAAAAAAATAATTTTAAAATAATTAAATATTTTATTTAATTTATAAAATATAGTTCTAAAAAAATAAGTAAATAGATAAAAAAGATATTAATATAATAGATCTAACGAGAAAATTTAAAACAAGTTATATTTAGTATTTTTAACTATTTTTTTATTTATTAAAATTCTAACTATTCTTTTTATTCTAATTATCTCCTTCTATTTACTAAATTATTTTAAACTGTCTAATATTCTTTTATTATATTCTTACTTCATATATAATTTTTTTCTATTAAGTCCTATATTTTTACTATATTTTTATTCTGTATATTTTTTTTATATTTATTATATTTTTATTTTATATATCTTTTTCATCTCTACTAAGTTTTATATTTTTATTATATTCTTATCCTCTATATTCTCTTTTTTTTATCATATCTTTATTTTCTAATTTTAATAATACATTTTGATTCTTTATATTCTATATATTTCTAATATATTTATTTTATATACTCTATTATCTAATACATTAGACTTTTTATTTATTTCTAAAATTATTATATTTTTTAACAGTACACTTCCGGTATTATAAAAATAATATATTATAATAAATAAATAAAATATTCATACCAGGACTTAAAAGCTTAATAATAAAAATTTAATTATATTTATTTTAAAAAAAGTAAAAGAATAATAAGATAAAATAGATTGAATATAATTAAATTTTTAAATTTAAAAACTTTTAATAATAAAATACTAAACTCTAATTTTTAAAAAATAGTTATTTTATTATATATATCTGTTTAATTAGTTTATTCATGTAATATATAAACTTTTATTAGCAGCCGAACAAGTTAAATATAATATAGATTTTATAGAAATCTGCTTTGAATAAAACAATATTAATAAATAAAATTATAATAATTTATATTTACAGGCTTTAATAGTATCTAATTATATATAAAAAATATATTAATTATAATAGAATTAATTATTTTTAATAGTTATAGCTTTTAATAAAATAATAAAATATAAAAACTAATAGTCTTTCTAAAAATAGGGTATAAATGTTATACAATACCTACTATTACAGCAGTCTATATCTACTATTATAATAGCCGCTTCGGGATTAATACAGATTTATCGGGATTTTAATCCGGATATCTATATTATTATATTGCTTACTTCTTCTTTTTATATAATATATTATTCTGAGATTTTTAAAAGAAGAAGATTTCTTAAAAATTAGTTTTAAAATTAATAAAAAACTATTTTTAATTATTTTACTTATTTTATCTAACCAGCGTGTCTACTGTATTAAATAGTTTCTAATAATTTCTAATTTTTTTTATTTTTAATATCTAAAAAAAAGTAATATATTATTTAATAAATCTTTGTTAAAAATTATTTTAAGATATTTTATCTGCCTTTAAATTATATTATTTAATTCAGACAGATATTTAAAAATATAAGTTATTATTCATTAATTAAAACAGTTAAATAATTTAAAAAAACAGATTTAAGTATTATAAATAGAATATAAAGATATTAAATTTTTAATAAAATTATAATAATACTGTACTAGCTCGACCTTATTTTTTAAATAAAAAAAATTAAATTTAAAAAAAATCTTTATTTTTTTTTAGTTTAGTTTATAATAGAGAATAGAATAGATTTATAATTTACTATATATTTTTAAAAAAACTTTTTAAAAAGTATTAAATAAAGAATTAAAGAATTCTAGCTGTAGTTAACTATTTAGATTCTATTTATTAGTAGAAATAATACTAATATATTAATAAAAAATCTTTTAAAAACTAATAAAATATTAAGAAATTATAGAATTACTTTATCTAATAAATTTTCTTTTATTCGAAATATAGTTATTTTATAGTTTAATATTATAAAACAGCTTAAACAAGTCTATTAGTAAACTAATTAAAATCTAAAAAAGTTTTATTTTTACTTAAATATCTTAGAATATTATTTTAAATCTAAATAAAATAATAAATATATATTAATCTTCTTTTTAAAGCTGATACCGGAATTTAATTAATATATCTATAAATATATATTAAAACTACTGGATTTTTAAAAGAAAATAATATCTATTATTATTTATTATAATAATATATTAAACCGAAAAAAAATAAGATTTAAAAAGCTAAAAATACTATTTAAGTAGATTTTTAGAAAATCCGGATTTTTATAATTTAATAATAAGTTTTCTCTGTCTAAATCCCCTCGAAACAGAAGAAATCAAAGAAAAAAAATTCTTTATTATTATAAATATAATAATAAATACTATTTAGCCAACTGATATTTTTATAAAAATAAAAATAAAACCGAACTAGAACTAATAGAAAAAGAATAATAATTAAAAAAGTTTTTATATTTTTAATAAACTAGTTTAAAATAGAAACTGCTACTTGCTTTAATATATTTATTTATTTTAAAAATATATTTAAAATTTATACAGACTTGGATTTATATATTAAAATTAATCTTATTAGCTATTAATTTATTTAGTAATTTTATTTAAATATAGTCTATTTTATAGTCTTATTAATTACTATAATTAATTATCTTATTATAAATATTTATAGTATATAAAAAATCTTTATTACTACTATTAATTCGAGAAAAACTATATAATTATTTATAAAATATTATATAGCTATTAATTATAATCTAGATCTTTCTAAAAGTTCTATTCTACTTTTAATAACTATTTTAAAAGATTTATATATTTATTTATTTATATAAAATTAACAGTAGTAGTATAAAATCTAAATATTAGAGATTTTATTTTTTTCTAAATTTATAAAAGCTTACTAAAATTTTATTTATATTTATACTATTATTAAATTTCTAAAGAATATCTGGCTATTAAAAAATAAAATCTTCTTAAATTATTTATAAATTAGATCTAATAAAATTATATTATTTTCTAAGTTTTAAGATTTTATAGATATATTTTTTTTTAGTTATTTTTAATAATTCTCTTCTTACGGACCCTTAGATTATATTTTTAATTTAAAAAATAGTAAAATTCTACTATATAAATCTATTTATTTTTTATTTTAAGTTAAGTTTTAATCTTTTTATTATTATATTAATAAAAATATTCGATTAGAATAAATTTAATTTTTTAAAAGTTTTATAGAAGCTTCTATTCTTTTTATACTAAAAAAAATAAAGATCTTTAATTATATATAAATTATAGAAAATTTAATAAGATTTTAGTTAAGAATTACTATTTTTAATTTCTAATTTTAAAAATTCTAAATAAAATTATAAAAGCCAAATATTCTTTTAAACTAGATATTTAAAATATATATTATTAAATTTATATTAAATAGAAAGATAAATAAAAAATAGTTTTTTAAATTTATTATAAATATTTTAAATATTTAGTTATATTTTTTAGATTAATTAATACTCCGGCTATGTTTTAAAACTATATTTATTTAGCTTTTTATAATATATTAGATATTTTTTATATTATTTATTTAAATAATCTTTTTATTTTTTTAAAAAACTGCTTTTTTTATACTTTCTATTTATATTAAATATTAGAATATTTATAAAAAATAGATCTTTATATTAAGCTTTAAAATATACTTTTTATTAAGATTATATTAAATTTTTAGAATATATTATATCCTCGCGTGGTATATTAATAGATTTTTAATAAATATCTAGTATTTTTATATAGCTAATATTAACTATATATTATAAGATCTAAATATTCTTAGAATTTTATAATTTTTATTAATAATTTATTAAAAATTATTTTTTAATTATATTACTACTAATCTTTTTTTTAAAAGGCATCTAGAATAGAAAAAAGTCTAGAAAAATAGTATTAATTAATAAAAAAATAATAGTATTTTAATAGCTTTTTTATAATTTTAAAACTGTGTGTTTATTAAGATATTTTAATTTTTAATAAAAAATCCGAATAGAAATAGATATTTTTAATAAAATATAACAGAAATACTATTCCAGCTGGATAACTATAAAATATATTATTTTATTATATTTTAATTAAAGAAATTTAATAATATTAAAACTTATTATTCGATTCTAGACTAAAGGTTTTTTACTATTATTTATTTATTTAAATATTAATATTAATATTTTAAAAAATTATTATATATTATTAAAGTTTTTTTAAACTATTAAAATCTTTAAATCTTTATAAAATAGCTAAAGTTAAATAGCTGTTAGACTTGATAGTATATATATTTTAATAATTATAATTTAATTATTTAATATTAGTCTGATAGATATAATTCTATTAATTTATTATTAAAAATAAAAAAAGATTTAAAAGTTTTATTTCATATAAAAATTTTAAAGTTAATATAATATTAAATAGCTGATAAATCTCTTATAATATTATAGCTAGTCTTAAAAAAGTTTTAATTAAAATATAATAAAATATTTTTATAAAAAAATTCTAAATCTTATATCTGCTAGTATATATTAAGTTTATTAAAATCTAAATATAATTAAATTAGTATAAAAGCAGTTAGCTGGAGTATTAAAATCAAAATATTTTATAATTTATATATTAATATATTAGTAATATTTCGAATATATAAATATAAAAATTTATTATATTCTAAAACTATTAGAATAAGTTTATTTTATAATAAATATATTAATATATCAGCAGTATTCCGAGTATATAAAAATAAAAATTCAGTTTATTCTAAAATTAATAAAAATTATATTTTTTAATCAGAAAAATCTAAAACAGAGATATAAAAATATATTATTAAAAACTTACTATTTTAAAAAATAATTCTAGATTTAAATATTAAAAAATTAATAAGAATAATCTTATTATATATAAATACTACTTATATATTTTTATAAAATAAAGTTTTTAATAATATTTATTAAGCCTTTATTATCATAATTAACTAATAGGCTATTTTAGATAATTAAAAATAAAAGCTTTTTTTAAAAGAAAGTTCTATTAGATAAATTTTTATAAAAATATAATTACTTATATTAAAAAATATTTTATATATTAAAAAATTATATTTATTAAATATAAATTATATAATAAGCTTAAATTACTACCAATTTCTAACTGACTTTTTATTAAACTATTTATAGATTTTATTATAAGTCTATTTTTTATTATAATAAAAAATAATATTTTAGATTTAATTCTTATTATTATAAATAGATTTATAAAATAATATTAATTTTTATTTATTTTATATATTATAATTATTTTAAGACTTGCTGAACTTTTTTATAAAAAGATTAAACTTTAATTTAAACTATCTTAAAATATAATTTTAAATAAAAATTCTTTTTTTACTAGTAAATTTTAGTTCTAAATTATTTATTATATTTAAATTAAATTTTATTTATTAACAGTATTTCGACTTTAGACTAATAGTTAAGCTAAAAAAATAAATTAAATTTTTAAATAATATTTTTAATACTTTATTAATAAAAATTATTTAAATTAATTTATTTTATTATTTTTTATGTAATTTACTTATAATAATACTTTAAATTTAATTATTAGTTATTTTTTTTTAAGATTTTCTTAAACTATTTATCTAACTTTTATTTTTATATTAAGATCGGTACTTTTTAGAAAAAGATTTTTATAACCAAAAATTAAATTAATAATCTAGCTGTACTATAAAAAAACCTATAAAATTACTAGTAAAAAGCCAATAAAATAATAAAAAAATATTATAATAAAAAATATTAGCTAATAACTTTTAAGAAAAAAAATCTTATAAAACTATTTACTAAAAATTTAAAAATTAAGATTTTATTTCGGAAGCTAGCTTCTCGATATATTAGATTTTTAAAAATTTTAATAACTATTAAAAAATAAATATATTAAATTTTTCTGTCTGACTGCTATAGTCGAATCTATAATATTTTTTATATATTATTATTAGAATAATAAAAATCTAGTATAAATTTATAAAACTAACTCTATCTTTTAGATTTAGAAAAAAAAAGAAGTTTAAGATCGAAGATATTAAAAATAAATAGATTTTTAATAATAAATAATATTTTCTAGTCAAATAGACAGGCTGGCTAAATAAATATAATAAATAAATTTTAGAAAAATTTATAAATAATATCCAGCAAGCTATTTAAAGCTATAAAAAATAAAAAAAAAATTAGAACAGCAGAAAATATTTTATTTTTAAATATAAAAAAAACAACTAAATCTATATTAAATTACTATATTAAATATATTTAAAGATTAATATTAAAATATATAATTAAAATAAAAGTTTTTACAAATAAATCCAATTTTTATTAAAAAACTACCAAATTAATCCAGCTAATTAATACTATTCTTATAAAAAATAAATAATAAAAAGCTAGAACTACTTTATTTTTTAAAAATAGAAATTCTAAAGAAAGATCTTATTATTATATATAATATATATCTTATAATAAATTTTTTTAAAAAATATTTATTTAGTTCTAATTTATAAAAATAATCTGTTATTTCCAGATATTAAATAAAATATAGTCGGATTATCTGCGATAAAATAACAGCCTATAATAAAAAAATAATTAACTTCTTTAAAAATATTATTAAAAATATTATAGATAAGAAAGAAGAAAATATTAATATTAAAAAAATATATTATATTATTTTTTAAAAAAATATAAGATATTAACAGTACTAGACAAGAATAATTTAAATAATAAAAATAAAAACAGTAATAATAATATCTTATATTATTCTAATAAAAATATAAAAAAATAATAAAAATATTATTAGTATAAGAAAACTATTTATTAATTTAATATATTTTTATTTTAATATTTTGCTTTCTTCGTCTTACTTTTTTTATTTTTTTTATTTATTTATTTCTTTCGTCTTTTTCTTTATATCTGTACTTAATATTATATACTTTATATATAGTTTGAGAAATAGCAACTTTATATTATTATATTATCTTAATGTTTTCGCGTCTTAAGAGCTTCCAGCCCAGCGTATCAACAGTAATTTTATTAATAAAAACAGCAGCTATTATATCTAGTTGCTAAAAATAATATTAATATTATATATATACTAAAATAGTTCATTATTTTAATAATTCTAAGATTAATAATTATTATTTTAGAATAAATAATTTTATAATCAATATTAAATTATATAAGTTTTATTTTCATTAGAATAAAGTTTTTTAACAGATCTTAAAAAGTATAATTAATATTAAAATAATAATAATTAATATAGGATCTGCTGGTTTTATGAATATTATAGTTTAAAATACTAGTTAATAATATTTATTATATATAATATATTATCTGATTTATTAGATATATAAAATATATTTATTTAATTATATTTATTTTTTTAATCATAGTAATTATTATCATACTATTTTTTATTATAATAATAAAATTTTTATTATTATATTTATTATTCTAATATCTGTTATAATTCTTCTTACAGCTATTATATTTAATAATTTCATTTTATTATTAAAATATTTAATATTTTAGATATTATAGAAATATTAATAAAATAATATTTTTTAGATTTAGAAATATTACTAGAGTGGATTAACCTGACTGTTATACCTTAACCTTAACCTGACCATAACCTGGCGGTTAGGTTAAGATACAAAAAAATTTTAACCGTACGGTTATAATCAGATTAAAATATAACTATTATTTTAACTGTTTATACCTGCTGATTAGAAAAATTAGATATAATAAATAGATTAATAACTGCAGATTAATTAGTAATATATATATTTTTTTTATACAGATAATATATAAAATATAATATATTTTTAATTATAGTATAGTAATATTCTTTAGATTTAGCTTATCTATTTAATATTATAGTATAATTCTAATTCTTTTAACTTATCTATTTAATTTATTTAATCTGTTTAACTTGCTTGACCTGCTTAATCTACTTAATTTATTTAATTTATTTAATCTTTTCTTCCGTAGAGCTGAGGAATATACTATATTTTAAAAAAAAATTTTATAAAATCTAATATAAAAAAATAGTATTTAATAATAAATAAACTAATAAGATTATACTATTTTTTATATTATTCAGAACAGTAATTATAATAATAAAAAAATTAAAAAAACCGGGTTTCTATTTCTATCTAAGTATATATAATATTTAAAAATTCAGATAAAGCTAGCTTTTCTGTTTTTAATAATAATTTATTTTCTAAATTATTTTTAAGATTATTTATATTCTTATTTTTATTAATATAGAAGATAGTAATTATCTTATTTTTTTTTACTTCTTAGATATAAAGATAATTAAATCCGGATTAAAATTATTAAAAATATTCTAGTACTTCTTACTGATAGTAAAATAATTAATATATATTTAAAATATTACTATTTTAATTATATTAGTATAAAAACAGCTTTAATAATAATAGCAAATATTTTAAAAAGTATTAAATAAATATTTAATATTAATACTATTAATAGCAATCGAAAGAAAATCTCTAGCTATTTAATAAAAAATAAAAAACTAATTACAGCAGGACTTTTAATAAATAAAAATATTAGTATATTTTATAATACTTAGAATAATATTAGTTTAATTAAAAATATTTTTATAAATTATATATTTTTAATATCTAAATATATCTTAAATTTTTTAAATATTTCAGCTGCTGATAAAAATCTCTAATATTTAAAAATATTATAAAAGACTTTATCCAGGCCTAACAGTAATCCGAAAATAATTAATAATATATTAATAATTAGATTCTAACTATAATAAAAATAAAATATTTTTTAAAAATAATTCGGTATTTATAATATTAGTTAGTATTATTATTCAGCTAGATATTCTTCTTAAATTTTTTAAGCTTTAATATTAGGTTTAAAATAATTATAATTATATAAATATAGTCTTTTATCTAGTAGATATAATAATAGTATTTTCAAAGCTTTTAATATATATTTTATAAGTTTTTAAGAATCTTTTTTTTTAGAATATCTACTTTCTTACTAGTTGGTTAATTAAGTAATCTAAATAATTAAAAAAATTATTATAGATATTATAAATCTTATATATAGTAGGCCTACTGTTTTTAGATAAATAAAATATAAAAAAAAAGTATAAAAACTTAAAAAAATATTTTATCTATTTTTATTCAGTTATAGTAAAATAAAAATAATTAATATTATTATAATTACAGTACTAAATAAAACTTTTAATTATTTAATAAAGATTAAGTATCCGGTAAATTATAAGATAGATTAAGTTTTAGTAAGTTTTATAATTAAAAAAAAATAATAGATTAAGTCTAATTCGAATTATTAAATAAGCTAAAATTTTTTATAATATTAAAAGTTTATATTTACAAATTATAAAATCTTCTAAATCTATAATTAAGAATTAGTAAAATTAGCTATTATTAAAAAAAGATTTTTAAAGCCTATTTATAAAAAACTAATTTAAATAGTTTTTATTATAAACAGTAGAGATTTTTTATATTAATCTTTTATAAATAGCTTCTAGAATATATCTTTTTAAGAGTTCTTAAAATATTAGAAAAATTTTAAAACTTCTATTATAAATCTTTTATATATATTTAATAATATTATTTAAGATTTTAATCTAAAGTTTTTACAGAAGAATATTAATTACAAGCTAAATTATATAAGTAAAATAAAATATATAATACTAGCTTTAAATAATTATTATAAAATTAAAATAAAGTAAAATATTATAAAACTAAATACTTTAACTAAGCTGAGTCCAAAGTTTAGATAAGATTATATTAAATATTAAATTATTATTATTAGTATTATTAGTTGTTATATTTAACAACCGATAAAATAGATTATATTTATATAAAACTAATAAAATAATTATAGCTAGATTTTTATTAATATAAAATTTAGATACTGGTCAGAAGCCCAGTAAAACTTTATAATAATTTATATTTTTTATTAAAAAATATCTAATTAAAATAAAAAATATTTTCTAATTAAAACTAGTTCAGTAGTCTACTATAATTAATATTTATTTAATATTTAAAAACTTTAATAACAGCTGTATATATATATTTTTTAATAATTTTAAAAAATATTTTTTAATCTGTACTTAATTAAAAAAACTTAGTTTTCAGTAGAAAGATAAAGCCGTAAAATTAATTATTTATTTAAATTAAATATATTTAATAGTTTGGAATAGTAGACAATAGATAATTATAAAATATAAAATTTAATTTTAAAAGTTCTATTTATTATAGACTGCAGAGGCCTAAAAAAATAATAATTAAAAAAAATTTATTTTTAAAAAATAAATAAATATCTGTAATAGCTTTTTACTTAGTATTTAGCTAATTATTTACTTAAATATTATTAATAGTATTTTTTTTTTATAATTCTTATAAAAATAGTAGCTTATAGAACTAGTTTCTAAGTTTTTAATTCCCGGGTATTATAAAATATAAAAATATATAATATAGTAGATATAAGAGATTTTATTAGAAAATAATATATTTTTTTAAAAACTGTTTTATATTATTAATATCTTTTTTTAACTAAAATAAAATAATAGTTTTCGAGCTCGTATACAGGCTTTAAAAAAATTATTTTTTATTATTAATTTTAGAAAATAAAGAGCTTTTTTTTATAAATTAAATATAAAATAATCTTCTGATTCTTCGTGACGCGCGGAATCTGAAGATTTAAAAAAAAAAATCTAATTTAAGAAACTTATTTTAATTAAAATATTATTATAGTTTGTAAAGATCTGAAAAATAAAAAAAAAGTTTAATAATATTTTTTAAAAATAAGTTAAATAACTATAATTAACTTATAATTCTAAAACTACTCTACAAATAATAGATATAAAAAAATAAAAATAAAAAATTTTATAAAGATAGTTTATTTTATTTTAAAATATACTTTTATATAAATATAATTTATTATATTTTAAATACAGCTAAAGCACCTGCTGTATTTTATTTATTTTAAAAACTCTAATAAATAGAAAATTATATCTCAAGCCTAGAGTTATAAAAATTAGATTAATTAGATTAATTAGATTATTCTTATATTAATAAAAAAAATCTAAAAAAATTTTTATAAAATTCTCTAAAAAATATAGTATCTAGTATTTAATTAAATAATTATTAGAAAGTACAGTTGCCGAGAAAGACTATATAAATAGTATTATATAAATATTATAGTATAATTCTAACTTTTTTAACTTATCTATTTAATTTGTTTAATCTGTTTAATCTATTTAATCTATTTAATCTACTTAATCTATTTAATTTATTTAACTTATTTAATCTGCTTGACTTGTTTAATCTATTTAATTTATTTAATTTATTTAATCTATTTAACCTGCTGAATCTGCTACTTCTAACTATTTATTATATAATTTTAAATCTACTTAAAAATTTTTCTATTTTTAAATTTTTTTGTAGCTCTTCAAGCTATATTTTATTTATAAATCTAAAAATAGTCTAACTAAGTAGCTAGTTAAAAATAAAAAAATAAGTTATTAAAATATTATTAATCTATTATTTATTTTATTATTTTATTTATTATTATTTATATCTACCAGCCCGCAATTTAACAATAGGTTTTTTTTTAAATTTAATTTATAATACAGATAATTCAGCTTTTTTAAATAGAAAATAAAAATATAATAAACTATCTAAGCTGAAGTAAAAAAAAGAATAATAAAATAAAAATAATATATTTATTTTTAGTAGTCTAACTAATAATAAATATATAGTTTTTTAATTATTATATAATATAATTAAAATATACAGCCCAAACCAAGCTGTAATTATATATATTTATATATATTTCTTACTATAAAAATAATAGTTTTATAAAAAGCTGAATTTTATTAATATTATTAGGATTTTCTGATTAATTCTTCTAGATAAAAATAAAAAAGATACTAATATTTCTTTTAGTTATTATTTTCTAATTTAAAAAACTTGTTTCTGTATATTTTTAGGCAACAGTTAAAATAGTCAGATTAATAACTATTTAATCTAAATATATCTTAACTATACTAGAGTCTAAATAGATATAGCGAAAGAATCTTAGTATTAAAAATAGTTAAAATAGTTAACTGTCTGTTTTTTAGCTATACCACGGTCAGGTATAAAAATTTTCTTAACCTAGCTATAACCTGGCGGTCAGGTATAAAAATTCTAATTAACCTGACCTGACCTGGCTGTTAGCCACTCTAAATATTACTTTATAGATTAGAATTCAAATATTTTCATATTATATATAACTAATTATATACATTTACCATATAGATAAATCGAATATAAAATAAGACTTTTTATATAAAAATACTAATTAATTAATTAATATAAATATTTTTATATAAATATATAATGTTATTAAAACAGTAAATAATATTATATATATTAGAATAAAATTGATATAATAACTTATAAAATTAATTATTTTTTATAATTAGTAACTTTAGAATAATATTATTATAATATAATATTAATAAGATATATCTAGATATATATCTTAACTATAGTTTCTTTTTATAATTAATAATATTATAAAAATAATTAATGAATAGATAGATATTTTAGTAATATATTTTTTAACAATTTGGATTTTTATAGCAGCCGGTTATTAGATTATTAAAAAAATAATTAGATTAGAAATAACTAATTTTATTAGTTTTTTATTAATATAAATATTTAAAAAAGTCGGGTATAAGATCTGGGCTGTTTTATTTAATATTATATTTAAAATTAAAAAATCTTTATTTTAGTTTTAATTATAATAATATTTATTATTTTTACTATAATTACTATTATAGCTATTTTAATATTATAAAAAAAATAAAAAATTCTTATTATTTTTATTATTTAAATTAAAGTTATTAGAATTATTATTAAATTAATATAAATAATATCTTTCAGAATAATTATTATTAATATTAATATTTTAATTTATTAAATATTTTTTATTTTTAATATTTTAATGTTTTTTGTCTTTTTCCAGGCATCTTATATTTTAAGATAAAAAAGAATTTTTATAATAATAACTACAAAAACTAAAATACTTATTAATATATTTTATAATATTATTTTATTAAAATATTTGTTAATATTAATAAAATAAATATTAATATTCTAATTAATAGCTCGAATTTCGGCTTATAGTTTAATAATTAAAATATAAAAGTTTTTTAAAAATCTTTTAGTAAGATATTTAAGAATTAATAACAATAGTCAAATATTTTGAATTATTTAACATTTAAGCAGCTGGGTTATGTTAGGAACTACTTGACACAGTAGACATGCTGGTTAGATAAGACAAGTATAATAGTTAAAAACAGTTTTTTATTAACTTTAAGACTAATTCTTAAGAAATCTCTTTTTCTAAAAAGTCTTAAAATAATATATTATATAAAAAAAAGAAGTAAGTAATATAATAATATAAATATTTAGATTAAAAGTTTAATAAATCTATATTAATCCCAGAGCAGGCTGCTATAGTAGTAGATATAAATTATTATAATAATAAATATTATATAATAATTATATTTTTCTATTAAGCCGGGCTATTTAGTATAATAACATAATTATAAATAGTTTTATTATTTATTCTAATTAGATATTTTTATTAATAATATTCTTTAAATAGTAGAGTTCGGTGCTATAATAGTAGAAGAATTATCTAATAAACTATATATTATATAAATAAAAGATTTTAGAATATATATTTTATTAATAAT
Source organism: Aspergillus brunneoviolaceus CBS 621.78 (assembly GCF_003184695.1). NCBI lineage: Eukaryota > Fungi > Ascomycota > Eurotiomycetes > Eurotiales > Aspergillaceae > Aspergillus > Aspergillus brunneoviolaceus. Next base: position 440,282 of record NW_020290744.1, on the reverse strand, counting down.
CTGATTAGAATTTGATATAAAGTATATATATAAATAAAAAAGATTAATATATTTTTATTTATTTTTATATTTTAATTTTTTATTAAATCTTCTTATCTATATTTTTTTTTCTTATTATTTTTATTTTTATTTTTATTATTTATTTAATATTTATCTGTTGATTTATTTTCTTAAAACTTTTATTTTTATTATTTTTTAATATAATATTAATAACTATTTATTATTATTTAACCGATATATTTATTATATATAAGATTTTTTTCTATTTATATTACTTTAGAACTAGTATTAAAAAATTTAATATTATTTATATAAAAAGTTTTATACCTGGCTGTATTTTTAATATTATAATATTTATAGTATATAAGTAGTATTCTAGTAAAAACCAGATTTATTATTAAATATATTTTAATAACTTTTTGGTAGATTTATTAGAGTAATAAAAATTAAATTTTAGTTATTATATTAAGAAATATTTTTAAGTTTTTATAAATTTTTAACTAAAGTTAAAAGTCTTTTATTAACTATATTATTTTTAATCAAAATCTAAATCAGAATTTAATATTCTATATTTAAATTAATTATTTAATTTTAATTCTAATTACCGGCTTTAAAGCAGTTAAACTGGTTTATTATTATAAATATAAACTAACTAATATTAGTAAGTCTAAAATTATTATATATTTTTTTATTAATTTTCTGTTAATTTATAAACTAATTTATTAGTTTAATCTAGTTTTTTATTATTTTTTATTATAGGCTGTTGTTTTATCGCAGATAATCTAACTATATTTTATTTAATATCTAAAAATAATAGGTTTTTTTTTATAAATTAAAATTAAATAGATATTTTTTAAGAAGATCTGCCGCGAGATATATATTATATATAATAATAAGATTTTTTTTAAGATTTTTATATTTAAAAAATAAAATAGTTCTAATTTTTTGTTGTTTATTTTTTATAAGAATAATACTAATTAATTAGATTAGTCTAATAGTTTTTTTAATAAAAGTCTAGTTTATTTATAATAATTTTTATTTTAATTATATATTTTAATATCAAACTTTAAATATATCTAATATAGTAATTTAATATAGATTTAGTTATCTTTTTTATATTTAGAAATAAGATATTTTTAGCTATTTTAATTCTTTTTATTTTTTATAGCTTTAAATAACTTACTGGATATTATTTATAAATTTTTCTAGAATCTATTTATTATATTTATTTAGTCAGTTCATTTATTAAATAGAAAATATTATTTATTATTAAAAGTCTGTTTATTTTTAATATTATTAATCTTAAATTTTTTTTTAAATCTAAAGAATAGAGTTAGTTTTATAAATCTATATTAGATTTTTATTATTCTAATAATATTATATAAAAAATATTATAAATTCGACTGTAATAGTCAGATAGAAAAATTTAATATATTTATTTTATAATATTTATTAAGATTTTTAGAAATTTGATATATTAAGAAGCTAGCTTCTAAAATAAAATTTTAATTTTTAAATTTTTAATAAATAGTTTTATTAGGTTTTTTTTAAAGTTATTAGCTAATATTTTTTATTTTCATATTTTTTTAATACTTTATTAGTTTTTTGCTAGTAATTTTATAGGTTTTTTTATAATATAGCTAGCTTATTAATTTGATTTTTAGCTATAAGAATCTTTCTTAAAGAAGTACTAATCTTAGTATAAAAATAAAAGTTAAATAAATAGTCTAAGAAAGTCTTCAAAAATAATTAATAATTAAGCTTAAAATATTATTATAAATAACTTAAGTAGAAGATAGTAGAGCAGGCTAGTTTAATTAATTTTTATTAATAAAATATTAAAAATATTATCTAAGAATCTGATTTGTTTTTTTAGTTTAATTATTAGTCTAGAATTAAAATACTATTAATAAATAAAGTTTAATCTAAAGATAATATATAATTTAAAACTAAAATTTACTAATAAAAAGAAAATCTCTATCTAATATTATATCTTAAAATAATTTAAACTAAAGTTTAATCTTTTTATAAAAAAATTCAGCAAGTTCTAGAGTAGTTATAATATATAAAATAAATAAAAATTAATACTATTTGATAAATCTATTATTAATAATAAAAATTAAATCTAAGATATTATTTTTTATTATAATAAAAAATAAATCTATAATAAAGTCTATAAATATTTTAATAAAAAATTAGCCAGAAATTAATAGTAATTTAAACTTATTATATAGTTTATATCTAGTAAATATAACTTTTTAATATATAAAATACTTTCTAATATAAATAATTATATTTTTATAAAAATTTATCTAATAGAATTTTTTTTAAAAAAAACTTTTATTTTTAATTATTTAAAATAGCCTGCTAGCCGATTTTTTTAATAAAAATTTAATAAATATTACTAAAGGTTTTCTTCTGCAGAAATAGATAAATAATATTTATATATAATAAGATTATTTTTATTAATTTTCTAATATTTAAATCTAAGATTATCTTTTAAATAATAAGTTTCTAATAATATATTCTTATATCTCTGTTTTAGATTCTTTTAATTAGAGTATATAATCTCTTATTAATTTTAAAATAAAATAAATTTTTATTTTTATATACTTAGAATACTGCTGATATATTAATATATTTATTATAAAATAAACTTATTCTAATAATTTTAGAATATAATAAGTTTTTAAATTTATATACTCAGAATATTACTAAGATATTAATATATAAATTATAAAATATTTTTATTCTAATAGTCTAGTTAGTTATTTTTATACTAGTTTTCTTGTTTTTTTAATTTTATTAGAAGTTTAATATTATATAGATACTAAATTTAGAATTCTTTTATAAAAATATCTTATTATACTTAAACTAGGATTTTATAAAGACTAGCTAAGATTTTACTAAGATTTTATTTATTATTTAATATTATATTAATTTTAAAATCTTTATATTAGACAGGACTTCTGTGTTTTTTCTTATTTTTAATAATAAATTAATAGAATTATATCTACTAAGCTAATACTAAATAATAAAATTATAATTATTAAAATATATATATTATTAAATCTGACGGCTGTTTAGCTTTAGTTATTTTATAAAAATCTAAAAATTTTAATAATCTAAAAGAATTTTAATAGTATATAATAGGTTTTTAAGATATTAATACTAATATTTAAATAAATAAATAATAGTAAAAAACTTTTAATCTGGGATTAAATAATAAGTTTTAATAATACTTCTTTAATTAAAATATAATAGAATAGTATATTTTATAATTATCCGGCTAAAATTATATCTTTATTATATTTATTAAAAAATATTTATTTCTACCCGAATTTTCTGTTAAAAATCAAAACATTTTAATAAAAATATAGTTTTAAAATATAAAAAAACTGTCGGAATATTATTATTTTTTTATTAGTTAATATTATTCTTCTAGACTTATTTCTATTCTGGGTGCTTTTAAAAAAAAAGTTAATAATAATATAATCAAAAAATAATTCTTAATAAAATATTAATAAAAATTATAGAATTCTAAGAATACTTAGATTTTATAGTATATAGTTAGTATTAATTATATAAGAATATTAGATATCTGTTAAAAATCTATTAATATATTATATAAAAATATAATATATTTAGAAATTTAATATAATCTTAGTAGAAAATATATTTTAATAACTTAATATAAAAATCTGCTTTTTGTAAGTATTCTGATATTTAATATAAATAAAGAATATAAGAAGAATAATTCTTTGAAAAATAAGAATATTATCTAAATAAATAATATAAAAAATATTTAATATTTTATAGAGAATTAAATAAATATAATTTTAAAATATAACCAGAGTATTAGTTAATCTAAAAAATATAATTAAATATATAAAATATTTATAATAGATTTAAAAGACAGTTTTTTATTTATTTTTTAATTTAATATAAATTTAATAATATATATTCATATAGACTGCTGTAGTAGTAGGTATTGTATAACAGATTATTAGATAGTTTTTTATTAAAATAATTTATTTTATATTTATTATTTTAATTTTATTTTAATAATAATATATAATTATTACAGATATCATATAAAATATATATATAAAATTAGATAAATTAAAGTAGCCTGATATTTTTAAATAAATAGTCTATTAAAATTAAAAATAGATACTATAATACTTACTATAATTAATAAAACATAAGCTTATATATAATCTAATAGATTTAAAATTTTAATACTTATATTAAATATTTAGTTTATATTTATTTTATTATATATAAAAGCTCGGCAGGTCCGATATATAAAATATAAAATAAAAAAATTTAAAAATAGTTTTATTTAAAAATGAATAGTTTATAAACTAATCTAAAGACTACTAGAATTTATAATTTTAAAAAGAATTTATAGTATATAACTATATATATTTAATATATTAGAAATATTATTATTAAACTAGTATATAAACTTATATTAAATATAAACTTATATTAGATATAAAATCCAAAATTTTATAGCTAGTAGATTAATTTTATAAAATATCTTTATATATTTATAAAAATAGATAGAGATATTTTTATAGTTATTAATTTATTTAGTTTAATATTTATTTCAAATATTTTTAAAGAACTAAAAAAACCATTTATAAATAATAAAAACGATTTAATATAATTAATAAAATAAGACTATTCTTCTTAATACTTTAATAATATATAGAACAATCAACCGAACAGCTGTTATTTATAAAATAAAAAGATTTTAAAAATAATAAAAATAAGATTTAAAAAATATAGAAATAATAATCTTTCAATATTCTTATAAGAAATAAAAGTTCCGATATAGTTAAGATAATAAAAATAAATAAAAAAACTATATATAATTAAAATATCAAAAATCAGATAAAATTATTTAGAATTAATTTTTTAAGAAAAAAGTCTTATAGTAGATACTAAAATAAAAGATACTAAAGTCGATTATTAAATATTTATAAATAAATAATTAAAATATAAAAAGAATAAATAACCGGATTTTTAAATAAAACCTAAAAATAATATAATTTAATATATTATTATATATTACAAAGTAGATAGATATATAAATTATAATATTAAAAAATAAAAAAATATAATTCTCAGATATACTATAGAATAAAATAGTTAAGTATATATACTATAAAATATATTATTAACTATAAATAATTACTGCAAGTAAAAAGTAAATAGATAAAAAAATTATTTATTTCATAAAAAGCCTAGAAGGCCGGGAGGCTAAATATATTATTTATAATAAATTATAAATATTAATACCGTAGATAATAATATAGAAAGGTATGAAGGCCTTAATATACCGAATACTGGAGATAGTAGTCACAAGTTGTTTAAAATTAAAAAGATTTGACTAAATTATAATAATTTTTGTAACAAAATATTAGTTACGAATATATTCTTAATATCTTAATATAATTCTTAAGTATAAAAGAAATATTAAGATATATATATACTTTTTAGACTAAATATCTAAATTTAATAAAAAATATTATAAAATCACGGAATCTTTATTTTAATTAATATAGTTTGTTATATATTGTTCTAGTATAATTAAAATTATTAAGAAATATTTAAATAAATATAAAATCTTAGTAAAATTATTTAGATTATATTTTCTATTTTTAATATAAGATTTTATTTTGATATATAATATTCTATTCAAGCAGCTGGTTATATATAACTTTTAGATAATAGTGATAATATATTAATTAGTATTTATATTTGTTTTCTTTTAATTTAAAAAATAAATTGGTAGAAATTAAAGCAGTTATTTTTAAAATTATTAAAATAAGATAAATATTTAAAAATAAAAATAAAAATTAAAGATTTAGAATTAATTAATACAATTATTTTTACTAAAACAGCTGCGAGATTTTTAATAATAAATATAGAGTTTAAAATATATATAAAAATATTTACTATAAAAATAATAATCTAAATAATTTTAGTATATATATTTTATATTTAATTTTTTTTATAATAATCTTATAAATAATAACAGCTTTTAATAATAGTTAGATTATTTTAATCTTCTTCTATTAGGTCTGATTAGATTAAAATATAAATAATTTTTTTAGAAAAGCTGGTTCTAAATCTTTATAACATATATATAAATCTAATTATAATATTTATACTATTTTTTGAAATATTTATTAATATATTAGATAAATGTTTCTAGATTATTTAATATAGCTGGAGATTATAAAATTATTAATATTTTATTAAAACTACTATTTCTAAAAATAAAAATTATATAATATTAAGAATCAGACTAGTATCTGATTTTTAGATTAATTAAATAATAAAAATAATAGTTTTAATTAAATAAATTTTTATAATTAGTTTTTTAAATTCTTATTAGCTATTAGATTAGATTATTTTTAGCTTTATATATAAAATATAATTTAAAGAATTATAAATAAAATCAGAAATAAACAGAAGATTTAAAAAATTTAGTATATTATATAAAAAATAGTTAGAAAGAAAAATAAGATTACTAAAATAAAAAAAATAAAATAGATTAAATAGATAAAGTAGATATAACAAATAGAAAAAATAAAGTAGATTAGGCAGGTACTCTAGGTCTGCACTATAATAATAGAAAATTCAAAATATAATAATTAAACCAGTAAGAATCTTAGAAATGTATAATATAATATTCTAGATAACCGGATATACTATTATATATAGCAGAATAGACAATTTTATAAATAAATAGATTATTACTAAGAATAAAAAACCAAAGATTTAGCTAATTAAAGTTCTGCTGCCGGAGGCGGTAACAAAGACGGTCATAGAACAGAAGGCAGAATAATTAAGAAGGTTGATATATGCTACAAGAATAGATATATTAGATCTGTACTATAACAAAATAAATATTCTAATATATTCTTACTAATAAATAAATTCGACTATAATGTAAAAGAAACAAGAAGATATAAAAACTTAAAAAATTATTAAATATATAATAAATATAGAAATAGTAAAATACAATAAATACTAAAAACAGAATAGAAAATAAATTTAGTAAAAATAAAAAATAAATATATATATAAAATAAATAAATAAATTAAAATAAAAAGTAAGAATTTTACTAAAATAAATAATTTATATAAGCGGAAGCAGATATAAATAACAGGATTTTTAATAGATTTAAAATATACAAGATAAAAAAATATAGTAATATTTAGTAACTGAATAAAAAAAATAAAGATACTATTAATTACAATAAATAAATATTTATAAAAATAATATAACAGTTAATCTGCAGAAATAATACTTTAAACTGTTACAATAAGTATATACTATTAATTATAACAGTCTATAATAAATATAAATATAAGTATATACAAAGTATAGTTAATTAAAAAAACAAGAACTCGAAAAGTCAAAAAGACCGAAAGATACCCGAAGACAGTATAAGAGGCGGGCCGCCGAACACAGGAGAATCGACAACCACAAAATACGCCACAGTTCATTATTTTTGGCCGGCGGTTTTGATAGGTGCTTAGATAGCTGGAATCCATCTCTCTTCACGCTCTCCTCAGTTTAACTACCTATTAAGCAGCAAATACCTAACAACTTATAAAGATGCTGTAGAACATAATCTATGTTTTATGCAAATAATAAAATAGCTTGGGAATCACATGATAATCCTGGGCGGTGAATGATTCAATTTGTACCATGCAATTAGAATAACAAGGTCGGCATATCTGTAATCTGGTAAGTGCCAACTAGACTCTGTATCAGGAAGTGTGGGGCACACCTTCCTCCCTTCCATGTCGCGCGGAGCTTGCTGCTTTCGTGTCAACATTAAGTCAACCGCCATACGAAGTGAGACAGAGATTCTTAAGTCATTTTGCCCAAGCTTTCTGTCCACACTTCATGGTTACCTGGCAATTTTAAACCTGTGTCTTCCTCAGATAAATCTGTTCTAACCAATCCTTCGTTTGGCTGGATTGAACTCCATACCTATCTTTCACCATGAACATCTTCAGGTTGTCAGGTAAGTATCAACCGGGTCCTCCAGGAGCATACTCCAATTTTAATCCTGTTTGACCTAGCCGATTTCTCTCATCTCGCATCTATTTTCATTCTTCTGCAGAAGATGAAGTCATCGAGTGTAAGTCAGCAGCATGCATGGCCCCCCAACCGGGTAATTGATCGCGATAATAGAGCTGCTCGGGGCTATCATTTAAATCTCAGGTTCTATACCTAATGGTTTTCATCACGCGATATCTTGGTGAGTCGTGCTGCCAACATGCAAACAATCTGCTCTAATCTTGTGCTTTGACCGAAGACTTGTTTTGGGCCTTTACCGACTCCCTCTACAATACAACTTTCAAAATCTTGTTCATAGGCTCTTCAGCTTATATCATTTATCTTATGCTCACCGAGTACAAGCCCACGCATGATCCGAACCTCGATACCTTCAAGGTGCAATATCTTCTCTGCTTCAGTGCCCTTTTGGCTTTGTTGTTCCCCCACGACTACACTATCTCCGAGGTCAGTCTCCGAGCCCAGTATCTGAATCGTCCGCTCAGACGTTCGTGCAGATCCTTTGGACGTTTTCCATATGGTTGGAATCCGTCGCCATTCTTCCGCAGCTTTTCATGCTCCAGCGCACCGGAGAGGCAGATACCATAACGACACACTACCTTTTTGCGCTAGGCCTCTACCGCGCTCTTTACATCCCCAATTGGATCTACCGGTATTATGCTGAACGTCACTTTCACATCATTCCAGTCATTGCTGGCATCGTACAAACACTACTGTATTCTGATTTCTTCTATATTTACTATACCAAGTGAGTTGTCCCAGCTTCTCGAGCTGGCTCTTAAGAGTACTGACTACTGTGCTAGGGTGATGAAGGGTAAAAAGTTCTCACTCCCGGTCTAGACTAGGTTCTAGCGTGGTATGCTTTGACCCACAAACAACATAGGGCTGCTCGATTTGCGGAGTTTCATTTGACTTTACTCTTACAAAGAAACACATCATCTATCAGCAGGGCAATGTTTGACGCTGTCTTTCCCTTTCATCTCGATTGTGCTTTTCCGCATCGTCTATCTCCCGATTTATCATGGAATATGTATTTGTCATTGCCTAATCTTGGTGGTCAATCTGTACTGTAGTTGGAAAATTCTAGACTTCTATTCTCAGAGGATGGCACTGTTATGAAAATCATTACAACAAGATCCTCTACTCAATCCACAAACGAGTATAATCCAACACATACTTCATGTCATAAACTCAATTCAAAGCAGGAAATTGGACGAACTGGATATAGATATTTGAAAACAGACTAGAGCATTTTCGCTCGGCGTGCCAATCCTTGGCAGTGTTTTAATCGTTAGCTGTGCCGAGATGCCAGGTAAACTAGATCTCCTTGGAGATCCAGTGGATCTCAATAGCTTCTTTGACCAGATGATCCATGTGCTGGAGCATAGCTTGTGCCATAACCTATTTGAGGTTGTGAGACCGACAAGTCACTTTGGAATGGCTCTAGAACTCCCGGGACAGATCCCGAAAGGTGGCTCATCGCTCCACCTCCGTATGAGCGTATATTAGTGGAAGACAACGGCTGCCTCTCTTGTAGGTCACTTTGGTTGTCTATCCAATGACCATGATTGCCATGACTAGTAGTGAATTGACTAAACAAATCAGCCTGGGATCTGTCCAACGACAATTGAGCGTTCAAGTTGGAGTCGCGCCTAGAAATTGGTGGCGATGGGAGTGCTGGCGAGCGCGACACTGTCTCTAGTCGTGGAGAGCTCCTTCTTGAACTAGGAGGCGTCAATCGGGAGCCGCCGCGACGCACTTGGCAAGTAGGACATATCTTGACAAAGCGTGAGATGAGTTCTTTCGGAACCCTTCGAGAATATGACGTATATTCCTCAAAGTCAGACTGCGTACTAATGCATAAAGAGTATGGATAGCAATGCACATGAGTGGAGAACGCAAGGACGACGTTGCAGGCTCTACATTGCACGATACATATTACTCACCACGAATAGATCTGTCGGACTTGAGCTGAGGTCTTGTCCCTTCCTCCATGTTGACATTGTTGATGTGCTCTTGTTAGAATCTTGAAGAGCTTCTCTCGAATGGCCACTGGTTTCCCTTCGTGGCAAATCAACCTTGTATACTGTGCTGGCATGTCTGGGTAAGCAATTTGGGATACCTGTGAATTGAACATGAATACTGACATCTGATACTCCAGGACCAACAGCTTGAAGCTTGAACATCTTTTTTACCCAAAATCTAATGAAGTACAACATCAGCAGATGCTAAGATGGGCGATATGACATACGATGAGGGTACAGCGCTGCAGTAACCTTCATCTATACGGGAGGGCAGAATCTGGTCATACCGAAATTGAGCTGATTCTATAGCTGTATCTTTAGGGTCTAACAGCACGGTCTTGATATTTCGCGCTCTTTTAGCATGGATCAATGCCTTATCTTGCTTCTTGACAGATAAGTCGTCGACGTAACTAGTAACCGTCTTAATGAGTATAACTATGTATGGTATTAGACGTCTCGGGAAAATAGTGAAAACCACACCTTTTCATTAATTGGTCAAACTCCCTCACATTTGGAAAGCCTTCTAGTGGTGGTACAACTGGTTCTGAAAGCATGGTGTGCTCATTGCTGGACTCCTGGGCCTCGATGTCCGCATCACCGAGCGCTTCGCGCAGGGTAAAATAGCCGGGCGACTGAATATAGCGCGAGTGGGAGAGATACTGCGTAGGATGCTGCTGCAGGGGCACATGGTCGGGCGTTGAAGGAATGGAATGCGCTGGGGAATGGTTGCTCGAGGAAAAATGATGCGTGCTTGTGGATAGGCTGGGATGACTGTATGGTGAAGTAAATTGTGGTGTAAAAGGATGAAAAGGTGGTTGGCTGAAACTGAATGCCCCTGGCTCATTTACACTGAAGTCATTGTTGTCGTTATGGCTGTACGGAAGAGGTAGGGCCGTTTGGTGGGTGAAATTGTAACCATCGTGATTCTCATTGCGTCTTGTATAGCCGTTCATGCTGGTCTGAAGCTTGCCGCAAGCAAGTTGGAGCACCAAAGAAAGCTAGTCCGAGCCGAGACAGCAAGTTGGGTGACACCAACAAAGGGAAATTGTCTTGACGAGCGTGGGCCTACAATAAATGCGCAAAAGGGGGGGGGGGGTGGAGGTTGGAGCGACGAGGCAAGGAAAGCTCTTCGCAGAACACAGGCACTGAAAAAGGCTGGGGGCACGACACCAGTACTGGTACTGCAATCCTCAAAGAGTCTTATTTTAGCTTGCACGAAACCAAGGACAAAGCTTGAGCATCAATCCAGGATGGGAACCCAGCGCCATTAAATAGTTTGAAGGAAAGCATGGAATCGATTGGGGGCTGTTGAAGTGATTTTCGATACAATAGCTTCCCAGTGCAACTCGGTTACAAACTTCGAAAGTGCGATATGTATCCAAACAAGATGAATTATTAGGCAGGGGTGTAATCAAGACCACCACCAACTTACCCGGGTGTGCAGGTACACCCTCTCTCCGGTATGACCCTAGGCATCAGAGAGAGAGACATTTGCTTATTCTTGATCGCATGAAGTGCTCCTGGTGGCCATGGACACCGTTACCGACAGAGAAGCATAACCAGTGAACAAGAACGAAGTGCACAACAGGAGGCAATAGTAGTCAGGGAGACTATTCGGGAAATCAGAAGACGACCTGTAGGGCATCAGCTCCTAGCTCAAGGACCGAATGCGGCGAAGACATGCAGTAAGACTCTTGATAGTCAGAGAGATCTGTGGTACTCACAGGGTTCAAGCATGGAAGTCGAATTACATGAAGGATTAAGATGGACATGACATGGGCAGAACCAGGGTAATGCATAGGTAACCAGCAGGGGAGGGGGGGATTGAGGTCACAGAAAGTTGTTGAGTATAGAAGTTGGGGACCAGGATAGAAAGACACCTACCTACTTGCCTAGCCATGACTGCTTGCTACCTTTGATTAACCGGCCCTGAGATCGTGAGTAGGTTGAAATGCCAGGTAGCTAGTAGCTGTGTAAGAGACCTAACTTAGGGGTTTATACCGCGGTACTCGGCACGCGATGCCTACCGTACTGCGCAACCTGCTGCAATTCATGATATCGATGTTTGTTGCTATAGTCACTCGCTTTCTTCCTTTCTGTCTCGCTTTCTTTCTCTTCCTTCCTATTTTTTTTTTCTTTTCTCATCCAATGCCAAATGTTGCAAGCTGTCGGGCGAGAATTCTCTCATCCTAGTCAGTCCTTCTTCCTCCCTTACTTTGCCAGTACGAGGTCTGAAATCACGCCCGAGGTTAACCAAGGCAGGAGGGAGTGTATCTGACAGTTAGTGACTCTATCTCCAATAGCAAAATCCGAGAAGGTATCACCCCCGAATGAAAAAGGAGTACGAAGTAGTCGAGTATCCAATATCCTAGGGTTTATTCCTTGCAGGGTCAGTTGTATTTCCGCTTTCTATGCTCAGCGTCGGGCAGACGCAGAGTACCATGTTGATAACCTTGTACTGCCCGAGCAAATAGGATGCGTAATGTTTCCATCTAGGCTCCGGGATATATCGTACTCCATAGTTAACTCGACTTTTACAGGTTGCTTCCCTATGCTATCCCTGGCGCCTCAAGTACATGATGCCGAAGTGATCAGAGATCATGCCGGGCGGTTGGTAGCTTGGATCGAGAGGTAACAGAGGAAATACGTCCCCAACTGGGAAGTGGTGCCTGATTCACCCGAAAGGGCTTTGCCGCGTTACGCTGGACAAAAGCTTCTCGCGTTACGTGTTCTTCGAACTCCAATGCCAACGTCCCAGCCCCTGCCACCAGGAGGCTCCTGTAGTACTTCAGCTGTATGCTACAACCGACTTGAAAATGTATTGTAGGAATCTATGAGAGTTCTTGCTCACGGCAGCGCAAAAGCAAGCGGCTTTGGGTATTTTAGGCCATCAGAAGCTCCCAGATGAACTAGTCGATTTCCAAATAGCCACAGTTAAGAGCCACGAGCCGCGATGGCCGAGAGCGAGATGAGACGATTCTTTTCATGCAGGTAGCCGGGCTACTGCATCGAACCTCAGGGTGACTATAGGACTGGACGACTGGACCCATGAACAGGGTTCCGCCTTATTTTGTTCTCCCGCCTTATCCCTCATAATTCTTCTGCTCTTCTCCCTGACCTTCCTCACTAATCTGGTCTCCCACCGTCTACCTGTTGTCCCTAGCCCCAGGGGCAGAGTTTTGCTACTTAATTTGGGATTCAGGGTACTGCATCAGACAGTGTATGATCCAGGTTATGATGAGGAGCTGACTTGTTGTACATGCAAAGCCCTGTGCTATTGGGGCTTGCTGGCAGTTCGTAGCCAATAGCCCTCAGATCGAGCCGCCACGCCACAAGTGTCGTCCATCTTCCATGCTACCGAGGAGAGTTATGTTTGTCTCCTCAGGACTGAGGGAGGCATAGCCATCGTGGATAACAAATCGAGCGATGCCCTCTAATTGTAGGTACGTTTACAGCATAACTGCTTACACCTATAATAATCTACGCTATCATTATCACTATGCAATGAGTAATCGTGGCTGTGATGTGATCTAGCATTCGTCACCGTACTCTGTTGACCACAGCAACCTCTAATAATTCTTTACTTCTATCCGTGATCGGGGTGTACGGCTACTTAAGCAGGCACAGTAATATACAGTACACCTTGGTTTGTATTTTATGTGCTATCACGCCTTTCCATAGTGGAAAGATCAGAGAAGGGCAGCTGATACGAGGGAGTGCACGGCAGGGCGATCAATGGTGGATTATATACCTCTTGAACCTGGCAAACAAACCCATGCAGCTATCGGAGAGGCAGTCAAAGTGTTGGCCGCAATCAGGGCGAAGGCATAAGGTGTTTGGTGAAAAGTGTATAACTACAGCGTAGCATATCATATCTCGCTGCACAAGTATAATACATACGATTACTCAAGCAGCAGGAGTAGATCTGTGTACTGTAACGTAATCGGTAAGCGAGTGGGCCGGGCAAGCGAGTGGGCTTTCTGTATATTACATATAAAAGAAAGAGCATATTTTAAATACTTATAATTCCACCAACGTTAATATAAACTTAATAAAAGTAATAAATTAGTCTTCTATACAGCTATTTTATATAAATACTTATATTTTATCTATTTTAAAGTTTTATTTACAAAGATAATATAAATTATACTGTATTTTTAAAGTATTGTAGAAAAACTAGTATTAAATAGCTAATAGCTAATTAAATCTGATAAGATCTTGACTATAGATTGATAATACTATGTTTTCTTTATATATAATATCTAACTATTTAAAATAGTGGTTGTTAAGATATAGAAGTTTAAAAATATGCTCTTTTATATGTAATACACAGGAAGCCCACTCGCTTACCGATTACGTTAGTTATCAGTGTTAAGTAACCCATCTGAGATGAGCCGGTAGTTTTACAGGGCGGTCGAGCCATTAATTAACTTACGTCTTACCTGCGTTGGACAACAGGCAGCCCGGCTTATTGGCACGGGACATGTTAACTCTGCTCCTCGGTTCAGAGCCTTGTCGCATATAGGCAAACATCCTAGAGTGTACAGTACATACATAATCATCGATAGCAGTTGCATTCATCAACAAGAGCAATTATCCACCGCACTAGGAACCGCACGCCACCCGGGCGTGCCTAATGCTTACGGAGTGACCATAACCATCGTATTAAGAGACAGAACAATGAAGTTGAAGTAGAACAAGATTATGGAGTGGTGCTTTGGCTCACAGGACATTGAGAAAGGTTGCTGCAAGGGCGTACCTACCTACTCCTTAGAAAGCAATATGACCTAGCCATGGGGCCCCGGGCTGCGGCCTCCCTCCCCCCCAAATCCCCCGGAGTAAGATCCAGGTCTTCATTACGATTTTAAAAATTTGGGTAGAATCCAGATAAGCCACTCAAAAACGTATGTTTATAGATCAACCATCGCAACATGACGTACGGTATTCCCTAACCACCGAAAGCCCCATGCTGATATATCCCACCTGACGTAACATTGTATGACCAACTGAGATTATGAAGATTTGCTTTATCCAGCCGGTACCTAAAGTTCCGCATACCCTCATGAGTGCGGAATGTCTCGGATTCATCAGACTTTGTATGGATGATGGATGTCTGCTTAGCTAGGTGAATGTAAGTACAGTATTCGTCAATCTATCAAGGACAAAACATTACACATTTTCTTCATAACGTCGTATAAATGAGCATGAATATGGCATTATAGGGCCTTATGCGACGGGCACGCTGTGGACACAGATTTCAATCACGTGGCAGCAGAATTGAGTCGCACCGCTGCAGATGTGGTATCTCGATCTACCGGCCTACCCTTGGCCGCAACCGCGGAAATAGCCTCTCATATATGGTGAACGTCCGGGGTATTGACAGTGCCGTTAAAGCGTACCAGATCTCGGATAGCCCATCTCCAGCCATCTCCGAGCTTTGCACAATCAAGACTCGTCCATTTTTCCACCTTGCGCCTCCATTTCTCCTCCTCAGCGCGCTGTCTCCTGATGAACTCGGGCCCAACATCAAACTCCTCTGTCATGGGCCATTCGTCTGAGGAGTCGCCGTAGCTTCGGTCGTCTCCGCTTGCTGCAAGGCAAAGGTCCTCATGATTAGTTGATGATCGCCCACCTACCATGCCAGAGCTTTCTTTCAAGTCATCGAGACCAGCAAAGACATCATCTTCGTCCTGAACAGCTACCAATCCATCCTGCCCAGGCTGCGACAGCGCCAGTTTCAGCCAGCACATACGTCGCGGGTCAAATACCATCCCGCCAACAACCTGCACATTCTGCATGGCTCCGATATTTGTGATGAGAGCGGGTGTTGGCTTTGGAGATTTTGGTGCACTTGTCTCAAAGGCACGAACAGAGCTCTCATTCCCCTCCCAAGAGAAGGATTTCGGATTGTATCGCATACCATTAATCGCTGGAGTGTAAAATCATTAGCGACGGTTTTCTCACTTGCCGCGCGGGAAAGCCTGACTTACACTTGGCCTCCTGTACACCGGTGCCCAGTGGCTTAATTAGATGTGGCCTAGAAACATGTAGCGCAGTAGCTTTACCCTTCTTGCCTCTGCTAGCAACCGAGCTGGAAGGCATCCGGGAGATATTGGAGGTTCTTGCGTTCGAGCCAAGAGGAGGAAGTGGATGGCTCTCGCGAAGTCTGGAATTAGATGACAAAGAGGCTATGCGCTGTTCCCTCGCATTTCTTGATGCATTAGTGTCTCGTGCAAATCTGGGGGTATTATCGAAGTTGACAGATACGCCCAAGTTACTGAAGGTTGACCGGGAGATTGCTTCTGCTTTGGGAGAAACAGTCGGGTTGCGACCCAGCTTATTTCTGAATGATCGTGGGACACCCCGTCCGGAGGGATGTTTCACAAATTTACTTTCCGCAGAGGTAGATGTAGGCAAATCATCGAACAGAGCCAATTCCGATCCATCTCCAAAATTCCGCCGTCGAGTTGGCCGAGTGAGTGTCCGTTTAGTAACAGTGGTCAAGGCCTCTGGACTAGATTCAGAATGACTCCCACTAAACATGTCGTGACGATTTCGCGAGGATCGAGCGGCGTAGCTTGTAAAGAAGGAATCGTTCGAACTGTCAAGATTATTTCGACGATTTTGACGGTGGTTTTTAAGGCTTGCATGGTGCGACTGCTTTTCTGACGCTCCAGCAGGGATGAATGGCACTTGTGCTTTTCGCATGAGCTGTTTCACGTCGTGCCCCAAGCGATCCACTGGGGTTTTAGGACGGTGCATAGATTTGGACAATGAACTTGAGACATCCGAGTAGGTGGAAAGACATTGACCCAAGGGCGACGTGGCGCTGTGCTGTGCATCACGCATTGTTGGCATTGAACGCTTCGAGGCCAGATACCTGCCGAAAGGGACACCGTCGCTTGCAAAAGGTTCCTTGTTCATTCGACTTGTGTGCCGTCGATGAGACGTCGAAGATTGCTGAACAGAAGGGAGGCTGGACACAGAATATTGTGCTGAATGGTTCCCAACTAGGGTCTGTAATTCTCTGAACTGTGAAAGAGGCGCACCACTCTCGGAGACAGTCTCTAAATGTGTCGAGTGTGGGCGATCGGGACCGGATAGACGCGGAATCCGAGATTTAGGAGGTGTTGTCATGTTAGTGAACGTGAGAGTCGTGGTGGAGTGTCGCACAGGACTTCGAGAGTTTTCGGGTTTGCACTTGATATTCGGGTTTATCGAAAGCCTTTGAGGATCAAATAGTCGGTCCTCAATCTCAAGTCCGGAAAAAAAATCGTCACTCTTGTTTGAAGCTTGACTGACACAAGGAGGCTTTGCGCAAGCCAGGTCCTGATCTACAGGCCCTCCCCGTTTTTTGAAATAAGATTCTAAGTCTAAAGGCTCTTCAGGAATAACGAGACCATCGAGGCCGTCGTCTTCACTTTCAGCCGTGAGACAGCTAGAAGCGCTCGGGCTCACAACAGACATAATTGACGGGTTCGATCGATGCTCGCTAGTGATCCCACCAAACCGGACCCCAATACTGCCTTCGGACCAATCTAACTCGATTTCTTCCGTAGAAGGGCTCAGAGGCCCTGCACTGGCCTTGCGAGGAGTAAGTCGCAACGGTAGATCACCGTTTGGCAATTCAAAGTCTTGCTCGAAATCGTCCCCTGAACAGTAGTCCTTATGAAGCATGAAATTATTGAAAAGCGAGGGCCTGCCCGGCGAACGAGGTCTCGCAACTTTGATTGTAGGGACATCATGAGCGTCGTCCGTAACGTCGTCCATTCGGGGGATTGCCGGGATTGACAAGGCCGGTTGTAGTCGCGTTGAGATGTCATTATCCCATGTAGCTAACGCCGATGTTTTGATAGGACTCACTGCAGCGGAGCTGACTTGTCGTAGCGCCTCAGGAAAAGACGTATCCAAAGGCCCTCTCAACTGCAGTATTCCGTCGGGACCCGGAAAATCCACGTCATCGGCCCAATCGTCGACCGTGTTTGTGTTTGTTTTCCTCCGCCCAAGGCGTTTGATGGTACCACCAACAAGGGCTGATTTAGGGACATTTATAGGCAGAGGTATTCCGGCATTTTTGGCAGAGGCAATAGCCTCTTCAGTGATCACCTCATCATTGTCCAGCAACTGGACTTGCCAGTCCTCATCGCCACCGCCGTTTGATTCCAAATCAGAGCGTGCAGAGCGACGAGAAGATATGGAGTCCCGATGCGCTGAATGATGGGCCGATGAGTTTGTCACAGAGGTCGCACTTGATGCCGCGCGCAGCTGGAATCCCTCATAGCATTGCAGGTCTTCATCGTCATCCCAACACTCGATCGATTCCTCGTCGCCACTTCGTAATTCGAGGGTCAAAGCAGCCATGTTCCGCGTAACAGACCATCTGCGAGAATTAACGGGTGTTTTTGAAGATTCGATGACAGGCTCAGGGCACTCCAGCGCTGACACGAAATTGAAGGAAGCGAGTCATCCCGCGCGGGAGAGGATCAGTCGATCGGCAGATGCTCCTATACGCAGCTTCAATAGCAGAAACAAAATACCCTTTAGCCCAGCCTGTGATTGCTCGTGTAGGTCAATGATGAAGTGGCATGGAAATGAGATGGGGGACAGGAGGGTTATAATCAAAACGGTGAGATATGCTTGGAGCTGATATTGAACATATAGGATTTGCAGTCTTAGCAGCCGTCAAGTTGACATGTTTGCACAAGATTAAAAAGATAGGACTCTGTGGGCGAAACCAGTATACGAGATCCACGAAACCTTACGTAGCACTCCTAGCCGCGCAAGGTAGTAGGCGCGTGATAGTGGTGGTGGTAATGGTGGTGATGGTGGTGGTAATGGTGGTGGTGGAGGCGACGGCGGCTGGACGGATTCCGCTTGGGTAATGTGCAGCACCTTATGTGAAGTAAGGGTAGGGTATAAAGAACTTGAAGGCTAGAAACCATGCACCCACCCACTGAGAACTATGCGCTGAACATTATCCACGTGAAATAGGGGCAAGGCGGCAATCACAAATCAGATATTAACGAGCATCGCTAATCTCCTTAGAATTTAGTCTGGTAAAAATTTCCGCCGGACACCCGTAATGGGCGGTGATAGCCATCAATTTCATGACCATTGAAGTATCTATTGCTCGGTATGGGTTTAATAGCGCAGAGTGCGTAGAGTGAGTCAATTGCCAATCAAGCAAACAAGTTACTTTTGGACGTCTTCTCACCCCTGTTGTTGATGGATGTTGATGGATGTTAAGGGACGAAGTCGACCGGTATGAATAGATCTTTTGATGGCTACTACCGGGACTTGAAAATATACTCGGTTCGGTTCTTTACGATTGTTGTTTTTTGCCACTGCCATCGATCTATCGCCTCTCTCTCAGCTCGCACCGCTTCTTATACAGAAATTATCTGATGATGCTTACAGCTTGAGATGAAACCGGCAGATTTGAAACTACTAATTAAGGCTTCACTGACAATCGTATATGACCTTACTGAGTACGTCAGTGGTAGAGTTGCTAGTACGAGAACATATACGGAGTATTCTGTATGTATAGATAATAAGCGCGCAGTCTGTAGTGTTTTGATGGGGTGCGGGAGTCTGTGCGGAGGGCGGCAGAGCAGCCGAAGAGAGCAGGCGGTAAGGTTGTCATTGCCTACGGAGTACATCCCCCAACAAGATATAACACCTAATTAAGTTTAACCTCACTAGCTAGTGTTAAGATAGTTAGTTACCTAGTTAGTTAAGTTAACTAAGTTAACATAATCGGTAAACGAGTGGGCACGGCAAGCAAGTGGACACCCGCACGCGTCGTCTTTATATTCTTAAAATTAAAGTAATTTAACTACTAATAATTCTACTAAATATATCTTAATTATTAAATTCTTTAATAAAATAAGAAAACTGTATCTATCTTACTATTAAGACTATTTAAAATAATAAAATTCTACTTATTAAAAAAGCTGTAAATATTTTTAATATTTTATATTTAACTCTATAATAATATCTTAAAAAAGTTAAAATATATTTAGATATATATACTAATTTTATAAAATTAATTTTTTTTAAAAAAAGATTTTAAAAAAAAGATTTTAAAAAATTAGATTTTTTATTTATAAAATATAGGCTTTATTCTCGGCCGGTATACATACAGAATATAATAATAATTTTTTTTTAAAAATAAAACTTAAATTTTATAGTCTCTATAAATAAAAAATAAATATATAATTTTATTAAATATATTCCGGTTTTAAAGATTTAGTTTTATTAAAAATATTATATTTAATATACAAAATATAAAAATCCGAAGCTTTTAACTAAATAATTTAACTATATTAAAGCTGTAAAAAATATAATATTTTTAATTAAAATATCTAAAATTTTAATAAAATTAGTTTTATCATAAAAATAATAATTATAATCTGTATAATTATACAGTCTAACTATATAAATAAACTATTTTTTATATAGTTAGAAAATTAAAAATAAATAATGTTAAATTAACACCGTTAGTATAGTATTATTATTATAAAAAAAAGTTTATATAAAAATATAATACTAAAATCTTTTTTTTAATTAGTATATTAATCTATTATTAAATAATTAGACTTTTAATAATATTAGTTTATATTAGTTTTATAAATATTTTATTTCTTCTACTAAAAACTGATAGACAGAATAATATAGTTTTTTAATTTTTAATAAATATAATTTCTATTTAACTATAGAATTTAATAATATATATAATTAAAATAATATTATTTTTATCTATATATTTTTATATTTTTTATATTTTTATTAATTACTTAATATTACTTATTTTATATTATTAAAAAAATATATAAAAGCTTAATAGAACAGCTAATTTATTAAAATATTTACTATATTAATAAGATTAATTTTTTAGATATATATTTAGAAGCATATTTTCTTATTTTTAAAAAATTAACTATTTATAATATTTTTAAAACTTTAAAATTAGTTTTATTCTAGCTGAATAAGATTTTTAGTAAACTAATTATATAATTTTATAAGTTTACTTTAATTAGTAGTATTACTATTATATTAATAATACTAAAAATATCTAAAAATATAAAGTAATTTATAAAGGGAAAAGGTCAGTTAGATATAGAATAGTAGCAGTCTATTGATTTTAAGACTAATCCTTACTATCCGAAGATCTAGTAAGATTCTAAAAATTAAATACTAAAAAAAATTGGAGTTATTAACGTTACAACTGTTATATAAAAAATATATAAATAAATTATTAGTAATTTGCTATAATTCCAGAAATTATTTATAATAATTAAATTTTTTCTTAATATACAACTGTTTTCAGCAGTATAATAATAATATAATACTACTATTTCAGCACAGAAGCTAATTATTTTTAAAAATATAATAATAAATAGTAAAAAGTTATAGACTAATCCTATCTAAAATATATATTATAAATAATATTATTCCGGTTTAAAAATACTGTAGTTCTTTAATAATAATAATAATAATATAAATATAATTTTATATATCTTTCTCAACCTGTTAACTTTGTTAATATTTTTTGTTTTATATTAAAAAACTTATATTTTATTATTATTTTTATTTTAGTTTGTTTATTCTATAGTATATATTCGGTAAACTATATTTTATATTTTCTTAATATTACTAAAATATTAATTAATAGTTATAATATTTTCTACTATACTATTATATTTTTTATAGTAAATTATCGCTCTCTAACTAAGATTTTATTTTTTTTTAATATTTTTTTTTATTTAAAATATTTTTAGATTAGTATAAAAAACTATAAGTATAGTTTTAGTAAAAAGTTTAAACCTGGGTATATTTTTAATATTATTTTATTAGTAAAATATTAATAGTATACTAATTAAAAAATAAATTATATCTTTATAAATTTTTTTTTATTTAAATTTTTAAACCCTAGCTAAACATATACCAGACGGTATTAAAAATACTAAATAATATTAATAATCTATTACTAATTCTTTACTAATTAAGCTTCTTTTAGGCGGCGGAAATAGAAAAAAAATATAATTTTATTTTTTATATTTTTTTTAATTTTTTAGCTGCTAATCTTACTATTTAATTTTTTAATATAAAAAAAGCCTATTATATCAAGCATAATATAGCAGCTGCTATTAAAAAAACTATAGTTATAAATAATATTAACTATTTATAAAAATTATATTAACTTTTTAACAGAAAAATCTAGCTGTTTATTATAATTTTATTACAGAATATTATACTCTTATTATTTAAACTAAAAATTTATATAAATATTTCTATTTTTTATTTAATAATACTAGCTATTTACTTTAATACTATACAGCTGCTTTCTATCTAAATAATATAATTTATAAGATTATATATTTTTATATCAATAAAAATAATAATAAAAACTAATATATTATTAATACTAAAAATATCTTTTTTATTAATATTATTTGCGGTTTATAATTTTATTAATATTTTATATTTATTTTTTATATAATAATATTCTCTATCGATAATTTTTATTTAATTATTTTTTAGTTTTAATAGTTCTGCTAAACATATATAATCCGGGTTTTTTTTAATATTATTCTTTTTATAGTTTATATACGTAGATATAAATAAAATAGATATATAATATAATAAATTTATATTTTTTTATTATAAATTATATATATATTATATATATTTTATAATTATTTTATTATTATTTCTGCTGTATATTAATCTCGACTTATATATTATAAAATAAAAAACTATAATTTAATTATTAAATTTATAGATTTTTTACTAAATATTTACTAAATTTTCTGCCGATAATTATTAATTATATTTAAAAAATTATTTCTGTTATTTTATTAAATAGAATTAGTTTTTTTAATAGTATAAATTATTTAATATCTACTCTATCTTCTACTTTTTATTATTATTTAGATCTGGTATTAGTAAAGTTTCGGAAATATTTTTTCTAACTTTTTAAAATTCTAGCAGAATAATATAAAAAATATTATATAATTAAATATATTTATTAAAAAAAATATAAATAAAATATTTATTTTCTTATAGTTTTTAGAATTCTGAAGAGCTCTACAAATTTTAAGACTAATTTTTAAAAGATTCTTTTAAATTAAATATTTATAGTAGATAGCTTGATTAAATCTTCTTATTTAAAAATATAAATTATTTTATTATTTTGCTTAAAAGATAAAGTACTATAATAATTATTATAATAAATTAATTAATTTTTACTTATCTTTCGCTAGTTTCTTTTTAATTTTTTTTATAAAATATTTAGTTTTTCTAGTTTTTTTAATATTAATAGTACTTCTATTTTTATAGAGTTGTTCTTAATTTAAAGTCTAAACTTAAAAGAATAATTTATTAAAACTTTAAAAAAAATTATTTTTATAAAAATATTTAGATAACTATTATATATAAATTCTGTTTTATTTAGTAAATTTATTTAATAGTTTTAATACTTAATTATAAAGCAGTACAGATAATATTTAAGAACTTAGTTAATTCTTTTTATTTAACTGTCGGTTTGCAGGTAAAATATAGTTAATAACTATTTTTTAATTTTAATTTAATAGCAAAAATTAAACTAAAATTAACTTATAAATATAAAGCTTTTATTTATAACTATACTATAAAAAACTTTATATTTTAGTTTAATTTTTTAATAAAATAGTTCAGCCAGTTTTTTTATTTAAATTATATATAATACTGCTATAAAATAGTTTATTTTTATAAAATAATTAACAATTACTAATATTAAATTTATTTAATAATCCTGGTAGTATAGTTCGGATAATTTTATAATAAAATTTATAATAATTTCAGCCTATAATCTTAATAAAATTAGTAGACTTTTAAGTTTTTTATATAGTTAATATCTAACTGGAATTTAATATTAGTAAATAAAATATATTACTATATAGTTTTTTATATTATTTTAAAAGCTAATCTAATAGAACTTTCTATAGAAAAGTTATTTAATTTTATTTTATTTAAAATAATCTACTAACAGATTATTATAGTATTATTATAGTAGCTTTTAATATAGGTTTTTTATCTTTAATATATAAAGTCTATTTTTAAAATATAATAATCTATTCGTTGTAATTTTCTAATATTTAAATAGTTTATTTTTCTTTTTCTGAGATTTAGAATCTTAATTTTAAAAAATTTTAATTAAATTTCTTAAATTATTATTATAAATAGATTTATAAATCTTTTTAGCTTTATTTATACTTTTTATAACCGTAATACTAATAGATTATTTATAATTTATTATATAAATTATAATTTAATTAGCTAATTTTATATTAGTAGTATTTATAGGCCTGCTTAATACTATATAAATATTAAATTCAGATTTTTTCTATAAAAGTATTTTATTATATTTAAATTAGAATTTTCTAATTTTAGTTACTACCGAGATCTTAAATATTACTAAAATAAATACTAACTGGTTATAAAATATCTGCATAATATTATTATTATAAAAACTTTTTACTAGCTTGAATAATTTAAATAAAATATTAGCAGAATTATTTTTATCTAATTAATATTTAATTATAAAATTAAAAAAAGCTAAAATTATATACTAATATACTTAATATTTATTAAGCCGGAATTAATTTATAAATAATCTAAGATTTATATAGTTAAATAGAACTTTAATAAAATACTAAGTCCTATTAAAATATTAATACTAATATTTAAAAAAATAAATAATAGTAAAAAATTCTTAATCTAAAATACTTTAGTTAAGTTTTATACCCGAGAATTTTTTTAACTAAATAATAATTATATAGTATTATTCTATTAGTTCTAATTAAATTAAAATATCTGTTATTTTTTTATTACAGGCGTCGGTTTTGATCCGAATAGATTAAATTAAATTAAAAAAATAAAAAAAAAATAGTCTAAAATATATTAAT
Source organism: Aspergillus brunneoviolaceus CBS 621.78 (assembly GCF_003184695.1). Lineage (NCBI taxonomy): Eukaryota > Fungi > Ascomycota > Eurotiomycetes > Eurotiales > Aspergillaceae > Aspergillus > Aspergillus brunneoviolaceus. Next base: position 415,201 of record NW_020290744.1, on the reverse strand, counting down.
AAGTTAGTAAAATACCAGTTTTTTATCTAGAAATAAATAATATATTCCCGGTTTCTTACTATTTTAACTTTTTTTTAAAAAATTTATTAAAAATAGTACTAGTAAAAAAAAATTATAAATAAATCTACAGTAAAAGTTATAAAATCTTAAAAAAATCTAAATATTATAATAAATAATAGATAATAGCTATAAAATAATAGTTTTAACTCGGTTAGAATCTATTATAATATTTATAAAAAAAATAATATATCTAAGAAATTTAATTTATTATTAAAAAAAGAAGTATTTAAATAATTTAGTATATAAATTAGCTTTTTATAATTATACCAGCACTTTTTTAATATATTTAATATATTTATATCTTATTATTAAAAAAATAAGAATATTATTTAAATATATAATACAAATAATATTAAGAATATTATATAATATAAAATATATATAGTTTTAAAAAAAAGCAGGTATATTAGTTAAGCTAAATAGTATTATTATATATTTAAAGTAACTATAATATATATAAAATATAGTTTTTTATTTATTTTTTTTTTTAATATAGATATAATAATAGATATTTTAAATATTAATTTTATTAAAATATTTATATCCAGCTAATCGGTCGAAAATTTTAAAGATTAAAAATAATAAATATTAATTTTTTATTATAATTTTATTAAGTTTATAATAATCTATATATAGCTATAAACTTTTATTTTTTTTAAATATAAAAAAAATAAGGGCTTCTGTAGAATTTTTAAATAAATATATTTTTCTATTAGCAGTATTTTTATTAATATAATCTTTAAGTATTAAAAATTCTTTTTTTAAAAAAAAATAAATAGGTCTAAATAAAAATAATTTATTTTTAAAAAAATTAATAGTATAATTCTTATTATAATATTTAAAAAAAATTTTAGATTAATCAGAGAAGAAGATATCGATAAATTTAACTAGTTCTAATAAAATAAAATTATTTTAATAATATTCTAATTTCTTATTATTATCTAAAAGCTATAATTTTTTTAAAACTTTAATAATTATATAAATATAGATATAATTTTGATAAGTCTTAATAAATTTTTGAAAACTTAATTTTTAAATTTAACTAAATTTAAACTATTATTACTTGTTCTAGAAAAATAAATAAATTTTATAATTAAATAGAATAGTTATAAAAAATAAGATTAGAATATTTTAAATAATAATAATATATAGTTTAATAAAATACTATTATACTTCTCTTAAATTAGTAATATCTAAAAAAATATTTTATATTTTATAGCTAATAATAAAGGTATAGTTAATAACTTTAAATTATAATAAAAATTTCTAAAATTTTAAAAAAAATATTATTATATAAATTTAATACTAATCAGATTATATGCTGTATAACTATTAATATCTGTATAGATTTTCTTAATATTAGATATTTATATTAGTATTAATATCTTATCAGCTGTTTTTATTTTATAATATAAAATTAAAACAGAAAAATTAGTTTTAATTTATTTTATTTTTTTATATTACTTTTTTTAGTTTGCAGTTCTTAAATTCGAGCTAATTTTTTTTTTTAAAAATATTAGTTAGCAAGATGCTTAGTACTATTATATAAAAAATATTATAAAATTTTTTTAACTAGATTAGAATAATTAGTTTTAGAATTAAAAAATTAAATATTCTTATAGAATTATAATTATTTTTATAATATATTAGATCTGTTAGATTTCTATTTATATTTTTATTTTTATATATATAAATTCTAATAATAAATAATAAAAAATATTATCTTGTCTTGTTTCTCAGACAGTTAATATATATATTTTTTAATATAATAACTAAAATTAGAAAGTAATTTTATAAAAAAAGTATAATTATATTTTTTTTAATAGCTCTAAAAAAATATTATTTTAAAATATTAAAATAAATATAAAATTTATAAAAATCTTAATTATTTTATTACCGAGCTTGCTCTAGCTGGCTTATTATATTAAACTTAAAAATAATAGTATTTTAGATAAAAAAAATATTTATTTAATAAAAACAAATTATAAATAGCTAATATTTTTCTTTTATTTTAATAATAATTTTTTAAAATAATAGTATTATTTCTACTAACAAGTTGTACTTATATAACTTACAGTCTTAAAAATTTTATAATAATTATTATAAAATTTAAATAATATTTTCTAAAAATTATAATCTAAATTATAGAACCATTTCTGGCGTTTTTAAATATTAAAAAAAAGTTTAAATTACAAAATATCTTTAATTTTAATATTTATTTTAAATTTACTTAAAAAAAAATTTTTTCTGTTACCGAATTAATATTAATTTAATATTATTATATTAGATTTTCTATTATAGTTCGGCAACTTATCTTTTTAACTATTAATAATTTTATAACCGATTAATAGTATTTTTAACTACAGTAAGATTCTTTATTAAAAAATCTAATAGTAAAAATAATAAACTATTAGTAATAAAAAAAGTCTCCGACTCGGAACTACTATTAGAATATAAGAATTATAGTAATATACTATATTCTATAAATAATTAAAAAAAAAATTAGAATTGTAAAAAAAAAATCAGTTAAATATAAAATAATAGTAGTCTATTAATTTTAAGACTAATTCTTACTATCCGAAGGTCTAGCAAGATTCTGAAAGTTAAATACTAAAAAGAATTAAAGTTATTAATATTATAACTGTTACGTAGAAAATATATAAATAGACTGTTAGCAACCCGCCATAGTTCCAGGGGTTATCTATGACATAATTATAAAAATATAAAATTATAATTAAAAGATTTTTTTATAAGTATATAATCAGTCTATTCTTGTAAATAAAAACAGTATTATTTTATATTATAAAAAAATATAAAATTATCTTTAATCAGGCTGCTTTATTTAAGCAGAAAAATAATAAATTATAAACTAGATTAAAAAAATAGAATATTAAGAATAGAGAATTTTATTATTAAATAGCTAGTCTAAACAGTTTTATTATTAATAAAACCAGAAATATATTTAAAAGAATTTATAAAACTAATTAAATTAATAAAAACTAGCTTAAAAAATTAGCTGTTAATAAAAAATAATCTTGCTATCGGACATTATCTTACTATAGTATTTATAATATAATTAGATATATAAAAATAAAATATTCAATATATATTAAAATACTAATTAAATATATTAATTCTTTAATATATAGTATATATAAGCTTTATCTTTTTATAAAAGGCTGTTTGGGTGGGCGCGGGTGCCTACTCGCTTGCCGTGCCCACTTGCTTACCGATTACATTAACGTACGGAACATGACTAAGTGAAATACATCAAATCACTGGGAGTCTATTCTGACGGAGTCAAGAGTGTTGCCTATAATGCTTAGTAAGTGAACTTAGCTAACTATCGCTCCTCATGATTCAATACGGGACATATCAAAGGGTGCCCAGCAAAGACCCGTCAAACGGACTGAAGATATCTTATCCTATATTTCACCGGCAAGCAGCAAGCTGTGTCTTATGATCTTCCCTCTGGACATCCAATCTGTAGACCAATATGTCTATCAATAACAGTGGCCTATCCCCGCGGATTCTGCGCTTTCCGAGATCCGATGAACCCAAAGCGTGCGTACTGCTGCACGTTACCCGTCGTGGTCCTTCCGCACTAGATCTGGATCTTGTTGGGACAGAAGGAGAGTGCCCGTTCACTGGGGCAGGTATGTCGAGTGCTATCCTCCAAGTGAAAGGGAAACCTGCCTCTTCTATCAGTCGCATCATATGCTAATGCTATTCGCTGATAGTACGGCAGTCTCACCTCAACTCGTATCGCTCAAAGAATTATCAAGGTACCGAAGACGACTGGACTCGAATCATTCTCCATGTGCTTGGACAAGCAGAACAGTGTGGGAAGGAGCAGGATTTGCTTGCAGGGCTAGAAGCGTTAGCCATCATAAGTGGCTCCGAAATCCAGGATAAAGAGATAAAAATCGTGATACGGAAGAGAGTACAAACAATAACTGTATGTTCAAGTCTAATCCCGCCTCCACTAAGTGCCCCCCTGACGTTACCAAGCAAAAATTCGGGACTTTAGTATTGAAGCAAAACGACGAACAGACCATCCACCTCTATGACTGGACTTCTATTTCGGCAGAGAGAGCTGGTTTCCTCGAAAGACGTTGTTCAGGCCTCCTGGATCGCTACCGCGCTGCTGAACAGACCATCAAAGATCTCGATGCCCAGCTTAACGAGCTCATAGGCGCCAAGACTCGGCACGAAGAACTGCTAATGAACAACTTGATGCAGCTTCTCAATGAGAAAAAGTTGAAAATCCGCAACCAACAACGCGTAATAGCCACCACGGAGGTTGCTCCAGAGCAAGGTAGATGCTAAACGCGATATGCTACATATTTCTAAGCTGACAAATGAGCAACTAATAGAGTTCCGAACTCAAGAAACACAACCGGGCGGATCTAGGCAAACTACTGCTGCTAAGAGGCGAGCGAATGGTTCGGCTTCGACACCGTCCTATGAGGTGTGGGGAAGTGGTACCGGCTTGGAAGATTCGGAAGATGACCGGGCTAAGCGCCACGATAGCTCTAAAGCGGTGTCAGGCACAGATTCAGGCACAGACAATGAGCCACCCTTGATGCACCGGCCTTCAGGGGAAGAAGATGAGTCCACTACTGACGAAGACATGCCACCCCTGCCAAGTCACGATCCTCGGATAAGCGACTCTGGTCCACAACAAACTCATTCGCAGTCCATAAGCAAAAAACATTTGACTCCACAGCGAAGAGAGCTTCCCTTTCCGAGGACGAGGGGAAATGCGACAGCTACTGTACGAATAGATCGACATGAAAGCAAAGAAGCCAAGGACAACATGGGGGAAACGGATGATGATGAATTATGATATTAACCTAACAGCCAAAGCTCCAGACCATTTTAGGCAATAGAAATGTGGTTCTTGATTGGTACTTGCTTTCTGCATGATCCTTTGGAGAAATTCAAGCGTAGCAGATCTTAACTAATTATTGTGCAATGTAGACACACATTTGACAGACAATATCCCAGCGTTGAGATAAGAATATTCCGGGCTTGCCGTACCTCCAGCTATCATTCAGATTTTCTTATGTACAACTTGACCACTGCTGGTGTGGTTTGAGACTTATCTTGGCGTGATTGGGAGCTTCAAGACAACGCGAAACGAAAGCACAGTACTCAACTATAATAACATTGGACTAGGGCAAAAGCAATAAGGAAACAAGTTGTTTAGGTGTTACAACGACAACGCCTAGACCACCAGACAATAAGTAGAAATCGGAGTAATAGTGAGAAACCTGACATCTAGCCGTACAAAGCCTTTGAGGACATCTCCCCAGCAGCCATGAAGTTTGTCTCCGGATTTCCGGTAGCCTTAGCGGCAGAGCAGCGAGCCATAGTCGGGGAACTGAGATAGAGTTAGACCACAAACAGCAATTTACCTCAAGCAATAAGCATCAGGGGTGGGGGGAACATGTTAAGCACGTACCTCCGGGAAATTGAGTCAGTAAAATAGAAATCATTGATGACTTTCTTGAAAGGCGTATTAGTGGATTGAGTGCCCTTGTTCTGATCAACTAGTTGGACCTTGCTCAATGAGCTCAACGATGTAGGTTCAACCACGTCATATCGGCGCATGACAGGGCTGATCTCTTCCATACGGTCGCGCAGGGCCTCAATATCATCGTAAGGAAGAGGTATGTTAAGGAATTCACTGGCAGCACGTATGATCTTCCAGTCATCGCGGGCAGCCCCAGGCAAAGAAGTTGCAGCTCGAGTAACTTGGACACGACCCTCTGTGTTGATGTAGGTCCCTGACTTCTCAGTGTACGCTGCGCCGGGTAGAACAACATCTGCAAGCTGAGCGCCCCTATCACCATGATGCCCTTGGTAAATGACAAAGGCGTCACTAGGGATTTCGCTCTGGGCAACTTCATCAGCACCAAGAAGCCAAACCATCTTGGGCTTGCTCTGGGTAATTTCTAGAGATGGCGTAGTGAAGCCCACTTCATAGGCAGCTGCACGGGATGCTGCGCGTTGGAGAACGTTGTATCCTTGCCATTCCGAAGTAATGAAGTTGTTAGCGTGTTTCTCTACGAAATTGCCAATGGACTCGAAAATCACTTTGGCATCCGGGTGTTCGGCCGCAGCACTGCCAACGATAATCATAGGTCTTTTGGCCATAGAAAGCTTCTCTCCGAATTTTCCAGAAAGAGCAGCTTTCAAAGCGGAAACGTCTGCCCCAAGGTGCTCGAATTCGAAAGTACTTTCGTATTCCTCGCCAACAAGCCCAATTTCAAGATCTGAGCGAAGATATTGCTTGCGAATACGCGCATTGAGAACGGAAGCTTCATGGCGAGGGTTCGTGGCGACCAAAAGAATTGCATCGGCCTCCTCAATTCCATAGATCTTGGAGTTGAAAAGATAGTTGGAGCGAACATCAACACCGTGCGCAACCGGGGAACTGCCACCTGGCTGATCCAAAGCAAGGTTGTCGGACCCAAGCTTATTGGCCAGATCCTTCATGGCCACTAAGGTTTCGGCATCGACAAGGTGCCCGGCAACAGCCTTGAACTCATTTTCCGTCACATGAAGTCGCTGATGGGCTGATGAAATCTCGGACAAAGCTTGCTCCCAAGTCGCGGGAACAAATTTCCCTTCCCGACGAATTAGGGGCGTTGTGAGTCTTTGAGTCTTAAGGCCATCACAAGCAAACCGAGATTTGTCGTTGATCCATTCCTCGTTGATATCATCGTTCAGCCTCGGAAGTATCCGCATCACCTCCATGCCTCTGGTGTCTATTCTTATGTTCGACCCCAAAGCGTCATGCACGTCAATAGACTCAGTGTGCTTCAATTCCCAGGGGCGAGCACGAAAAGCGTAAGGTTTGGAGGTAAGAGCTCCAACTGGACAAAGATCGATGATATTGCCAGAAAGCTCGGAGTCGAGGTTCTTCTCCAAGTATGTACCGATTTGCATGTCGTTTCCTCTGCCGGTGGTGCCGAGTTCGGGGGCTCCGGCAACATCATTCATAAATCGAACACAACGCGTACAGTGAATACAGCGATTCATAGAGGTTTTGACAAGAGGCCCAATATTCTTGTCTTCGACAGCACGCTTGCCTCCGACCTCGTGGAAACGTCCACGGTCAGCACCATACCGCATAGATTGGTCCTGGAGATCACACTCTCCACCTTGATCGCAAATTGGGCAATCCAGGGGATGGTTGGCAAGAAGAAACTCCATCACTCCTTCCCTAGCTTTATGCACCAGTGGCGAATTGGTTTTGACGTTCATGCCAGGCTGCACAGGCCAAGCACATGATGCCACAGGCTTAGGGGCCCGTTCGACTTCGACGAGACACATACGGCCTGTGAGAAAATCAATATTTGTATCGAAACAGAAAATTATCCGAGCTCAGACATACAGTTACCTGCAATCAAAAGCTTCCTGGAATGGTATTAGCAAAGCGTGTCATTCTGTTATGAAAGACGTTATAATGATGGCGGCTTACTCGTGGTAACAATATCTATTCAAGTCAGCTAATTTGCGTTCACCATGTCTTCATTGAGTACTTATTCTTACCTGGGTACTGTCGCACCTGCCTTTTCACAAGCTTGGATGAGAGCCGAGCCAGCTGTTCAAGTCATGTAAGAAGGGAATTCAGAGACTGCACCAGGGAGACCGAGTCACCTTCTACCGAAACTTTCTTTCCATCTGAAGGGATGCGTTAGTGGAGGCATTTTGAAGTGGCTTCAGCATCGCAGAGACTGACCGATAGTGAGTTCCACCTCGGCAGAGCGAGGGAACGTCGTTGCGAAGGTCCTGAGATGGTTGACCTTTGGGACCCGGATGAGCCGGGCGGCCGCACGATACAGCTGCGGCCGCATAATGTGAGGAGAGTCAAATGTGATAAGGGTGAACAAGAGCGGCATCCACCTGGAGAGTAGGTAGTAACAGGGTGGCAGGACAGGTCCTTTGTTGGAGAGAGCACTTTTGGTCTGGCTCGGATTCTGCCAGACACGAGTCGGGGCGTCACTCGCAAATTGCCGCCCGCGGATTGGTTCGGTTACGCGGCAAAATAAATCTTCCGGGGCGCCTCTTTCACCCCTATAAACAAGCTCTGTCCCTCCGACCTTCTTCTTTTTCCTTTTCCTTTCAGACTTATAAACTCATTTCACGGGCATGATTATTGTAGGTGGCAGGGTTCTGATATCTCTTCCTCCTCTGCTACATAGCCCTAGAACATTTGCACTGAGCTGGAGCTCCTTAGGGCTGCTTTCGTCTTCACATCAGTGAATATGAGTCAGCCTGATGCAGGTATAGTTCTTTACTGACAGTTGCTACATCTCTCAAACCTATTACCAGATATATAAATCAACAACTCTGAGGACATTACCTCCAGACAGTCATCATATGCCGCTACTCAGATTCTAGATGTAGAAATAACATGTATGTGCACTTGAAAGTAGGGAATTGTCACGACCTAATATCTTTCCAAGCCTTGTCGTAGGCACGCCGTCTAACAAAAGAATGGTCGTAGCGCCTTCATCATTCTCCATACAATGATTAGGTACCTCGCAACATTGTTAACATTATTGCTACCTCAATTATTATAATATCCGATAAGACGTGTGCCGAAGTCAAAATGCTATTAAGATGTAAAACGAGGAATGACAGGAATATAAGGCGCAGTTACGCCTAGGAATCATTAGGGCGCCATGTAGTCTGGTTGCCGGATGCCAGGAGCCAACCAAGCGCGGGAAGTACTGCTTCCTCTTGGGCGAACGTAGCCCTGTCCGTCATACACCTTCTTCAAGTCATTCGTATGCGAGAGTGAATCGCCCAAGGATTGATGATCCGGAAATTTGCTTGCTGCTGGAGAGAAGCCAGTGGGCTCTCTGGCTCTCACTGGTGTCCGTTCGTTCAACGGAAGTACCGTTTCCTTGACGCGGAAGTGATCGGCGTTGGCTCTCTGATCGGCTAAATCATCATGGCTGTTGCGATCGTATAGATAGAGCCCAACAAATGTGAGGAGAATCCCAAGACCTTGTACAGGGGTTGTTGAGCTCCCGAACCAAACGATCGCAACAATAATAACAAATACTCGCTTGACCAATGATGCAACGGAGTATGACACGGGCGAAACCATAGATAGAAGGATGAACGCCAAGATGTTCTGTGCAAAATGCGATACACCATTGAATACGAATTCGAGAAAAAGAGCACCATGGTCGAGAGAGCCCTCTTTTCCTGTGAGGGAAATCGCACCGTCCTTCATGAAGTCTGATATTAATGGGTATCCTTCGCAGACAACCCAGATGGGCAGGGTCAGGACAAAAGCTAGACCAGAGCAATAATACAGCAAGTTCAGCTTGTCCAATTTTCGTCGACTTGTCGGCTCAAGGTTGGATTCTGCTCGTGCCGCTTCATTGAACAGCTTCTTCGAAAATATGTTCTGTGACACAAAAACGAGGGCTGCGACTAGCGCACATAAAATGCCGAAGAAATTAGTGGAAAACCCCGTAGAACACGCGAGCATAACACCGAGGGTTAACGGAATGAGGGACAAATACGTCGCTCTGGCGTAGCGAATCCGAAATAGCACACGATATGCCATGACCGTGAAGAGGGGTGATAGTCCCTTGATGGTGTGAACGAGTGAGACAGGTATCTGTGAAGTAGCCATGGAGCTGAGAATATGTCCGGCTAGCTGAAAAATCGCTAAAGGCAAAGCAGTAACAATAATATCGCGCGATGGTGTGTGGATTCCATGCTTAAGTGCTGGTATGCTATCCTTGAGTGAGGGTAGCATTCTGGACACAGACGACAGTAACAGGCACCAGAAAGACACAAAAGCAAATTGTACCATGGTTAAGGTGATTGGCTTCGGCAGCGCATTCAAAATCGATTTTGAGGAGGTGTTTGTCAGAGCCGAGGTCAGATACCAAATGAGACAGAGAGTCTAGAAGCAGGTCAGCATAGCTAGGACATATAAGCAAGCATGCATCATTACAATTAACCTGTATGAGACTGGTGCCTTCAGTGCTTCAGCCAGCTCCTGAGCATTAGCACTCACGCTACCATTGCGAGTCCTAATCGTGCTGATTGTCTCGCTGATGCTCTTTCTTGACCGTTGTCTCGTATTCCCAGCGAATACTGCTTTCTCATCGTACGGAAACTGCCCTGTCTTTCGCGGCTCCCAGCGTGCCGGCGCATATCTGACTGAGGAACCCGAGTGGTGTTCCCTTGAATCCTTTATCGAATCAAACGACTCGTCGCTGAACGGCGGAAATTTGTCTATCGGACTAGTCATGTGCTTTAATTGTGAGCCGGGTGTATTTGCTGGCATCTGTAGCTCTGAGAGCAACACAGACGAGCGTCGCCCAGTACCGGTCACGACCGTCGTGCTCATTCGAGTATCAGTACTAATATTTCAATAGAGGTGCTGTTGCTGGTAATATTAGCTAGGTCCAAGGCAAGTGGATAAACGTAACACCGTACCATAAAAGGTGCAGTCTGGGTGATGGTCATCAAAGCTAATGAGCGAGGACCGATCTTTGCGCCTAGAAGGTAGAGTATCGCACGCGCCACAGTGATGAGATAGTGGCAGTTTCTCGAGAATAGACAAGAATGAGGGACGTGGCATTCGCAATCTGTGAGGTGCCGGCAACATCAGTAGTCTTCATCGAAGCCAGGTTTGGGAAGTTCAGAGCAATTGGCAACAAGCTAGCCTGTAGATAAGTATGGGATAAGTTAAGTAAACGCTTAAAAGGGTCGAAGGCGCAGTACCTAGTAGAAGACCAGCACTACTGCTCAACCAGCCAATATCTCTCGTTGTGTGAAAGGGATCTGTAGAATTGTAAGAGGTAGTTGCCTAGCAGGACTACGTGATACGTAGGGAATATCCGGGTTAGTCCAGCAACGCTAGCAGTATCCGTAGCCGGTTAGTAGCATTTGCCAGGACCGGCGGTGGAGTGCTGGATGACGAATCTCTTATTTTTCATCTGCAGTTAACTACCTAGTAGTTAGTCCCTTCTATGTGTAGGCAATGAGGTTTTGTATGGCTTACAATCTGACCGCCTGCTATCTTCGGCCGTTCTGCCACCCTCCGCACAGACTCCCGCACCCCATCAAAAGTCAAAACACTACAGACTGCGTACGGGGGGCCAATGGTCCCCCCGCTCACCGCTTGTTAGTTACATAGTCAGTCAACTAGTTGGTAAATTAAGTCAGCCAAGTTGTTGACTAATGAGTTGAGACTTTTACTTTGTGCATGCTGTATGTACACTGTACACTGTACTCTGCTCTGTAAATGTTGTGGATACGCCACCCACGATAAGAGATTGTCACCTGCAGTAGCCAGCCATCCTACCCTCTTTATACTTCAAAAGATCTCAGCAGTAATGGAAAAAATAAAGGTGTATACAGGTACGGTACATTATGTAGTACACAAGGTATAGACAGGCCATCAACCATGTATTTAGACATTGTTTACAATCAATACATACTCTATTCAATCAGATAGAATTATGTGCCTTTTGCATACTTGCCTAGAGTATGGAAGATATTCTGGTAACATGATTCGAGAAAGTTGTCTCTCCCAAGTAAACTTACTTGTTACTACAGAAATATACAAAGGCCCTTTGCGCCCCCCCACCTGCTGCACCATCTTATATACATAATACTTATGCGCCGACAGAGTCTTGCTTTTGATCATGCATGATGTATGTATAGCTCTTACTATGTGAGTATGGAAACATACTTAGAGTATTCTATAGAACATAGTACACTTCTTAGGACAGTCTCCTGCTTACTGTACCTATTAAGCTGTTGCAACATTCTCTTACTGACCATCGGCAGAGAATGATAATCATCCCCCTCAGTCGGTTTCTTTGACATACTATTCGGCAGGATGCCACTACCTAGGTAGGCACCTTAATTTACCAACCGAACCCCGCAGATACCTTTCACTGGCAGCGGCCCTTCGCACGCGACTTCCTCCAATCATTGCTATTTCGGGCTTCATTCTATTTGACTTAGGTAGGTACTATAGGTATCAACCAATACTCTCCGTCGCTACTTCCGGATTGTAGTACTAACCCTGCTATACATGCAGTATACAGGCCGGTAGGGACACTGAAGGCTTCATATATCCTCTTTCCGATATTGTGACTATCTACCCTGCCTCTTTCTGGATGGGATCTGGTCGTATATTACCAATAGTTATTGTCGTTCCGGTCCATCCTCAAATAACGACCACCTATACATTCCTTGCGAACGATTGGCATCATTGACTCTCAACTGCTCCAGCCACCTGCTCTAACGTTTGATACTGGACGAGTGCACCGTCGCGAATCTCGAAGAACTTCAATTAGGCGGCACTCGACACATGATGTCTCTCATGTCAATAACATCGTCCAAGCTGAACCGCACCGACAGTGGCCCTCCTCATAGTGTTGCGAGTACTTTCCATGTACTAAATCTTGGAGACGAGGTCGCAGTGAGTCTCTAAAACACGACGCAGTAACTATAAAGTTCTAACAGCAATACATCAATCCTAGAGCCATACACATTCCAAGGTTCCAGCCAGTGTGACGGAGTCTCTGAGATCATCTGTTCCCGGAGGCAGTCAAACATCGGCAGATGACTTTTACCATGATGTCCCATCAAGCAAGGTCAGAATTTCGCGACTAATACCATCAGTCCAAAATCTCACAAGCCTAGAAGCAGAAGTTGGAGCATTTCAATATTTTCTCCCCAAATACCCACACCGAGATGGAAAAGATATTAGCAAGGCTTTCTCCCAAGCCTCAGCCGTCCGAGGCCAAGCTACCCGTGGACCAAAGCCTGTTTTCAAGGATACCTAGCGAGCAGCACTTGCTGAAGCGACATAGCCATCACATGTTTGACGATGAGACGAATCCAGACTTTAGTGATGGTCATACAGACCTTGACAGATCTCCCAGTAGTTTACCATCAGGAGAAATTCCTCGCACATCAACTGATCTGGTTGAAACTGAGCCGTCGCAGGCAGTTCACATCGACATGGCCGAGGTGTTACGTTTGAAGCAGGAACTACTGGCCGCCAACTCAAAGATAGCCCTGCAAGAGCAGGAATTAGTCCAGACTCGAGTGATCAAACATACTATAGACCAAGCACTCGGACCCCCTTCTGAAGCCGAGTTCAATGGACGAGAAGTAACAGAACAAACAATCGCCAATTTGCAAAGTGCATTTAAAGCGTCACAGGCAGGCTTTACCTCTATCCATGACGGCTGGAATACGCAAGATGACTCTCAGTCCGACATGTCTGATGCTCTCTCTGCTGGAGCATACAACAGGAACCGGGCATTTTGGACATCTGCAACCCAGCAAGCGATGAGCACAAACATGAGCCCGATCAAGGAAAGACCTTATGGAGAACCATTCCGTTTGCCTTGCAACAGTCCCTATAGCGAGGACTCTAACAGATTCTGGACTGGCTCGAGTACAAACTCTTGCGTGCCGAGCCACGATGTTTTTCAATCACACCGAGTTTTCTCAGGACCGGCCTCGGGATCTTTCACCCTTGATTCCAATATTCCTGAGGAACAAGCTAGGTACCTTCAGGCTCCAGGGCCAGGGCCGCGGCGCTCATTCACCCAGAATAGCCGTGGTGGACCATGCTTCCCAAGCCACGGTACTCCATGGCCAGCTGCCTTTGCATCAAGTCCCGAGTCAACCCTTTCAAGATCTTCCATAGAAAGGTCCAACGGTGCTTACCAACAACAAGTTGCAATGTATCCAATTCATACATACCATCAACGCCCAATTGGCACCCCACTCTCACCAACAGCCACAGAGTTCAATACGTCTAATTCATGGCAATCTTCGTCGGTAAGAAACGTCCCACCTTTCTGTTGCTTCGACTTGAGCTTATGTATATAGGTGGGCACAAATCCCAGCCAAACATACATTTCACCATTGGAACCAATCAACTACCGACGACTGCTTGACAAAAACGTTTCTTGCGATTGGAAATATATAGTCGATAAGATCGTATGTAATAACGACCAGCAAGCTTCAATATTCCTACAACAAAAGCTCAAGGTTGGGACAACTGAGCAAAAGTATGAAATCATAGAGGCGATTGTACATCAAGCCTATCCGCTCATGGTAAACCGCTTCGGGAACTTTCTCGTCCAACGCTGCTTCGAACATGGAACTCCCGACCAGATCATTGCAATCGCCAATGCTATCAAAGGGAATACCCTGAGCCTGAGTATGGATCCGTTCGGTTGCCATGTGATACAAAAGGCCTTTGACTGCGTCCTAGAAGAGCATAAAGCGGTCATGGTCCATGAACTTCTGCGGCGAATACCAGAAACTGTCATTCATAGGTACGCGTGCCATGTCTGGCAGAAACTGTTCGAATTGCGATGGAGTGGAGAACCCCCGCAGATCATGAGTAAAGTAAACGAAGCACTATGCGGGATGTGGCACGAAGTCGCATTGGGCGAGACGGGAAGTTTGGTAGTGCAGAACATATTCGAAAATTGCGTCGAGGATGAAAAGGTGACACTTGATCATTTCTTCTTTGTTCTCTGAAATTCTTTAGTGGACCTAGAGAAGCTGGAACAGGCTGCTCAGAGGACATTCAATGATCCCTGCTGGATGCTTGCTAACGAGATGCATAGCGCCCTGCTATCGAAGAGGTGTTATCAAAGATCGACATACTTGCCCACGGCCAGTTTGGAAACTGGTGCATCCAGCATGTTTGCGAACATGGTGCCCCACACGACAAAAGCCGCGCCGTTGAGCACATTCTTGCTTGGTCAGTCGATTACAGCATGGACCAATTTGCTTCGAAGATTGTGGAAAAATGCCTGAAGATTGGCGGCTCCGAGTTCCTAGATCGCTACCTTGCTCGAGTATGCACAGGCCGCAGTGATCGCCCGAGAATGCCTTTGATTGATAGTAAGCCCTTGCGTAAACTACTCATTGTTTGTGGCTGTCTGACTTAATTCAGTTGCTGGGGACCAATATGGCAATTACCTTATTCAATGGATATTGATAAATGCCTCACCGCATCAGCGTGAGTTGGTCGCCAGCCATATTAGGTATTCACCCATCTGCTGAATAACATCGTGCTTGATCCTGACGTGACGTATAGAAAACATATGGTGTCCTTGCGTGGCTCTAAGTTCGGTTCCCGCGTGGCTATGCTATGTTGCAACCCTTCTCACACTACTCGTCCCGGGCCAGGTGCCGGCCTTTCGGTCAATCGTTTCGGCAATTTCGGCGACGACAGGTACCAGATACCTGGACAACACGGCGGACGTTTCAGTCGCGCAACTCAGTGGAACCCCAACTACCCGCCATTTCGATGACGACAATGTCAAGAACAAGAGTAGACCGAGACCTATTCTTTCAACCATGTGACGAGAGCTACAAACTAACCTACCGCGTCGATTTGTTCTAGGTAGACGCCTAGTAGCCTGCACTTGGCAACTTTGATCGTTACGCTTTTGAAGGGCTGCGCTGCGCTTGATGCGTGGTTCATCTAGTCCAAGTCGGACGAATTTCACACCTCATTCATTCATATGCGCTCCTATAGCACCATGCCATGTTTTTGTGGCTCTTGATCCAGGACAGCTCTTTTCTATCTACCTGAGGCAAACCGAAAAGGTGAAGAAAAGAAGCTACCCGAGGAATTAGCAAGATGATGTTGATACTATATTACCTATGCTTCTTGTTATTCACCGTTCCAAGTATGAGGAGAAGACAAGGGAGGTGCGGTCAAAATACAGTTGCTTGTACGAGAGGTTGGTTTAGGACAAGTTTATGAATTATTGCCAGTTTACCGGTACTACCTACTTTGCAGAAGCTCTTATTGTTAGTTATGAACTAATATGACATATCGGACTACTGACGAGGACGCAATTGGTCATCCACTAAAGGCAAGGAGTCGACTTGGCTGTTTGAGCAACTTTTTGGAAATCAGCCCGTACTTGTCATTCATCTGCCGATATGCTCGCCGCTTTCCAGCTCCCACGGCTTCCGTCTCCTTGACCTGGCACTTGGAGTGTCTTGGCCAGCGAGTATAGTGTCTGGTATCTGCTGAATTCCAGGTATGGGTTTCCCGGTCGTAATGAGTTCTACTATATGAGCGAACGAGGAGGGATACGCAGGTTCTGCTTGCTTCAATGGCGCATTTGCACTGTCTTCAGATACCACACTGTTGAGTTGCTGCTGGTTTGTAGGACCAGCAGCTTCAGCTGCTGTGGGTCTGGCTTGCAACCATAGTTGGTAATTTCCAACGTTCACGGGAGTGGGGAGTTTCTCTTTCCTGAACCAAGAGAGCAAAATAGTCATGGTTAGAGCTATAGCTTCTAAATTTTCGGTAGAAAGTTCTAACCTCGAGAAGTAGAAACATTTAGCCTGTAACGTAACATTATCGTCCCGGTCGATCTCGGCCTTTGACGCAGGCATTTCAGGGTGGCCGAGAATTATCGAGAGCCCATGTGCAAACTCATGATCGTCCTCGAATGGGTAGGAACTGAGTCTTTCGAAGAGCTCAGCGTCCCACGTTTCCTGCTCGACTCCAGGCGGGAGAATTGCTTCGTCTGAAGACTGGATCGAAGCCTCCCACAGAGCAGGTGTGCGCGTGGGGTTCATGACCGTGTTGAGGGGCTAAAGCGTACTGTATCGGACATGAGTGAATGTCAAAGGTGATGTCAATCGATGCGTCAAAGCCAGCGGACCTGCGGCATGTGAACCTGGTTATGTGACAGGCGGTCTAACACAAGACTAGCCGAGGTCTGTCTCCTATTCCGCGATCACTAACTTACTAATTTCAATGGTCGAATCACGGCCACAGTACTTAGTAGCCTGGTCAAGAATAAAGTGGATCATTTGACAGATATAATCAAGTTTGCTACCTTCTAAGATATTGGTACCATCTTCTAATCGCTCCTTAGCCTCTTTCATGACTGGATATCAGCTCGTTCAGATAGTCACATGCGGATCGTAGTGAAGGATGTGCCTACTACATCACCATGACACCACGCCCAAGTCAACCTGCAGGAATAACTGCATTTCGTGCAGAGTGGCCATATGGTAGCAGCGGGTAAAACTGACCCTGAGCCGATTCTGATGAGTCTTTCTGCACCAGCATCTACAGTGTTAGGCTTACAGAGATGTGCAATTCCTGTATGAAGTAGGTCATTGAGCTGGGATATCCCGTAGTATTGCTGACCGATATCGATCGGATTATGCCGATGTATCCATTCTGTCAGCTACCTGAACCAGTCCAGGCGTTGTAGAAGATGTGGTCTCGCTTTGACAGCCAGGGCAATTGTGGACAACTTCGTGAGCAAAAAGGTCACAATCAATGCAGAAATTGTTACGGCACACGGTGCATTCATAGCGACTGCTTACGCTCATCCCTCTAGACTGTACATCTGCGGCCTGCCATTGATCTCTAGGGGGCACTGGAGGGAAAGTTATACCACAAGCAAAGCAGGCCAGGCTACGCGAGGCTCGCGCCCATGGAACTTCGACCCAATTCATCAATGGGAAAAGATGATGATAAGACCGAGCGAGATGCGTGGAAAGGATTAGTGTCAGACTGCATGAAGGGCATTCGGCAGGAAGGCCGCAAACCTTGCTATTGCATCGAGAGCAGGAATAGCCCCCACAAGAAGGATTCGAATGGCACGCGCAAAGAGAAGGGTGGGCTTCGACAGAACGGGACGGAAATCCCATCATCAGGAGGGAGCTTGCGGACTGCCTTTGAGAAAACGTGGCCGGAGGGGTTGTGACACCCATTACCAATTCACGAAAGTGCTGCTCGTTAAGAGCTACGCCGTACGTGGTATCGTCGCCATGATTTGTCTTAGAGCAAAGCTCGCGGCAAATGGCTACTTGAGCAGCAAGGCCCACGATGCCAACACGAATTTTTTCGCTAACCAGAGTTGCTATGGTATGGTGAATATCACCTGGATCAGAGGAGAGCAAGGAACCAAAGATGATCAAGACTTCACGGGTACCGTGAGTGGGAGTGTGACTGTGAACCATGGGTTAGTTTGCGTGGTTCGTGGGGGCAATTCAGCTGTGCCAAAACTCTAGATGGTGCGAACATACAAGAGAGCACCTCGAGCCATTTCAAGCCCATTCTGCAAGCTAGGAAGACCTTTCGGATCATGCTCTCGTAGGGCTTGAATTGCACTGATCTGTTCAGTAGGATTTCCACTCATATCACTAACCCGTACTGCGAGACCATCCCTCAGGCCAAGTACACCCAACTGGGAGATTGGATTCTGTTCAAAGAATTCTCTGACGAACTCTTGGGCATAGCGCAGGGATAGGAGATATCGCGTTGGCCGTAGATCCTTTTCTGCCATTGAGTGTGACAAGTCGAGAACAAGGATAAGATGGCGGATAATGCCTCGTTGTAGTGGTGTGGTGTCCCGTAGAAGTCTGTGAAGATTTTCAGCTTCGCCATACCCCACCTGTATTCAGTGTCGTTTATCCCCCCCCTTGGACATGTATCAAGGGTGAGAGAAAAGAGAAGCTAACCTCTTCCTTTTCCCAGCTTCAAGTAGGCCCTCTACTGTAGAGTTGATCGTGCCATCTGCGCCTTCGACCAAGCTCTCCCAAGTCCTTGAGACCTCCCATTCGGCGCCTCCGCGATTTTTCTTTCTTTTCGAACGCGGCGGTTTAGCGGCTCCGCCTCGAGATGAGATCTGACTGCCATCTACCTCATCCTCGGAGGCTTCCCCAGCATACTCTTCATCGGAATCGGCCATCTTTAGAATTGTGAGGCAGGCTGCGAAGGACGGATCTGGGGTTGGAGCGAACGACCAGGATAGGTGAAGATGCTTGAACGATCGGCTTTGGTGGTTTTGGGGACAAGTGTGTTGTTACTAGACACCTCTTTAGTAGTAAGGCATTCTTAGATGGTGTATACAGTAGGAATATTGAGTAGTTCGACTAGGTAGGAACAGTACTACTGCTGAGCACTCACCTCTCGGCCGTGATTAGATAATAGAATCAACCAGGAATTAACTTACATTCGTCTCCCGAAAAGGGTCCAAGCTCCGTCGGAGCTCCGGTCTGTGTCCTGATGGAACAACAATGATGATCATTGAATGACACTACCAAATCATATACTAAACCATATCTTTCTCACTTTACACAGACGCGACTCGGTAAATCCGGGCTTCGTTTACGTACAATTTCCTCCCCTCCCCACTCTGCCCTTCAGTCTTTGCCTGAGCCTTCTGTAAAACACAATAAAGTAAGATTCTGTCTCAGGCTCCCAGGATTCTTACCCTCATTGCAATCTCCCTTCCGTTCTTGTCCTCCCCCCTCCGGATTTTCTGAATTACTTGTATGTATGCGTATCACCCCATATCTGTATCGTTACGGGTAAATGAGGCTTTGTGGCATGGGCCGAAGATAACCGTAGACATAGATTCGCCCAATTTAGGCTCGCTCGACCAGATCCAGATACCATTAGCATAAGAAATGTGGGGGAGAAGGTGTCCCATTAGAAGCACGGCCGCCACGACGTCGCCAGCCAGATGTACACGTACTGGCGGCAAAGCTCGAATCCTTGGACGATTTCTGGTTTATCAGCCGGTCCGACCAGTTTCCCTCTACTGCCCCTCCTCTCCCCTCCCCTGCTCCCCCTCCTTCGCTTTCTCGCGTTCCCGCCATCTATCGGCTATTTCACTCTCTCCGCGCACACATTTGCTTCCTACTCTCACGATTGCTGGCCATTCGTCCTCCGCAAGGTGTTGCTCTTCTGATTTCCGCACCCGCACAATGGCATCAAATGACAGAGATGTCCTCCCGGACGTGTGAGTTGCAAACTGTGACTTTTGGGTTTTCAAAAGACACTTCTCTAACGATGAGCACAGAGCTGTCCCAGTCCATTACGACGTGTCTTTGTTTGATCTGCAGTTCAGTGATAATTGGGGCTATAATGGTATCGTCAAGGTCAAGGCCAGAGTCACCCGCCCCACGAAAGAGATTGTGCTCAACTCGAAGGAAATCGAGGTTCAGAAAGTCGAAATTTATGGCGAAGATGGTCCGTCATCACCTGCACCGGGCTTTGCCCACGATTGTTTCCTTTGCCATAATATTGACGGCCTCCGTTAGGGACCAAATTGTCCGAAGCATCCGAGATCTCTTATGATAGAACCTCTGAGCGGGTGGCTTTCAAGTTCCCGTCGGAAATTGCACCCTCAGATATTCTTCTCTCGATGAATTTTACCGGAACCATGAACAACGCGATGGCCGGGTTCTACCGCTCTAAATACATCCCTGTTGTGGAACCAGTTGAAGACACACCCAAAGAAGGAGACTTCCACTACATGTTGAGCACCCAATTCGAGTCTTGTGATGCGCGTCGGGCTTTCCCATGCTTCGACGAACCAAATCTGAAAGCCACCTTTGATTTCGAGATCGAGGTGCCCACCGGTCAAACTGCCCTGAGCAACATGCCTATTAAAGATGAGAGGGCTGGACGTAAGCCGGGACTCAAACTTGTCTCTTTTGAGAGAACTCCCGTTATGAGCACATATGTGAGTCTTTCCAGTGATCCGGCAGGGAATCTCTCTAACATCAAATCCAGCTTCTGGCATGGGCAGTTGGCGATTTCGAATACGTGGAGGCGATGACAGAGCGCAAGTATCAAGGAAAGAGTATACCCGTCCGTGTCTATACAACCAGAGGTCTGAAAGAGCAAGCTCGATTCGCTTTAGAATGTGCTCATCGCACCGTTGACTACTTCTCCGAGATTTTCGAGATAGAATATCCCTTGCCCAAGGCAGATCTTCTCGCTGTCCATGAATTTGTGCATACCCTTTCTTACACGATATCGAACAAGTCAACTAATACTGTATAGGCGATGGGTGCTATGGAAAACTGGGGACTCGTAACGTATCGAACAACTGCTGTTCTTTTTGAAGAGGGCAAGTCCGATACCCGGTATAAGAACCGCATTGCTTATGTGGTCGCGCACGGTGAGTCTTCTTCATCAAAGCAATACCACCTCATACTTAACCTGCAATGCTCTCAGAATTGGCCCATCAATGGTTTGGCAATCTTGTTACAATGGATTGGTGGAACGAACTATGGCTTAACGAAGGGTTTGCAACTTGGGTCGGTTGGCTTGCTGTTGACCACTTTTATCCTGGTAAGTTTTGGCCATCACGTGATCATTGTCCCATAGAACTAACCCAGATCCTACATTCAGAATGGAATATCTGGTCTCAGTTTGTTGTGCGCAATTCCCGAGGTAAATCCGCGTGTTAGTTCTATGTTAACCGGCACATAGGCTGAGGGTGTTCAACAAGCTTTTCAGCTTGACTCTTTGCGGGCATCACATCCGATTGAGGTACCCGTTAGAAACGCTCTCGAAGTGGACCAGATTTTCGATCACATCAGCTACCTGAAGGGAAGCTCGGTCATTCGCATGCTGAGTGATCACCTCGGTCGACAGACCTTTCTACGCGGTGTAGCTGCGTATCTCAAGGCACACGCTTACGGCAAGTTGGCAAATGCAATAGGCCTGCAAACATCGAGTTGCTGATTTGAATGGTGTACAGGAAATGCTACCACAAATGATCTTTGGTCGGCTCTAAGCAAGGCATCCAACCAGGATGTAACTAGCTTCATGGTAATGTTCTTCAGTCCATTTGAGCTTCCCTGAACTAATAGGGCGGCGAAGGACCCTTGGATTCGCAAGATCGGATTCCCTGTTATCACTATCACCGAGGAGCTGGGTCAAATCAACATCCGACAAAACCGCTTCCTCTCGACAGGTGATGCCAAACCAGATGAGGACGAAACAACATGGTGGATTCCGCTAGGTATCCAGTCGGCTCGTGAGGTGTCTGACACAAATAAGGGTGCTTTGGTATCTAAATCAGATTCAGTTCCCGGTGTGGGGCAGGAATCCTTCTACAAGATAAACAAGAACCTTTCTGGTTTCTACCGTACCAATTATCCTGCTGATCGTTTGGCTAAACTCGGACAGTCTTTGGACCTACTAAGTACTGAGGATAAGATCGGCCTGATCGGCGATGCTGCTGCTCTTGCCGTTTCTGGTAATGGCACAACGACTGCCTTGTTATCTTTATTGAGTGGTTTCAAGGAAGAAAAGAACTATCTGTCAGCATCCCTTGAACACCGTTAATACATCTTCTTTGTGATCTCAGTCTCTAACGATGTCTATCTTCTAGGATCTGGTCTCAAATCTCAACTTCCATCGGAAACTTACGTTCGGTGTTTGCTCAAAACAACTCGGTTTCATCAGGGCTGAAGAAATTCACCCTTGAATTAGTCTCACCCGCCGCTGAAGAAATTGGCTGGGAGTTTAAGCCCGAAGATGATTATCTCACTGTACAGCTTCGGAAACTTTTGATTGGAATGGCATGCCATGCTGGGCATAAAGAGTAAGTATCTTCACATCCTGAGGCTGCTTAACTGAGACCTTCACTAACATTGAGCGTTAGTATGATTTCCGAGGCAACACGACGATTCCAGCTCTGGAACACTGCTAAAGACAAAAATGCTGTGCATCCCAACCTGCGCTCTGTTATTTTTGGTGTTGTAGTTTCTGAGGGTGGAACTCAAGATTATGTTTCCGTCAAGGAGGAATATTTGAGAACCGATTCTGTCGATGGAAAAGAGATCTGCCTAGGGGCTCTTGGACGCACGAAGAATCCCGAATTGGTCAGGGATTATCTCGATTTTGTCTTCTCAGACAAGGTTGCTATACAGGACATACATAACGGTGCAGTTTCACTTGCTTCGAATTCAAGCACTCGCCATCTACTTTGGGAGTACATGAAAGCGCATTGGGACATGGTTGAATCACGTTTATCGACAAATAATGTTGTTTTCGAGCGCTTTGTGCGAATGGGACTTTCCAAATTCGCCGATCACACCATTGAAGCCGAAATTTCTGCCTTCTTTCAGGATAAGGATACCAGTGCCTACGACCGTGCTCTGGTTATTGTTGCTGATAGCATCCGCACAAATTTGCACTACAAAGACAGAGATGAGGGTCTAGTGTTGGAGTGGCTTCAGGTTCATGGATATGCTTGATTAGTTAGGAACAGTGATTGCCGCTCTCTTGAGGGAGTGGGTTTGCATGACATAGTTGTTCGGTGAGAGCCAGTCCCGTTGTGGCTGGGAGAATCACCCGAGCAATAGCAGACGAAACAGCTGAGATTGAATAAAGCAATACGCAGAGGTGCCTTCTCACCTTGTTCATTGGCTTGTTGGGTGTCTGTCGAGGTAAAGTAGCATTAATGGTATCAGAATGAGATGGTTATTTGTGCAGTATTACAAATGATGATCCGATCTCAGGGTCTACATTGTGGTGGTTTCTGATGGAGAGTGGTTGTACCTCTAACACATTCTGCAGATAATATTACTGGAACATGCCAATGAACAATGTGCCTATATCTACTGCGACCACGCTTACCTTACTTATATTTAACTACTAAGTTAACAGTGAGTCAGTTTACTAACTAGTAGTTATCCCAGTTGTTGGACTTAGTAAGACTTCCTGTACCAGGACAAATCCAGATTGGTCCATGGGCTTTTGAGGTAGGTGGGTGGGTCAGTGAGTGTGAAACAGTTACCAGCAGCCCGCGGCTGGAACCTGCACATTGGGCTCCCCTGCTCTCCTGCAGTCGTCAGCAACGCAACAACCGCCATTTCCAAGAGACCGCCTGGTCACCCTCAGCTTAATAGACAGACGCTCCGAGCATCATTTACAACCACAGCTTGCTGCCACTCTTACTCGCACCTTCTCATCCAACGCATTCAGATAGCTTTCGAACCAGTCCTCGGTAGTCTTCTTCTTTGTTCTAAGCACCTGCAAATTTCGACACATACCTCCACCGTTTCCACCATGAACCCTGAGTCGTAAGTGCCTCGATCCGCTTAGGCCCCGAGCGATTCATCGGGTTGCGTGCTGTTGTATTAATCACCACAAACTCTTGCATCACTTTCCATCTATCGTGCAGTTCCTTGGATTGTCTCTACTGACCGGTCGGCATGTTGCTAATTTGTGTGTTCTCTTAGAGTTGCCCCGATCTCTCCCCGCCTCCATACTCCCTTCCCAATGGCGAGAAGGAAGATGGGCGGCCCAGCGTCTCATTCATAGCTAGGCTGACGCTTTGAGCAGATACGACTACCTCTTCAAGCTTCTCCTCATTGGAGATTCCGGTGTTGGAAAGTCCTGCTTACTACTTCGATTTGCCGATGATACCTACACGGAAAGCTACATCTCCACCATCGGTGTCGATTTTGTATGTGTCTTTCCCAACTCAGGCTCCGCCTTCCCCGTGTACCGGCCTGCTGATAGTATGCCTTAGAAAATTCGCACTATTGAACTCGACGGAAAGACAGTGAAACTCCAGATTGTAAGGAAGCCAGTATTGCGAGATGATGACCAGGGATCACTAATGCATTTCAGTGGGATACTGCGGGCCAGGAGCGATTCAGGACTATCACGTCGTCTTATTACCGTGGTGCTCATGGTATCTGCGTTGTCTACGACGTCACTGATATGGACTCATTCAACAACGTTAAGCAGTGGCTCCAAGAAATCGACCGTTATGCCACCGAGGGTGTCAATAAGTTGCTTGTGGGCAACAAGAGCGATATGGAAGACAAGAAGGTTGTGGAGTACACAGTGGCCAAGGTACGTCGCTACAGTCGCCAGTAGCTGGAGTTTTCCGGTCGGCAACTAATGGAATATGTGAATGCTACAGGAATTTGCGGACAGCCTCGGAATACCGTTTCTGGAGACCTCGGCCAAGAATGCCTCGAATGTCGAGCAAGCTTTTTTGACAATGGCTAGACAGATCAAGGAACGTATGGGAACTGCCACCGTCAACAACAAGCCTACTGTGCAAGTTGGTCAGGGCCAGGGAGTTCAGTCTGGTTCTTCCGGCGGCTGCTGTTAGGCGTCTGTGCTTGTGATTCCAGGTGCTGTCCTTCCAACATGTAACGGCAGAAGGGGAATTACGGGATCCAAGAAGATGAGCTAGAGGGAAGATGTACCGGCTGCGCCCTATCACTGGCTGTCTTCTCAATGCTGGGGTGGATGCAGACCCTTCATGCTAGGAATGGCCATAGGAATAGTTTCATTGTTCATGCTTTAGAAGGCTTGCGTTTCGTCTTTATGCACTGTCATACCACAGATGCACCTACTCCCATCCCCGCCTGCTTTTTGCTGACTTTTCTTTAGTCTTCACTGCCCAGCCCCCAGTCCGCTTCCTTTCATTGTTTCTTGCTTTCATCACGCTGGTTTCCACCCATAATCTTCTCAAGTCTCTATCTCTTCCTTACTAGTGTCTCTCCCACAAGTTTCCATTCGATTGGTCTTTCTTCTAGTAAGTTGGATTGTTTGCCTTGTTTACTCGCCCGGGGTCGATTATTTAATTCAGAGAACAATGAATCTTTAAGCAAAAGCGTCGAACCAGTGGGCTCTTATTACCGCGGGTCCCATCCTTCCTCCTGATCCCTTCTCTACTATTTGCCTTCCGTGTAGACTTTTCTACTCAACTAATAGATTAATGAGTGGCTAAATACCAGTCCAGGCCGACAGATGGGTCTTAAGGGTAACAACGAATGTACAGCTGAGTATAGGTACCGTGACATTTATAGTACTTACCCACCTCTGTAGTGCAAGGAAGGGGGGTGGGGTGGCCCAGGGGTCGGCAGCCCATTAAGTGATTGATTGGTTACCGCAAGAAGGAAATGTCACATGCGAAATTGGCTCAGCTTCTTCTCCGTATTGAATTGCTAAGCCTTAGGTGTTGGCGACCTGACTTTTCCTACTACCTAGTCGCCTCTTTGCATCTGAGAAATTACCTGCCGCCGAATGCAAGTGATTTCATAAGTCCTTAGGTAAAAAGTTTTTTGGGGGGGGGGCTAAGAGTGACTCCTGCGATGTATGTACAGTACAGTACGCTCCAGGTGTGTAACGGACCTCATCTACGATAACGATAACAACGTAGCGTGACTCCGATATGTCATTCTTTCTGACTACTATGCGGTATACAGTACATACTCGGGTGCCGATGTGAGCTACATATGCTTTCATCGCACCAGCCCTAGTCCTGTACATGTTGGCGTATACCGCTGGGATCTGGTCAACATCCTGCTGGGCACTGTCTGTACCTTTGGTAAACACGCGACTGAAACCCGAATTTTGCGGGAGGGGCATCAGCCGAGGCCCAAATTTCGGTAAACGTCATGAGCGTCGTTGCTTTTACCTCCTGAGCCGAGTCATTCTCGCGCCCTTCTACATATCTCGGTGTCTTAAAACTCGACCCTTTCACCTGCCCCCCCCCTTTCACCCTTCTCTTGATAAGGTATCTAACAACCAACTTCCTGCAGCTTTCTATTGTTGGTGTCTTGATCTTTTGCTTCGTTCCTTCCTGCAACGCTCGCCCTTCCTTTACCTGATTCTCTTAGTTGAAAGAATAGAAAGCCCCTCCTTCCAAACTCTCCCAGTCATATCTGTGAGTATTGCAACGCGTTGACTACCTTCACTACAAGCAAGTTTCCTTCTATCATATTAATCTTGCATCGTGCTTGGATGCAGCGTGAAGAGTCCGTGGCCGATGTCTCAAGCAAGCATCCATGAGGAGAAGAAGGGGTTGGCAGTATCCGCTGCCATGCAACAGAGCGATAATATAGCGCATGCCTTGGCCGGTGCTGGAGGCGGCATTCTCTCGATGGCGTTGACGTGAGTAACGCTCCCTGCTCGACTGGGTCTTCATTAACGCTTTGTTTAACCTTAAAAGTTACCCGCTCATCACTCTCTCAACGAGGGCCCAGGTTGAATCCAAGCGGGCCCATTCGACAATCTATGACGCGGTTCGTCGCATTGTCCAGAGAGAGGGACTTGCCGGACTATACTCGGGACTTGAGTCGGCACTTCTGGGTATCAGTGTTACCAATTTCGTTTACTACTATTGGTATGAATGGACACGCTCCGCCTTCGAAAAGGCAGCTGCAAAAGCAGGAAGGGCATCTAGAAAGCTCACAACCGTTGAGTCGATGGTTGCCGGGGCTATTGCAGGGATCGCCACAGTCATGATCACCAATCCGATTTGGGTGGTGAACACCAGAATGACAGCTCGCAAATCTGATTCGGATCAGAAGTCATTGCCTGGTGCTTATCTTGGAAAGGAGCGAGCATCGACAATCGCTACACTGATGGACTTGCTGCGCCGAGAGGGCCCAAAGGCCCTCTTCGCTGGCGTCCTGCCAGCTCTCGTATTGGTGGTCAACCCTATCTTGCAGTATACAATCTTTGAGCAATTGAAAATCATCGTCGAGCGTCGTAGACGGATGACACCCAAGGATGCGTTCTACTTGGGTGCCCTTGGTAAGATACTCGCTACTTCGATCACATATCCTTACATCACAGTCAAGAGCCGCATGCATGTTGCAAGTAAAGAGGGGCCCCAGGAGAGTTTGAATGGGAGTTTGAAGAAAATAATTCAGGAAGAAGGTTATGCTGGCCTATACAAAGGCAAGTGAGCCCTAATTGACGAAGTGCTTTTAGAAAGACAGCTTACATTATTCCAAACAGGAATTGGGCCAAAAGTGACGCAGAGTGCAATTACTGCGGCATTCTTATTTGGTTTTAAGGATGTTTTGTACGAGGCTATGGTTTCCATTCGGAAGAGGGGTCGTGGGATTTCGAAGTAGAGGCTGGCTGTATCACTACGAGCAGTATCGTTTTTGGGAAGGGCAGGAGGGGTTCTGACCATTATGACAGCCTACAGCGAACTTAGGAAACGTTTTCTCCTTAGATATTTCTTACAATCCTGTCTTGCTATGCAGCAAGGGAATCATGATCCAGATTTGGACATTGTCTTTGATGAATAGTTTTCAACGATGGGTCAGATGGTAGAGTGGCCTGAGCTCTTAGTCATGAGTGGATCTAAACCTGACTGATTCGATTATTCAGTCAATGGTCTGGTTGAACTTGCTTGTTCACAGATGAGTAAGTAGTCTAGTATACAAATACAGATGTACACAGTCAACAGCATGATTAGCGACTGCTGGACACTTCTCTCCGCATGTGATACGTACCAATCTCCATCGCCCCACAATGACATCACGTGGCTGAGCAGCGCCACGGGGCGATGCCTATCGGAAACAACTACTGCTCGCTGTATATAATGCACCCCCTCCTATGCATCTACAACACCTATGTTCTCTGTTCATCCAGAAGCCGGTTTCACTTCCCCGTCTGGTATAATTTCAGATGAGAATCCCTTTGACAATTCAACACTGTCTTGTTGAAACCATAAATAAGTGCTAAGCTCACTAGTCTTACCATCTATATCATTCATGTCGTTTGCCCCGCCGCCCGGCCCTCCGACTCCTTCCGTCCCTGAAGGATGGAAGGCTCAATTTGATGACCGCTATAATCAGTGGTATGCATACCACCCAGTCATCGAATGCAAAATGGATAGAGCAAGACTGACTGCGACCTCAGGTTCTTCGTAAACCTACGAACTGGTCGATCACAATGGGAACGTCCCGAAGGACCGAATCGAACAGAACCAGAAATACATGGACCACCGAGCGAGCCGCCACCGTCTTACGATGCGTCGGGTCCTGCTGAACCCTCGTCACTGGCTGCCGCAGGTGACAAGAAAACTGTTGATTCGAGGAACCCATACAAGCCACCAGAATCTGCGCACCATAATCTAGATGATGATGCTCGCCTTGCTGCGCAGCTACAGGCAGAGGAGAATGCCCGAGCTCGTCGCAGGAGCCCTGCGAGCTCTGGCGGTGCTGCGTCTGACTACTACACCGATGGTTCTCGTAGACAAACTGCCGGATATCAGTCATCGGAACCCCAGTCGCAGAACTCTTCTCCTGGACAGGCTCAGCAGCGCAGCAAAGGGTTCTTCAGCAAGTTAAAAGGAAAAGTCGCCGGTAATAGCGGCGCGTCATTCCCTCGGCCGCAGCAACCCGTACCGCAACAGTCTTATGGCTACTCTCAAGGCGGGTACTACTACGGAGGAGGCGGTGTTGGCGCCGGTTATGCCCCGCAACAGACAGGGTATGGTTACCCATCATATCCACCACAGGGTAGCTTTTACCCAACCCAACAACAGCCGCAGCAGCGACGGCATGGGATGGGCACCGCGGGGGCTGCAGCTTTAGGTGTCGGAGGTGGGCTTCTAGGTGGCATGCTGCTCGCTGATGCTGTGGAAGACATGTCGCACGATTACGGTCCTCCCCCAGGTGATTATGGGGATGATTATGGGGGTGACTTTGGCGGTGGTGATGACTTTGGTGATTTCTAATGCATCGCTCTTATTTTCAGCCCATCTCTGTTTTGATGTTTTATGTGCGAACAGGTTTAGATCTATTCCCTGGCTGCGCGAGATGCCCTTATGAATAGCTTATGTGTTATGATGATGTATACGGTTTGTCGCTCGTGCGTCTTAGAATTGTGTGGTCCAGCGCGACAGCCGCTCCTCCCGTCACTGGCCCGCACGTACGATGTATTATCCATAGCTCGCCTACAATTTCACCTCGCGGATACTTTGGGTAGAAATCTCTTGTACTTCAGACCAGAGCATACAACAAATTCGATGTGCCATGTGGGCAATCAACGTTTCCGATCCACATTCCTAGCCTAAATGAGTAACCCAAACTGTCTGCTCGTTTAGGCGAGTTCCGTGGTATTTTTTTGAAGCTATATCGTTATCTTCCTGACGGTGAGGTTTTTCCTCAATAACGATATAGCCGGACTTGATTCATGTTCTTATTTTGGATCAAATTCAAACGCTATAACTAAGCCTCAGATGAAATATACTTACTTCTATATGAGCTTTTTTCCCGGGCGCAAGGCAAAATGGTTCGTGAAGCGTAGCTGGCCCATGCCATCGTTAAGGTAGAGCGAGGTGAAGGGGGATCTGTAAACAGACAAGGTTTACTTGAGTAAGCTAGCTCTAATGTTATACGCTCTCTACCTCCAGAATGAAGGTCGGTCAGCATCCATTTTCCCGCGCTGCATCGTCATTCTGATGCCGCAGGGCCTGCATACCTATGCTCTCCTCCGAGAAGCACTCCCACTACCTCTGCCCGACGCAGTAACTCCGTCAGCACCAGGGGCGGGCCTGGGAGTGGCTCCAGCCATCCACCCCGCCAAGTCGAAATTGCCGGGCGCTCCGCCGCCGGCCATGGCGCTGCGTGTGGCGCCCGTAATCGGGGAGGAGCGAGATTGTTTCTCGAATTCGGCACGCATCTCGGGGTCCACTGGAGCACGGAAGTATTAATAAGGGCAGAACGGAACAAAAAAAAAACACTAAATATGTCCTAAAAGAAAATAAAATGCTTCGGGTGAAGAGAGAGGCAACTCACTGTTTTCCATCAACTTCGGCATGCCGAATGTAAAGCCCAGAGCAACCAAAGCTAGTAGGATCATAGGATTCTTGAACAGCGCCAAGGGCGAGACTAATTGATTAGGACGGGACAAACGATCAGCCATTTGTTATGGTCCATGCCAATGTGTCGCGATTCAGATAGAACATACACCGGGGGCGTTCCTCGTAGAAATTTCTCCGGGCAAGGACTCGGGCCTCGACAGTCACATCGGGCGTGGTTGCGGCAGAGACAGCTCCATCTTGCCCAACAGCAGTAGTGGCATCTAGGATGTACTTCTCTGAGCCTCGGTTGTCCCAAGGGTTCGCGCGGAATGTCTCCCAGATCCCGAGAACGGTTCCATCAGCGGCTATATCTACGCGGTACGGGGCGAAGATGAAATCCGGGGAGCGGATGTCGAGCAGGTAGGATTGGGGCTTCGATTGGGCAGGGATATTGGCGAAGACGAATGTCGCGGAGCGAGTGAGGGATGCAGTCAGCTGCGAGGGCGAGGAGGGCGAGGAGGGAAGCGTGGACAACGTCGCATGAGTTCCAGCGGGGAGAGCGTGGGGATTGGGGAGCAGACTGGATGAGGGAATGGTGATCGTGAGGGCTGAATACACCAGCATTGGTGCAGACAGCAGGATAAGAACGAGTCCCACCAGGGAGTTGCTGGCTGAACGCATGGTGGGCAGCAGTCGCTGGTTGAGGGTTCCAAGGGACTGATCGGTTGGATTGACTAAAGAAAGAGTTGGGGTCGAACTAGGTAGGGAGTTGCAGATGATGTCGTATCGAGAAGCTCTAGCGCCAAGCAATCATTCGGGCCAACCACCGAGGGCTCATGTAAATGTGCTGTGATTAGATATACCTTACTCATCATGAGGCTAACTTCACTATACTAGTCTTAATATCTCTGGTGGTAAGAATAGTGACTCCCTTTTCTATGTATGCAGCAGTAACTGCCGTACAATACCTTATTGTCCCTCCCCAACACACACAGAAACCCCACAACCCCCCCACCCCCCATCCCCCGGGTGAAATACTAACCTTTTACCATGCTCAAAGGCTCAGCCTTGGATTCCAAGATCATTGAAGTGCTAAATAAACTACATGAATGATTGAATAATCACAGGGAAAATATGTACGAGGCAGCTCCAGCAGTCTAACTGGCTAGCATGAGTTTTAGCACATAAACATATTATCGACGTCAATATCTCCTAGAGCTTGGCCTTCGGAGCGGCTTCCTCAGCCAACGCCGTCGTATATAAGTCATCCAGAAGATGGCGATACTTCTTCACAGCCGGAGGACGTTTCAGCTTCAAACTAAAGAGTTTGGATATCTAGTCAGACTTGCGCAGTATGTAAAGAGAAGGGGATTCCACTCACGTCGGCGTCAACAGATTGTTCTCAACTGTAAAAGGGTCCAGCATCAGCGCGCAGTTCTTTATTTTTTCGTAGCCTGCAAGTTTGTGTTTCTTTGCGACGCGGTCGAGATCCCGCAACACCGCGCGACGTATCTGAGGTTCATCCAACGTCGATTTGATGCCGTCAATGTCCGTGACCTCAATGTTTCGACGGAGCACTTTGCTGGCCCACGGAGCATATGATTCGGGCTGCACGCCAAAGATACCCACCAAGAAAGTCTGTACACTATCACCATGGACGTAGCCCTGCGCCAAGTAGCCCAGCTCAGACAGGTAAACGCCCTCAAGACGCTCGGGGGAGATGTATTCTCCCTGCGCCAGCTTCAAGACATTCTTGCGACGATCAATGATGATGATTCGGCCCATATCATCAATGGTGCAAACGTCACCGGTCCGGAACCATCCGTCTTCAGTCATCGCATTGGCCGTTTCTTCTGGGTTTTTATAATACTCACGGAAGATGTTCCCTCCACGTAAGAGCAGTTCACCCCGTGGGAAGGGCTTATCATCGACCGAGTAGTCCATATCCGGAAGAGAGACCAAACAGGCCTCGTTGCATGGAGCAAGTCGCCCACAATTCCCGGCAGTCAAATCTCGCGGGGATTGAGCGCATGCAATAGCGTATGTTTCGGTCAACCCGTAACCTTGGATAATATCGGTACCAGTAGCCACTCTCAAAAACTGGTGGAGGGTCGGGTCCAGAGGCGCAGAACCAGAGACCATCACTCTAGTGCGCTCCAGGCCAAGCGCCGCGGAAACCTTTTTCGACCAGATGCGATCATACACCGCATGCTTTATTGTAGCTTTGCTAGCGTCGGGATTCTCCAGGTTTGCTGTCTTCGCCGCAACAACATGTCTCGACAATGCTCCCTTAAAACCGGGCTGGTCCACGGTAGCTGAGCGAATGACATTTCCGAAACGACTGAACAGTCTTGGAACTGACATGAACCCAGTAGGCTTGAGGACTTTCAGGTCATCGACGAGTTCCAGCATATTCCCATGGAAGTACCCAATTCGAGCCCCCGCCCAGAATGCTGCATGCTCCGACAGCCGCGCGTAAATATGTGCTAGTGGAAGATATGATGCCAGAGTATCACCAGGGGCCTGCGTAGTTACTACGAGGCCGCTTGAAGTTGCCGCGACAGTATTCTCATGGGTCAAAACCACCCCTTTGGGATTCCCTGTAGTGCCGGACGTATAATTTATGGTAACTATGTCAGATGGGGATGGGGGATTGCAGGTACGTTTTGAAAACGCCCCAAGCTCTTCCACCTCCTCGATGGTGTAGATAGATACCTCCAGCCCAGCCGCAATCGATTCGAGGAGCGCGCGCTTAGAAAGGCCGGCGGGTTCCCCGGCCTCCAGAGGATCCATGCTGACAATGATTTTCAGACCGGGCAACAATGGCTTTAAATTCAGCAGAGTGGGAATATGAGGCAAAGAAGTCACGACACAGTGCAATTCGGCGTGGTTGATGATGTACTCCGTAGCGTCTGCCGCGAGAACGTCGTAGATGGAGACCGAGTACAGACTTTGAGACATGCAGGCAAGGTCTATAGACACGGGAATTAGCAAGTTTCCTCTGCCCATATTTGCCAGGGTGCCTCATACCAGTCAGTTGCCACTCTGGGCGGTTCTGGGACCATAAACCAATTCCATATTGGCCAGGACGATGGCAGCCATGTTTCTGATGTAATTCGACCAGACCAGCACCAAAAGCAGTACGTCGCTTCTGAACCGTCTCATAATCCATCCACTGGTACGGACCGTAGGCCTTAACTATCGGATCATATGGGCGCCATCCCAAGCAGTCGCTTTTCGGCACTCTACCGGCGGTCGACTCAAATATGTCATGCGCAGTAGCCACCTGGGAAATCGAAGCCAGTCAATAACAATCACAATGTGGTTCTCATCTCATTGGGGTCCGCGAACGAGCATACGTTAGGGTCTAGTGTTTTTACTAGCTCTTTTGTTGAGTTCCAGGTCCGGTAGACGGGAGAGCGCCCTGGTTTTTCGGTGCCCGGTAGGGCAACGCCGTAAGGTTTGCCTTTAGGGGGCTCCTGCTGTAGCTCGGTAGCGCGCTGGAGATGAGTCGGTAGTTGGGAGGAGAACATTGCGACGAGGAGCGTGACTACTCGATTGCGACCGAGTTAGTAAACAGCTCAACGGGCTGGCAAACCTGAAAAGGCTCACGGGTGGTCTCCTATAACTCAGAGGAAGATACCTCAAGCTCAAAAGCCCCTCAACCTAACAGTAAAGAAGCCGGGTACTTTGCTTGGACAAAAACCCGACGTTGTGTGTCAAGGTGATACAGGGGAGGGAGAGTGCTCGTCAAGGAAGTAGATGTCAGAACAAAGCGGGAGAATGGAAGTGGTTGAGAAGCTGAGAAACAGTGGCTAGACAACGTGGGAGGGGTGGGAGAAGAAAAACCGGAGAGAAAACAAGAGAGATGGAGGAGCAAGAGGGATTGAAGGAATGCCTCCCTCATTCATTCATTCATTTCATTTGCCTTAGGAGAGCAGGGTTTCCGGGGGGGGGGGGCCTGGAGGGTTAGATCTTCCAGTTGGAGGTTCCCCTTTGGCGGTTTCTCCGGAATTCAGACCGAAAGCACGAGTTCTTACTGGTCGGCCCGGCTTCTTCCCCCACGCGACGTCAAATTGGCAGAGTAGGTCCTGGGAGCCTCGGCACTTACTCTTTTCGGCCATCCATTGCGCCGGCCGGGTCCATTTCCATTTCGACTTGCTTTCGCATCCGTCGACGGTGAACTGGTTCATAATCATACTCATGATACTCATACTCATACTCGTACTCCAGGTGACTACCTCGGGATGTTGCTGCAGGAGTTCCTTGATATTACTTCCGCTTCTGTCTGCCATTGCGCATGCTCACAATTTATAGGAAAAGAGATAAAGAAAGCGGAGGAGAAAAAACTGGTTGTCTGACTGCTGCTACATACACGTACAGTATGTTCCACTTCTCATAGAGCTAGGTATAGAATACTCCGGACTCCGTCAACGAGTAGGTTGTGTAAGTCGCTATCCGATGAGATGTTGGAGTGTCTCACTCATCCTCACATGCTTTTTGGTCAATGCCACCACACCGCCCAATAGGCAAAGAATAGATGTCAGGTGGAACTTCACCCCGGGTACGAAGCCTGCTCTTCTGCCCTTTCCTGAGCACGTGGACCTTCATGTGGATCAACGAAGATCGATAATGTATATGCATCACAGGCGCAAATATTAACCAGCCGCGGGGAAATCCAAATGCACGCACATATGCAGGCTTTTTGTACTTACTGAGCACTACCCAGTTAGTCAATCCAAAGATAGTCACAGGAGCAGAACACTATTCCTAAGTGAACTTCGATTCATACCCGACAAATAACGCAGCGTAGGCGGAAGTCACATATATGATACATTAGGAAAGTAATAGAGCTAAGAGCAAAGTCTCGCACCGAACGCCATGCCAATGCTGACATCCCCTCCAAACAGAATATGAATGTTGTACAAATAAGGCTTTGTAGCATGCCCCGAGGGCAAGCACTTGAGGCTCCTCAATGGCTTTCTCACCCATCGTCCGTCATAGAGCGAAGAAACCCGCCTTTCACCCCAATGCAATCAGAACTCCAGATAATTTTATATGTGCATGAACTTTGCAGTATGTATGTGCCGGTCTCAATTAATAGGCAAAGAAGAAAAGAGATCAGTCCGAGATCTCCATGACCGACGAGAACGCAATCAAGAGGGCGCCTGTGCCAAACAAAAACTCCTAGTCAATGAGCTGGTCCGGGCCCGAAATTATCCAAGGACCGCATGAAAAGCCTTCTTGTACCATTTGCTGGATGTCGGTACAGATGTCTCCCACGTCTCATTCTCCAATTCCAACCGGCCCGTGTCAATATCAGCCTCGAGCGGGTGGACGAAAGACGTCCGGTAAACAATTTTATGGCCGACGTAGAGCACCGCGAAAAGAATCAAACTGATATAAGCGGTGAAGAAGCTCGTGACATCGAAGGAGGGAATCCAAGCGGTAAAGCCCTGAGTGATGATAATAAGAACATTGAAGAACAGACCATACCAAGAATAGTACGGCTGCCACAAGGCCTTGTACGGAAGACAATCGCGAGAGATGTTACGAGCCTTCAGGGCACGCATAAAAGCCAGATGACAGCCGTTGAGCGAGGCCCAGGTAATGAAGCCGGCCACACCAGCAATGTTGACCAACCAATTGAAGACAGTACTGCCAGAATTGGAAACGTTCATGAATCCAAGCAGACCGAAAGCAGAGGTGAACGCCACGCTGAAAAAAGGTACACCTTTCTTTGAGGTCTTCTTGAACCAACGAGGAGCAAATCCTTCTTGCGCCAGGCCGATCAGTATACGGCTGCCACTATAAACATTCGAATTGGCAGCCGAAAGAACCACGGTCAGCAAGACTGCGTTGATGATATGTGGCAGCACACGAACACCCGCAAGCTTGGCGGCGATAACGAATGGCGAAGAGTTGGCGTCATTCCCATCTGTGAGAAGATCGTCGTTCGTGTATGGCACGAGAATGCCAATGAAGAAGATAGTGAGAACGAAGAAGAATAGGATCCGATAAAAGGTTTTGCGAATGGCTGCGGGGACTGTTACGCGGGGATTTTCGGTTTCCGCGGCCGCAATACCTACTAATTCTGTTCCCTGATAGGCAAACCCGGCCTGAATAAGTACGGACCAAAAGCCAACAAACTTAGCGGTAGAATCAGGTGAAACACCACTGTAGGGAGAAAACGGCCCCGGATGCACCCAGTAATGGAAGCCTAGATAGCCCTCCTTTCCAGCGCCAGCGTCAATGCAGATCGCAAAGATCATAAAGCCGATGACTGTGATGATTTTGACACTCGAAAGCCAGAATTCCAATTCGCCATAGAAGCTGACAGGCAAACAATTAAGAAGCGTGATGACGACCCAGAAGATGGCGATGAAGACAGCGATATTGATGCTATCATCCCAGAATTGGATTATAAGCCCTGTGGCTGTGAGCTCAAGCGCGTATGTCGAGGCCCACGAAAACCAATAGATCCAACCCATAGCGAAGCCGAGACTGGGGTCAACCAAGCGAGCAGCATAAGCTGTGAAAGCGCCCGGAATCGGAATGTAAGTTGCGATTTCTCCCAGAGACGTCATGACCGAATAGACGATTGTTCCGACGAAGGCATAAGCGATGAGGGCGCCCACGGGTCCGCCATTAGCAACAGCAGTACCACTACCGATGAAGAGACCTGTGCCGATGGTGCCTCCTAGAGCTGGGGTCAGTCTATGCTTGTGGGCGGCACCCTTGCTGCGCAGGGAGGAAAGAGGCAAGATGATTCAGAGGTTCGGGGAAGGAACCAACAGAGTTCACTAACCGATAGCGATCATCTGCAAATGCCGACTTCTCAGCTTCCGCTTGAGCTGGGGCAACGGGTTGGACTCGCTGTTGGCGCCATGCTTTTCGCAATCGAAGTCATTCAGATCCGGCGAAGGGTTCGTTGTGTGAACTTGGACCGTTTCCTCGCCAGGCATCATTTTTCCCTTTCCCCCTTCGGCGGACTTGGACGTGATGTCGACCTCGTTCCGGAAGGCCATGTTCGACCCCTCGACGGTCCGGGTAACTGAAAGTTTGCTCGTGCCTTGCTTGATGGTGGGCAGGCCGGCGAGGTTGTCAGTCGGTCAGATGAGTAGAGCAGACCACGCGAAAGGCAAAAATGAGACTAGGTTCGGAGTTGGCAGGGGAAGAAGAGGAGAAAAATGAACTGGCGGCCACCTGGACAGACTACTCCACCAGGGGGAAGACAGGTTTGATTTGATTGAGTCACTTCAAGACTGGGTCGATCCAGCAGATTTTAACGGTGGGCTCCTCAGTTGTCGGACCACACCGAAGAAAATCCACAGACGCTAAGACGAAATCAAAACAACCCCTCAGGTCCCCAATCGGCCAGAGACCAGGTACGTATTGATGACTTTGGCCGAGATAGCGAACATAATCGAATTGTGTTTCGCGGAACCAGAAGATGTTATGTAAAAAGAATAGGTTAGGGTCGTCCAGCAGCGGATGCAACCCCGGGGGCAAAAGAGGTGAGTCTCCCGCCTCTATCCACCACCTGCACTCTTCGCAATGAGAGGAGGCAATGACAGGCACGTATCACTAATGAAAACGACAACAGGTGTGTACTCAATTCGTTGTGTCGACCATTTGACCTGGGCTTACCCCGAGAAAATCCATCTTGGAGGTCTTGGACAGTCCTTGGCCACCACCAGCAGCCGGGGAAGCCTTTGGCGTCTGTCTAGAACTTGGGCGCAGAATGCAGGAGTAGTCGACTGGGACTGGAAGAGGCACGAGGGAAAGAGGCGCAAGCGTGGAAAAGAGGTGCCACTTTACCGCACTAAAGCATCCTCCAGCTCCCCCATCCATGGTTGATAGTCCTATAGAGCACCGCTGGTTGTGCCCAGGCAACGAATGGGAACCCTATCTCGCAACTGTGCCGCTCCACCGTGTGGGCCCTGGAAAAGATAATCGCCAGCTGGAGACAGAGTTTTCTCTTCTTTTTCTCTCGTAAAGCTTACCGGCTGTTGCAGCGTTGCCACTGGCTTTTCCCGTCATCGGCCCGAGGGGAGCGGGCGGGAAAGGTGAGAAGAGGGCTGCCAGAGAGGGATGCTAATAGTGTCACTCGTACAGTACAGTGCATAGTTAAATGTCCTTCCGCTTTGGTAGTCGACCTAAGAATGCTTGCTTCAAGAGGCGTATCAGAAGGTGTAATCTCCATCTGGGTCGCAATCGATGAAAAACAGACCAGATCAAGGGACGCAGCTGTTGTATGATGGATGTATTGAGTACTTCCGGACGGAAAGAACGGAGAACGGAGAACGGAGAAGTGACGGAGGACCTATGGCTCTTACCGCCTGGCATACTCACTTAGTCTCACTCATAGGTACTGCGTACCATACTATCGCCGAGAACGGACCTATGCGAGGTCGGCAGTGCCCAGCCCAGCCAGCCCTATGGGGAAATGTTCTTGGTTTTTCACTTGATTGCCTAGTAAAGTGACTTATGAAAGAAAACATGATAAGGGATAAATTCGGTGTAAGTGATAAGTCAATGTAGTACGTAGTACGCAGTAACCATCTCACAGAATGGTTCAAGGTTGCTTTAGCACAAAACAAGGTGTACTGTAGACATACATGAGTAGTGAATTGCCGATTATCATCTAAGGTAGGCAATACTAGCTACAGTATTGCTACATAGTACTGAGTAGGTACTATACTTAGTTATACATACAAGCGGTGAGCGGGGGAACCATTGGCCCCCCCCTACGCAGTCTTTTGACTTCTGATGGGGTGCGGGAGTCCGTGCGGGAATACGGCAGAACGGCCAAGAAGAGCAGGCGGTCATACTGTAAACCGTACAAAACCTCATTGCCTACACATGGAAGGGAAGGGAAGGGATAACTTATAACCACTTTACTAAGTCTCTGACTAAGTGAACTTGTTAACTACTCATACTTACACCACTTACACAGTAGCTCATAGTCAATCACTACTACTCTGAGTAGGTTCAGGCGCGGGTAGAGCTCTCTGCTGCAGTCATTTACCCTCCCAGACACTCACGCCACTGGATAAGTGCCTCGTATGACAGTTTATCTTCCTTTCCCATCTTCTTTGATACCCGCGACACTTGCGTGCCAATTCGAAGACTTATCCCTCACATTTCGCCCTCGTACTTGGAGGGTATGATCAAACTGTCACTTCCGAAAGAGGCTTCCTACATCTGACATGCATCAACTACATACACAGTAGTGCATGTAGATGATAGAGGCAGTTTTAAACTTCCCCCCTCAGTGGGTCAACACCAAGCTTAAGTTGATCATCCACTGTAATGTAGTTAAACGTACATAGGACTAGGCTAGCGGACAAGGAATTCTAAGTTTACCTTTGCTACGAGAGCGATTGATACGGCGAAGCTCAAATAGGTGTTCAGGCTATGACTAAATTAAGCATGTGTAACTAACTTACATGTAAGTTATGTTCATTGATCAATTGATGTCATTGAAAACAAGCTTGTGGGATTTGCCACAACCATAATTTTAAACACGAGTCAAGGCTGAAATTATAAGGCTTCGGTTGATTTAAGACATGGGTATCTTGCTACATAGTCTGATATACAAATCCCAGCACATGAACGCCGCGTAGCCGCCCTTGACTCATTAGTCCTTCCACTTCTCAGCTATGAGCGGTATATTTCATATCGTCGTCAATCCTCCCGTCCAAAGGATTTGGGTGGCATCGATAGTCTTGGCGACTGCAAATGAGGCCCTCGCTAAGATGTGAATTGATCGATCCCCACTTCCGTTGTTTACACATTGACATGGCCAGAAGCATACGGGCCGGGCTTCGTACTCGCACTGTTGGATCTTGATCGCATCGCCTCGAGCGTAGCTACGACAGTGGTGGCGACGAAGAGTGCCCTACCAAGCGATTGTGAGCGGGTTTCAATAATTACTCCTCCGACCCTTGTCGGTGTTATTGCAGTCGTCAAGAAGGGTGTCCACCTACCATTCAAATGCCCCAAACACGGTTGCAGCCTGCAGTGCCCGACATCTACTCCAGTGACAGAATTCTGATGGTGGTAGGTAGACCCCCAAGGCGATGAACCCTGCGAACCAGAAGATCATGGTGACTGCTTCGACGGCCACCATGATTAGTATATGGGCGACCCGTGGGAAGTACATTGGTGCGACGGCAAGATAAGGCACGGCAACGAAAGCTGTCCATATGCCGTTGAAAAGCATGAAATTCACAGTGTCACTGTAGCTATACCAACTGATGTCTGTTACCCGTCAGAGACGATCGAATGCTGTCAGGTGGAGGTGAACCAACAGTATGCTGTTAACCCAAGAACGATAATAGCAAAAATGACTTGAGCGACTCGAACAGGAAGAACCCAAGGAAAATTTGTCGCCATGGTCGATGTTGGATGGTTTATCTGTCAAGTTGCTCGGTGGGTAAAGTTGTCTAGGGCCAGCGTCTGGTGAAGATATACCGTGTGCTCTTGTGAATTATAGCCACTGGTCTAGAATAGCAAGTACTAGTAGAGACGGATAGGCTTCGGATGCAGTTATGCTGGGGAACAAGAAAAGTAGCAGAGGAAGAGAGGTGTATTTGTATGCAGATATAGTGGTTTCAAATCAGTGCGGTTGCACAAGTGGCTTGACAACTAAATATAATTGACAGAGCAAATCACCGGCCAGGTCCGCCAAGAAGCACTGGGATTGGGTGTTGGTGCTGTGATTCACTCAATCCTTTCATAGCTACCTGTCTACCTGTCTACCTGTATACACCCGACAGCCCTGAAGCATGCAGTCCAACGTGTTTCTTCTTGTTTTTACTTTTCTTATTTTTTTTAAGGGCTTGGTGGGGATTGTAAGTAGCGGATCTCCTTACCGCATCCGACATCATCATCGTCATCATTGTGTGGGATCAATCGACACTGACTAGTAAGGGATATGCTAAATAAAGGGGGAAAGGATGAAGTTAACAATGATATAAGAAGTGAAAATGGGCAAGAAAAAGAAAAGACCGGAGCCTACAAGGATTGGTGGCTGTTGTTTTCGATGACGGCAATGAACAGGGAGGCGGGCCAAGCATCAATCCATCCATCCATCCATGATTGAACAGACAATGACCTCATTTCCTTCTACATTTGGCGGGCACATGACCACACCAGTTGACTGTCCAAGCCTCAAAACAGCCACCATAGCATGTGGTTGCCTAAAGTCATTTAAGCTACAAGTAGCTGTTTAATGTATTGATATTCTGAGAAAGAGTAAACTAACTGTACATAGTAACTACAGCATATCTAATTTCCGTCCTGCATAGAACTCAGCACAGCACAGTACTCCGTACACTATTACACCATGACACCATTACACCCCAGGTTTACTCACTCCCTTCCTGTTATTCATACTTAAATAAACCTAAATGTTGGGATCTGATCCAAGTAAAGGTCAATTAGATTATATGGTACATACATCAGCTATTCCCCATGTCCTGCTGTACAGTATGCATCACCAACATTGATTCATCTTGAAATTTTGAAAAATGACTATCCTCCACACATCATCCATCCTTCAAGAAGGTTTCAAGCTCATGCCTTCTTTAAGGTCCTCAGACTCTTTGTCAATGCGAGAGGGGGTTTTATTCGTTCTTTGTACGGAGTACCCAAGAAACGTTGTGCAGTACATAGATCGATCTCGCCTTCCCCGCCTTGCTGTACTCCATTCCGATCACGCCATCGCCATTGTCAATCAACTATACCATTAGGGCGGTCGGTAATGTTGAACCTAGTCTAATGATAATCATCTTACCAACGAGGACGTTCTCTATTGCTGTTTGCTTGTCCCCAATCCTCGCAAGGTTGGCT
This sequence comes from Aspergillus brunneoviolaceus CBS 621.78, assembly GCF_003184695.1. NCBI lineage: Eukaryota > Fungi > Ascomycota > Eurotiomycetes > Eurotiales > Aspergillaceae > Aspergillus > Aspergillus brunneoviolaceus. The sequence goes on along the minus strand of NW_020290744.1, from coordinate 372,881 downwards.
ACACTGCCTTTTCCCTCACAAACGTTCGGAATTGCACAATAGATCATATCCCGGTCACCATGTCAGAGTCCAAGCGGCCGCGCTTCGAGACTCTCCAGCTCCATGCAGGGTACCATATGAACTCTACCTCTACACTAGACCAACAAGCTATTGGGCTTGAAAAGAGACTGATGGTGTATGTGCTAGTCAAGAGCCAGACCCTACCACCAACGCTCGTGCGGTGCCCATTTACGCGACTACGGTGAGTCGAGCTGCTTAATGCCTGCGTAACATTGCTCGTTCATATCAGTCCTGACAGAGCATCGATAGTCATATTTGTTCGATGATTCTGCTCATGGAGCTCGGCTATTTGGTCTCAAGGAGTTCGGCAACATCTATAGCCGGATAATGAATGTAAGTAGTTGATCTTCCCTTACGCCGCTGGAAACGGATGAGGAGTCACTGATGGCTACGCCGCCGCCCTTCTCAGCCCACGGTTGATGTCTTCGAGAAGCGAATTGCAGCTCTAGAAGGGGGCGCTGCAGCCGTGGCAGCCGCATCTGGTCAGGCAGCACAATTCATGACTATTGCAGCCCTTGCCCATGCAGGTGATAACATTGTAGCAACCAGCAATTTGTATGGTGGCACGTACAACCAGTTCAAAGTCCTCTTTCCACGCCTAGGCATCCATACCAAATTCATTCAAGGGGACACCCCAGCGGCAATTGCTGCAGCCATCGACGATCGGACCAAGGCTGTCTATGTTGAGACCATCTGCAATCCACGCTACAATGTACCAGACTTCGAAGCTATTGCGAAGGTAGCCCATGACAAGGGCGTTCCGCTGGTGGTAAGTGTCATCTCAAGCCAAGATATCGAATTAACTATGATAACAGAGAAGATGTAGGTCGACAACACTTTCGGGGCCGGCGGTTATTACTGTCGTCCTATTGAGCACGGCGCAGATATTGTTGTACACAGTGCCACTAAATGGATTGGTGGCCACGGAACTACTATTGCAGGTGTTGTTGTTGACAGTGGTAAGTTCGATTGGGGCAAGCATGCAGCGCGATTCCCTCAGTTCGTGGAGCCTTCCGAAGGCTACCATGGCCTGAATTTTTGGGAGACTTTTGGCAATATTGCTTTTGCCATTCGTGTGCGGGTGGAGATCCTCCGTGATCTTGGCCCAGCCCTGAATCCTTTCGCTGCACAGCAGCTTCTCCTTGGGATTGAGACCCTCAGCTTGCGTAGCGAAAGGCATGCAACCAATGCCATAACTCTGGCTAAATGGCTCAAAAAGAACGAAAATGTAAGCTGGGTCTCTTATCCAGGTCTCGAAGACCACCCTAGCCATGAAACTGCCAAGCGTTACCTTCCCCGAGGATTTGGCGGTGTTCTTTCATTCGGTGTGAAGGGGGGTGCTGCGGCTGGTAGTCAGGTGGTCGACGGCTTCAAAATGATATCTAACCTTGCAAAGTAAGTCCCTCGTGTCCTTGAGCCAGTAAAGAGAGCCTAGGCTAACCAACTACTGATAGTGTTGGGGACTCAAAGACCCTCGCTATTCATCCTTGGTCGACAACTCACGAACAGCTTACTGAGCAGGAGCGGATTGACTCTGGGGTCACAAAAGACGCCATCCGGATTTCTGTTGGTACGGAGCACATTGACGACATCATCGCGGATTTTGAGCAATCTTTCAAGGCCGCGAATGCGCTGTGAGCGAGGACATCTTGCTCGACGTGAGTTCGATGAATTGCCAAGGGGAGAAGACTATCTATCGGGAAGGATACTGGATCTGGGTCAGCTCAAATAGCACCGCACTGATGTCTTCGCGACTGATAGCCCCAAAGCGCGACGAGTGACTGATATAAGAACCCAACTTACTTGCCCAATTAAACATTCATGTATGGAGAAGTGGTAAGCTGCTAAAAGTGGAATCTTGTAGTCCATCTATTGCTATTTGCTACGTGAGGAGAGAATGTACCTATGAGCTTACTTTTGCACGATCCCTGATGAATAATTCATTGACCCGGTATGAACAGGCCTAGTCCAGAAGAATAAGCATTCGCAGGACGAAGAGAAAGAAGAAGATGACGATAATGGAGAAAAATGTAAGTCAAGGACACAACGGGATAGTGCGAGGCACATAATAACCACCAAACCCAATCGTCTGATCCAGATTGTGACAACAAAAACATGGGAATGCGAGAACAGCCGGTAGCATAGAATCACCATGACGAAAGCTGATGGTAAAGTCCGGAATGCTATAGTAACAGCGAGGGTTTAATCCCCATCAGAAGCTCTGTGGATTGGCGAGGCTCTGCATTGAGATACAGGAATATCTCAGATTGTGAATGGCTGGTCTCAGAGACAAGTGAAAGTGGTTTCAACCCCCCGATTTTGATGACCGAAATGGAAAAAGCTCCTACGCCGAATTGATTGTACAAGACAAAGCCAACTGAAAATGGAATATGGGAAACAGGTGAAAAAAGCACTGGTATCAAAACAAGAGTGAAATGAAACGGCTAGCAGGAGGTAAGTCATCGTCACTGCAGTCACTGCCATTATTCTCGACATTGCACAAGAGAATTAATTGGCTCATTGACCTGGAGGGGGAGGTTGTGCTGAACCACCACCGGACGGTCCAGCTTGTGGTCCTCCCATCATGAAACCAGGGGGGAACATGCCCATCGTGGGGAAAGAGAAACCGAAGCCAGGCACCGCAGGGGGAACGCCGACATTGTTTGCATTGTTGACATCTCGGTCTGGAACAGGGCCCGCACCCATTCCAGCTGGAGGCCCTTCACGGTCTGGACGCCGGAATCGATCCTGCTGCCCGCGGGAGGAGACAGGGCCGCGTTTGCCGCCAGTATCGGTGGCAATTCTTCTGCTGATCGCTATCGGGGGAGGTTAGTCAAGACTGGGACGGGGAGTAATCTGGAAGTGAGTAGGGACATACCTTTGGAGGAAACACCAGCACCGATCTCAATGTCCGGCTCCTCTACGACCATGCCAGACTCAATTGGCCTCCCACCCGTGCCACCGTATTCTGCGGTGAGCATCCATTTGCGATCCGCCTCGGTTAGTCGATCGACGGGAATCACACTAATGCCGGTTTGATAGTCGCTGCAGTCACGGGGTCCGAATCCGACGCCCCAGCGAGTCTGAGAGATGATGATTAGTGGACATGCCAGAAAACGCCAGGTCACTTGTATAACATTGAGAGCACTTACTCTGAGCTGCATGTCACCAGACTTATATGATTCCATTCCATCCCGGGCATTCACAGCATCTTGACGACTGATCATTTTTATGAAAGCATGGCGCTTATCAATGTTGACAATGCAAGTCTGAACCACACCAAACTTGCTGAACAAAGAACGAAGGTGAGCTTCGGATGAGCTATTGACTGGTAAGTTCCCGATGCCAAGAATCTGCAACAATAAATATTGACTTACGTGACACCGCCCACGAAGAGGGTTCGACTCAAGACTACACAGGCAAAGATTAGGATCACCCAGTTGAACGCAAGAGGGAGCATGGTGAAACAAACCTTTGATGTTTCCTTGACCAATGGAGTAATCCCACTCCATAAATTTGGGCCCAGGAGGGGGTAGAGCAGGATCCTTGCGAGAAGGGGAGGGAGAACGGCGTCTGCGGCCGGGAGGACTGCGCTGACGATATTCATTGCCGCGTCGACCACGAGGATCACCGCCCCGACGGCCAGGAGAATCTCCGTGATATTCCCCGTAAACAGGACTGTCACGACGACGAGGAGGAGAAGCCTCCCGGCGACGGTCATAGCCTGGAGAGTGCGACCGACGACGACCATACTGGCTTGGCGGCGAGCGCATGTATTCGCGGTCCCGATCCCGATCGTAGTCACGTGATTGGGAGTCCGGGCGGGCGCCCCAAGCGCCGATGTTTTGGCCTGCTGTAAGATTAAACGACGGAGGAGCCTGGCCCGGGTTCATCGTGCCCATATTGGTGGCATTCGAAAGGCTAAGAATCTGCAGCGCGGTGCCCCACTGTTCCTGCGGAATACCCTGAGCATACAGGAGCTGCAAGAGCTGAAGCTGCTGCTGCAGTGCATCTGGTCCTACCGAATTCGGTTGAGTTGGCGCTGCAGTCGACTGCGGCAATAGCGCGGCTAGCGGGTTTTGCGCCGCCGCCAAGGGATTGGGGGTGTGGCTCTGACTTGGATTCTGAGGGGGCACTAGGGCTGGGTTCTGGACAATATTACCCAGAGCTGTGAAGGGGGTGACCATGGTACCAGGAGCGTAAGGGTTTACACCAGCCTGCCCGCTTGAGGGTTGTGATGCCTGGTCTACAGAGGACGGCATGGTCTGCAAAACCGTACCTGGCTGGCTTAAGGCATTGAGAGGATTGGCGGGCGCCGCGACTGCAGGTGCAGCAGGTGCAGCAGTGTTCTGTTTAGCCATATCCGCCAGAGCCTTCAGGATACTGGAAGTGTCGGGCGTCTGCTGAGCAGGAGTGGATGAAATCGTGCCATTGGTAGGCTGATGAGCACCTCCCAAAGAGAGGTAGTTGGGTGCTGGGGAGCCTTCGGGAGTAGTAGATTCGACATCTAAAGAGTGACACAAAATTGAGCGGAAGTTAGCCGATGAGTCTCATCAGGAACCTTGGCCGAGAGGACATAGCACTCCCGAGGCAGAGTAGCCTGGGCTCAAAAGATAGAAAGGCTTTGGGTAGTCTTACTTTGCGATGGAGGAGCGTTGAGCTTTTCCTTGAATGAAGCAAGCATAGGGGCAGGAAAGGTATATCCGCGTTCCCAGATGTCAACCAGCTTCTTTATCTTTTCCTATATTGAACGGAGAAAATACGTGAGTTAATTGTTCGTCACCGGGAAACGATGCAAAGAGGAAAGGAAGGCTGAGACAACGAGACCGGGCAAGCATAGTGGCCTAGGACTTTATGCCATGATAGTCGAGGAATATACAGGAGATACGTTGATCGATTCTCAAGCAGATCTGAATGCGGTCTCCTAAGCAGAAGACAGCATCCTATCGGCCCTATGCTTGCCTGCGGCCCTGTGATGATTCCGATTATGGTTTGCATATAGCATCTAGAGCGTACCTTCTGATCGTCGGGAGCGTTGCTTATGATATCAGTCATCAGGATAGGAAGCAGCTCGGTCACTCTGTTAACACCAGCGGCGAAGGTCCCATCAGGGGCAGCACTACCAGATGGTTGCCCTGCCTTGCGCGCTTGTTCTACCCACTGTCGAGTTACAGAGTCTACGACATAGAGTACGCCCAACTTGTGTGTTCCTGGTGCTTTCTTGAAATGAGTGTAGATCTTTTGGATGAGGACGGATTCATTCTGTGGGAGAGTAAAAATGAGAGATATTAGCCTCCGATCCGAGTAGAATACAACGTATGGAGGGTGAAATACCTGGACGTTGGCTGTGCAGAGCGATGTGATACTGTTGATTTTGGATCCAGAAACGCCCGGTGGCTTGAGTGCCAGCATCGACTGGAGATAGTTATCCAGTTCTGCTACAGCAGACGACATGGCTGGTGGGTATGGAGTGCTGAAATTCCGAGCCCAGTACGCAGAGAACAGGATACAGCCAAAGGACTTCTTTTTGGAAAAACTATCGCTTTCTTCAGAGTGTAGCGGTGGACTTCGTACAGAGAGGCGATAATCGCACTGTGCTTCCAGCCAATCGATCTACTGGGAATTCCAGCTGCAGTTAAAAATCTTGTGATGTTTTAATGGGGAATACCAGTGACCTGGTAGAATGGTGGGCTCCTGGTAGTAGAGCAATAAGTGGTTTCCTAAGCGGGCTTCAGGTCGTGTCACTACAGACTTCAAAAGCGTACTCTGGCGACCAAGGGAGGCCTTTCGCCTACAGCTGGAACACGGTCAAGCGATGCTGTCCAGGGCCTTGCGACTCGCGAACGAGTGTGTACAGTATACCCTAGTGTGCTAGGTCAACTGAAAACCGTTGTTGAGACTGTGACGAGGATTACAGTGTCTGAATACTGCGATGAGTGATGAATATGGTGATGGAAGAAGGGAGTGAGAAAGGTTGGATATGAAGGAAATGGCCGTTCAGAAACTTGGAATAAGAATAGGGACGGAAGGAGATTCAATTTGCAGTGCTCAGTCAGGTGAGGAGAAAAATCAGACCGCTTAGGCTAGTCTCTATTGGGTAACACATATGGAGCACCTCTCTCTTCATTTCAATTCACACCTGGCAGCGGGAGATGAGATAACCGTGAATGGCTGTGCATAGATAGAATGCCTTATTCTCCAGGCTTCATTGAAGCAATACATAGTCACGTGTATTGCCCCCTTTCCTGGCTTGGCATAGCAGCTGAAACTGCGTCTCAATTCTGCTTGGAGCCTCGGTGAGTCGAATCTGGTAACATGCCTTGAGGCAGGTTGCTGCCAGCTCCAAATGAGTTTAGGTTGAGACTGAATTGACCTTCTAGGTGATCATGGGAAGAACAATGTAGCAGTAAAGTTAAGGTAAAATCAAATTTTCGATTGGACTTCTCCATGCCACGCCTATATAACTATTATAAATAATCTTTGTATTCTTGTTGATGATTGTTGAAAGCTACAGAGTATAAGTATCTACTATGGTGGTAAGCCTTGGAGGTAAAGAGTTGTAACTTACAGTGCTGTAGTTAGTATATGCATAAGATCGATTGGTATTGTATGCGTCTATCTCATGCCTCGGTCTTACGTCTAAATACCATCATGAATGCACGGGGCGAGGGGGGTGCGTGCATTAGGTAGTGTCTCTTCCACACTTTTGATAGTACAGTACAGTACTCCGTACTTAAGGGCGAAAGAAAAGAATGGGGAAACCCCGTTTACTGTGAAGCTTGGGCAGCCTATTAGTCTATTAGTCTGTGCTATAGGAGGAGGATGGCGACTGCCGACGTCACAGCGAGGGGGTGCAATGGGCCACACCAGCTCCATTTGTAGGCACTCCGTTTACGGATGGACCGGGTGCCGAAGATCGTCGGAAAAGAAAAAAAAGATTATTGAATACACTCCGAATCCCACAGGACTTTAGTCCAAGCGACTTCATGTACAAAAGATGAGTTGAATGTATTGAATTTTGTCTGAAAATTGTTTAACCAACTGCACTATCTGACGGAAGCCTTCGCTAACAGTTTGCCATGAGTTACCCCAGGGCTAAGTTAGTAAGTAGGTACTGTACGTAGTTACTAACAATGTTGGCCTGCAGCCATGATGTATGAACAAAACAGGCTGGATAAGAATTCAACCTACCTACCTTACCTATTAGTATCCTCCGTCCTTAGTCCGTCCCGGACAACGGAGTATGAGCATAACATCCATTCTGGTAAGCTTGCCGCAGTCAACCGCGCCCATCCCCTCAAGCCCCAAACTCGGGACACCGGCCGCCTCGAAACTAGCGTGACCGTATGGTACGGTCCACTTCTCCCTCTGCCTTGCTCTGTTGCCGGGTGTTACCGTACAATCCGCGTACCGGCTGTAGGAGTGTTACGGCCAGATGGAAAAAAAGGCCCGCAAAAGAGCTTCTTCTCCCGACTCTGTCTCTCTATCTCCTTCTCTTCCTTCTTTTTCTTTTCTCTACCGCTGTGTGAATTATACCCCCTCCCTTTCCCTCTCCTCTCCTACATCACCCTTCGACTCGTGATCAACTTGTCTTTCTCACAATGGCTTCCACCTTGAGACTTGGAACCTCTGCTCTTCGCTCCAGCGGCATGGCTGCTAAGCCCGTTGTTCAGTCCGCTGCCTTCAACGGCTTGCGCTGCTACTCTACCGGCAAAGCCAAGGTCCGTCGCGCTTCTGACATCCGTTGCTGCCATGCTCAGCTGTACTGATTCAAATACGCCTTCCAGTCCCTTAAGGAGACCTTCGCCGAGAAGCTCCCCGCTGAGCTCGAGAAAGTCAAGAAGCTTCGCAAGTACGACTGACTCGATTGCCCTTGGCTCGGTCGGATTGCTAATCACCTTTGGTCTATTGCTACAGGGAGCACGGCAACAAGGTCATCGGCGAGGTCACCCTTGACCAGGTCTACGGTGGCGCCCGTGGTGTCAAGTCCCTTGTTTGGGAGGTCAGTAGTCTACACGTAAACGACACCCTCCTGGCGGGACCTGGCTAATACACTGGTTTAGGGATCTGTTCTCGACTCGGAGGAGGGTATCCGTTTCCGTGGTCGCACCGTGAGTATAATATGGCTGTCATCGCGGCCTCGGGCAAATGCTTACAATCTGCTAGATTCCCGAGTGCCAGGAACTTCTTCCCAAGGCCCCCGGCGGCCAGGAGCCTCTTCCTGAAGGTAAGTGTTCTGTTGGCGAAACCGACCATGGTCATTTGCCCTAACGGTTTATCAAGGTCTTTTCTGGCTCCTCCTCACCGGCGAGATCCCCACTGAGCAGCAGGTCCGCGACCTGTCTGCTGAGTGGGCTGCTCGTTCCGACCTTCCTAAGTTCATCGAGGAGTTGATCGACCGCTGCCCCAGCACTCTGCACCCCATGGCTCAGTTCTCCCTGGCCGTCACCGCTCTTGAGCACGAGTCTGCTTTCGCCAAGGCCTATGCCAAGGGTCTCAACAAGAAGGACTACTGGAACTACACTTTCGAGGACTCCATGGACCTCATTGCGAAGCTCCCCACCATTGCTGCCAAGATCTACCGCAATGTCTTCAAGGATGGCAAGGTTGCTGCTATCCAGAAGGACAAGGATTACTCCTTCAACTTGGCCAACCAGCTCGGTTACGGCGACAACAAGGACTTTGTTGAGTTGATGCGCCTCTACCTGACCATTCACTCTGACCACGAGGGTGGTAATGTTAGCGCCCACACCACCCACCTTGTTGGCAGTGCTCTCAGCTCTCCCATGCTTTCCTTGGCTGCCGGTCTGAACGGTCTGGCTGGTCCCCTCCACGGATTGTAAGATCTCGCTCCCACCCTTCCCTTTCAACTCCCATTCCTCAAATGCCTCTAACATGGCGATACCGTACATAGGGCCAACCAGGAAGTGCTCAACTGGCTCACCAAGATGAAGGCTGCCATTGGCAACGACCTTAGCGACCAGGCTATCAAGGATTACCTCTGGTCTACCTTGAACGCCGGCCAGGTTGTTCCTGGCTACGGTCACGCTGTTCTCCGTAAGACCGATCCTCGCTACGTGTCTCAGCGCGAGTTTGCCCTTCGCAAGCTCCCCGATGACCCTATGTTCAAGCTGGTCAGCCAGGTCTATAAGATCGCTCCTGGTGTTCTGACTGAACACGGCAAGACCAAGAACCCTTACCCCAACGTCGATGCTGTAAGTTTACCGCTGCGGAGACTCCTGGGATCTATTTCGCGAAATCAGTATACTAACTCGTCTCTAGCACTCCGGTGTCCTTCTCCAGTACTACGGCCTGACTGAGGCCAACTACTACACCGTTCTCTTCGGTGTCTCCCGTGCTCTGGGTGTCTTGCCCCAGCTGATCATTGACCGTGCTCTTGGTGCCCCCATCGAGCGCCCCAAGAGTTTCAGCACCGAGGCCTACGCCAAGCTTGTCGGTGCTAAGCTGTAGATTTGTCAATGATATGAAACCCCCCCGGGAGGATGTGGAGTTTTTGTTACGAAGAAACACTTTATACTTTGTATTATGCCTATCTTATTCTTGGATTATCCCTCTTTTTTTCTTTTTGCCTGGGATTTGCCAAGTGTTGGGGTTGGCTCGATTAATGTATGATAGGACATGGTTCGAGTGAGCCTAGTAACAACACTTTTAACATGATCAGTCAATTTCCAAAGACATTCCGGTTGCATTCCTGCCTTTCTTCCTATCTTTCTTCCTTTTTCTTATTTCCCTCTCTAATCTATTTGTTTTCCTCACTCTCTTCACCTAATCTGCGTGCCATGTTGTACATGGGCTTTGAGATGGAATGGGCTCTATCCACCCAAGTAGGTAGACTGAAGGGTGAGCGCGGCTGGTGTGAAGTAGACAGACATACTCTACTCCATCATGATTCGCAGTGAAGGATGCGCCTCTTTAAATTGGATTTACTCTGGACGGAGTACTCCGGGAAAGGAAGACAGACCTCGGGAGTGCAGAGTGTTGTCAGTCAAGAAATTGACAATGGAAATCACCAGCCCTGGGCCAGGCCCGGGGTTGTACTGTACGTACTAAGTTACAGGTTTACTCCAGTGGACTCCGTCGTTAGGCAAGGTGGTGGTGGTGGTAGCGGTGGTGGTAGTGCATTACTCCGTGGACCGAAACGGGAAGAAGCGAGTTGAACCCGCCGCAGGCTTTCCCCCCCCCCCCCCCCAACGGTTGAGGTACTCAGCGCCCCGATTTACTCCGGTGCTCAACTGCTGGAGACTCCCTTCATGGCTAGCGTATGGTTTTACCTTTATCAGGCTAGCAACATTACTGATGATGAGCCAATGACCCGCAAGTGACTGGGTCTTCCGGGGTGTTTTGCTCCATCCAGCCGCTGCCCAGCGATCGGGAAGACGAGTCTGACTCCGAGCTCCTGCCTCCAGGCTAATGTGTGCTCATTACTACGGGGTACTCCTTGGTACGGATCGCTCTCTTGAGTCTCTGAGTTTCTACCTAGTAGTAGCCTGGGCCTCCTTCCCTGAACTATTGACAGGGAGACAAAAAATACATAACAACAACAACTTTCTTCGTCTTCTTTTTCTTGACTTTCAAAAACCCAGAACAAAAAGAACCTTTCGACTTTGGTGTTACTATTCCATCTTGGTCTACCCGACACCTCAGTCTACTATAGTACGTGTGAAACATCAACATCACCTTCTCATCTATCCATCCATCCATCCATCTATCCATCTAGTTAGCAAGATATGGCTGGCTGGCTGGCTATGGAACTTGTCTGAAACTTGATAAGCAAATACTCAGCTGCAAGCCCCCAGACCAATATCATGCTTTCCCATCCTCCTTCTCCTCCTCTTTCTTTTTCCACTCTGCTTTCTTTCCGCTTTCCACCCATCCCCCGTTCTAGCTTGCTTGCCTTCTTCCCGTTCCTGCTCTCTTCTCTTCTCTTCTCCTTCCATCAATCAGTGCTCTGTGGTGACTAACGTTCCGGAACTTTCCTGGTGTTCAACAGCGACCAAACCGACAAGTCCACCTATTTGTGACTGGACATTCCCATCTGCAGTTTCTCTGCCATCTTTTGCGATCCTTTAGGCGACGAAGCCCCTTATATCCCTTGGTCAGGGCCCCTTTCAGCGCTCCCCAAGTTCAGAGATGTCTCCCACTCCTGTTGCAACGGCCCCTGCCGGCCAAACGCTTGAGAAGAAGCCTGTCAAATTCAGCAATCTATTGCGTACGTATTCGAGCCCTCATTCGTCTCTACCGGCCAATATCCATGATTCTGATGGCTCTGTCTACAGTCGGTGCAGGTTTGAACTTGTTCGAGTACGTATTACACCCCCCCATGACACATTCACACTAAATTCTGGATGACTAACAGCCAGCAATAGGGTCACAACCTTGGGACAGGTATGTGAAGCCGCAGGGCCGGTGAATGTCCGTTCAGCTAACACGGTTCATAAATCTAGCCGCTGGAGGTGATCAAGACAACCATGGCTGCAAACCGAGGCGATAGCTTCGCCGGTGCTATGGGTCGGATTTGGGGTCGTGGCGGGATCCTCGGTTGTAAGTTTCTCTCGCCTTGAGTTTCTCGTGACTAGCGTGTCGGATGCCGTGTCTGACGTGAAGTTACAATAGATTATCAAGGTCTCATTCCGTGGGCCTGGATTGAGGCCTCCACCAAAGGCGCTGTCCTACTCTTTGTCGCGTCGGAAGCTGAATTCCGCGCCAAGGTCCTTGGTGCCCCCGATTTCATGGCCGGAATCGCTGGTGGTATGGTTGGCGGTATTGCTCAAGCCTATGCAACAATGGGATTCTGTACTTGCATGAAGACGGTTGAGATCACCAAGCACAAGATGGCTGCGCAGGGTGTCAAGCCTCCCAGCACCTTCGCGACTTTCATGGACATCTACCGCAAGGAAGGTATCCGTGGTATCAACCGTGGTGTCAATGCGGTCGCTATCCGCCAGACCACCAACTGGGGTTCCCGTTTCGGGTTCTCTCGCTTGGCGGAGCAGACAATCCGCAAGGTAACCAACAAGGATGACAGCCAGAAGCTGAACGCTTTCGAGAAGATTCTGGCTTCGAGTCTGGGTGGTGGTTTGTCGGCTTGGAATCAGCCCATCGAGGTGATCCGTGTCGAAATGCAGAGCAAGACCGACGATCCCAACCGCCCAAAGAATCTGACGGTTGGCAAGGCTGCTAAGTACATCTATGAGAACAACGGCATCAAAGGTCTCTACCGTGGTGTGGCTCCTCGGGTGGGGCTGGGAATCTGGCAGACCGTCTGCATGGTGGCTCTGGGTGACATGTAAGTTGAACCCCGTTCCCCGCCTTTTTGTCCTTGCAATTCCGGGTTGTTCGCATACTTCGAAACCATCCATCGAATGAGCGATGCCACCAGGGTGGGCTAGCCCGGCTGGATCGGCGCACCCCGGACTCGCCATGTGATTTTGCGGTATTACCGAGGGAAGACTTCCGGCTAACGTGTGGGTCTCCGTTGCACCGAACAGGGCCAAGGAGGCAGTCGAAAAACTGACGGGCGAAGCTGTCACCGCAAAGCACTAGGGAAGGTTTGAGATACCCTTCTGCCATGCACACGGTCGGAGGCGGCAAGAACACATGCTGGCCCGGTCAGTTTGCTGTCCTCTCAGACCGCACCGTTGATGGAGTGAGGTAAAGCGACGTGCTGAGCATGCCGCACAACAGATGTTACAAGCATTTTATTTACTATACTAGTGTTAATAGACCTGCGCATGTTGATGGCTCGTTGGCCAAGATTGGCAGATGCAAATTTGGCGCGAGTTGTATAAATTATCCTGCGCTCTATATGTTAGGACCAAATTTTTGTCTCGTACGTATTACAGTTGCAGTACATGGTTTTGTTGGCCGATTTGCCTGAGACCTGGTCAAAAGATCCACCCTCTACTTATCGGGGCGTCTCATAAGTGCTCGCGGGCTGGGCAGGTAGGCTTCAGTTCACAAAGGAGCTGGAGTGTCCTGGAAAGATTTCTCCCGCGATACTGAACTCCTTGTCAAATCGCTGACATGGACTGAGACCAGCTCTCTGCTGTGTCAAGAAGGTTATTCTGCTCGGTACAGCCTCTGAATGACAAGTGTTAGACATAGATATACTTTTTGATTTTCGTCCTTGAGAACCTCGGGAAAGCGCCGATTACAACTAGCGATTGCCTTTGACCGTAAACGAAGAAACGAAACGAAGAGTACTATCCATGAGCATAACATGCCCGAACAAATCTTATTCGGGTCTCTTTGGAGATTGGAACGATTTTTGGCGCACCTACCCTGCTGTGTAAGGCTGACCTCATCAAGCCACAACCCGTTTGAGACCAGATTGAAGAATACGGATAGGTCTTCCAGCAAGGGTAGATTGATTCTAGTCTTCCACTATCTTGAAGATTGACGCCACTTCTAGCTTCATAGTCAGCCCATGCAGTCAGCCCATGCAAACGCTTGCGTGAAACTCGGAAGTATAGTGTGCGTAACATGTGCGTGAGACCTACATTATTTATGGACTGTTGCTACAAACCAAAGCTGGCGACTTCAACCGTAGATATATGATCGTCTATACACACTCATCTGGGCCAAGATCTCACCGCATAAGGCACGCAATGTAATAATAAGATACAATTGTATTACAGACGCACACCACTACAGCCACATCATCCCAAATGAAAAACAAGATATCTGCGGAAGGGTTGATCTAGACACAAGGAAACGGAAGACGCGCTTTTCCTCCAAAAGCAGAACCAGTCTAGGATGTATTTGTTGTATACATGATTAAACGGTCAAGCCAAGGTCCTGGGCGTAGGGAAGCTGGAAGAGGTCGCCGACGGCGGTAACGGAAGCCTTGCCAGACAGGAAGGACTTGGCAACCTAAAGGGTAAGGTAACGCGGTTAGTGATTTGCTGCCGTATGGACGATATTTTGGGAAAGTGAACATACCTCCTTAACCTGGGCCTCGGTGACGGCGTCAATGCTCTGGGCGACCTCGGAGATCTGGTAGGGCTTGCTGCCGTTAATGAGAGCGGAGCCAGTAGCCTCGAGGCCAGTCTCGAGGTTCTGAGCGGACTCAAGAGCACGGAACTTAGCCAGAGCAACGGCCTTCTTGACGTCTTCGCTGGCAAATTCGCCAGCAGCGGCCTTCTTCAGGACATCGACGGCGCTCTTACCAGCGGAGCTGATCTGCTCGGCCTTGCCAGAGAGGGAAATGGTGAATAGACCGGCATCCGAGTAGGCGAGGTTCTTGGTCGAGGCACGGACGTGGGAGAAGCCCTGGGTGGCCTGGCCGAGAAGAGAGAAACCAGGGGTCCACTTGATAGTGGACTCACCGCCAAGGAGGGCAGCGAGAACGGAAGCCTCGGGCTTGTAGGCAGAGGTGCCGAAGGCGCCAGAGCCGGGGAAAGCCACGACGACAGCATTTCCAGCCTTGGAGGAGATGCGCTGCTCGCCACCGTAGTACTGGGAGGCGGCGCTCTGCTGGAGCTGGTACTTGGAGGAGCTACCAGCGCTGGGAGCCTCCTTGAAGAACTGGCTAACCCACTTGGAAACCTCCGCAGAGTCGGGGCCACTGCCGACGATGGCGATGTTGGACTTAGCGAACGCCTGCTGGGCGAAATCCGCGACGGCCTCAGCAGAGATGTACTTCTCGAAAGCAGTGGTAACCGAGGGGGAGACGCTCTCACCCAGACCGCGGTGGAAAGCCACGGCGTGAGCAGCATCGAGAGCCACAGCCTCGGGGTTGGCGGCAAGAGCTTGTTGTCTGTACTTGAGGGTCTTGAGGATGACCTCGCTCAACTCGTGGGCTAATAGCGCAAAAGAAATAACCATATATCAGACTTGTCTGACCGACAAATTGAAGCTTAGCGGGATGACATACCGGAGAACTTGGTCTGGGAAGCAACCTCCGCCAAAAGTTCGACGAAGTAAGGGAGGTCATTGGCAAGAAACTTAGCCTTGAGGACAACATTCTCACGCGAGTGTGTAGCGGAAACCTCACTGCCCAGCAGTTCGACCTCCCGATTGATCCGCAGCGCCGAGCGTTTGAGTGTGGACTAGTCGTTGCAAGCAAGCGTCAGTCCACTTATGTCCAAGATAGTGTTCCTGAGACCTGCAGAGCGAGCAATTAAGCCGGGAGTGCTAACCTTGAAAGCGAACTGTTCGAGAGCATCGGAGAAGCCAGGGAAGGGCTGGTAGCGAGTACCGGCCTTGGAAACGAGGGCCAGGGTGCCGGTAGAACCGGCAACCTCTCTGTTGGCGACCTTCACACCAGCAGACTCGGAGACATCATACTGGAGGCCAGGAGTAGCGGCAGATGCCATGCCTCGACGGCTGGTGGCACCGGCAGCAGAGCACTGCTTGTGAAGCGCACGGGGCGCATTTCGGCTGATGGTGGATCGCGACAGCATTATCGCATGTGTTGAAGATACAAAGGGAGGAAGGTAGATATAAAGCCGAGAGGCTCAACAGCAATTGAAGGGGGTGGGAAGGTAGAAGAGCCGAGGAGAGCTGCTGGCGGTCGTTGAACGGGTTAGAAACGATGTCTGAAAAGCTTCAAGATGCCGGCGTTGTTGATTACTCGTACTCTGATTGGCCTGAATTGGGTGTGCGGGCGGAACCGGCTTTTCCTCCTCCTCCGAGTCAGCTGAGGTCATGTGATTTGCTCTTCTTACGACTGCACGTGAGTTTCTTCCGCCTGCGACGTGCGATAAGAAGTAACGCCAATCAATTGTCAAGGGAAAAAAAAAGAAATTCCTCAAGAGTGACAATTTGAAAGGCCTTCTTCTCCCTTTACAAGTGCCTCATGCTTTTCCCCCGGTGACCTCGATTTTTGCCCTGGAGAATTGACGGCGGTGGTTCTCTAGACAATCTCTTCAAACATGGCTTCTCAAGTATGCGAAAACGCTCCATTGTTAGCTCTATCCTCGTGCTAACAAACGTTTAACACAGTACGCAGCGGAGCTTTGCGCGCTTTTAGTTGAGGACAACTTTGGCGAGCTTTTTGCGGTATGCTCACAGCTCAAACCTTCGCTTCGTTCGCTTTCGATACACCCGACATTTTACAGCTACTGTGCCCAAAAAAATGTAGAAGGTGCAGTTAGACTGACTTTGCCCTCAATATGACCAGCGCATCTTTTCAATCCTTCAGCGTTATGACCGATTGTCCTTTCCCCGTCTCAAGTTCTATTCGCGCCTGTCTGACCGCCAGCTCCGTCATGGTCTCGCCGCGATGATCCAGCATCACCTCATCTATCACTATACCTCTTACGACGAGGGAGTCACCTACTACGAGCCCAACCCACAAGCTGCGTACTACCTAGTACGATCCGGCAAAATCCTCGCATTTATTCAAGACCGGCTAGGTAAGTATGCGGCAACTGTCATGTCCACCATCATGTTCCTCGGACATGCTCAAATCAGCCATCTCGAGACACTGCCCGAGTTAAGATCTGGACAATTGGAAGCGGACGGCATCAATGACGATCTCGAAGGAGAGGGGGCGGGGGAACGAGTGAATGGGCATAACGTGGTCGGAGCCATCGAACAGCCAGCTTTGCTCCATCCGACATTGAAGGCATTGGCATCCCATGGATATTTGATCCGGGTCCGAGATGCGCAATTTCAAAGTTATGCAGACAACGCGCTCGATGCTGAACGGGCAATCAAGTCGCGGCCCGACGTCAAACAGATGAAAGGCAAACGGCTCGAGGAAACCGTTCTAGAAGGCACACTTGCTATGCTGAGGGAAAAATTAGATGGAGATCTTACCCGTGGATTGATGCATAACGGCCTACCGCGTGGTGCCAAGAGAAGGCCTGGTAGCGGGTCTGCGGACAAGAGTGCCCGGATGGACTATGATATGGAGGACGAGGCTGAGGAGGAGAATGAGTGGTCTGATGATGACATGGGAGGGGACGCGACTCCTATGGAGGTAAAAGGCTCACCGTGTTGATTTATGCTCGTCACTGAGACTAACGGTGCTGCGTCCATCTAGTCCGGAATAGTTGTCCGAGTCAACTACGAGAAACTGGACGTTGCTCTGCGGAATCGACGGTTCCTCGACCTTGCGGAGATGCACGCGTCGTCGGCCACCGCCCAAGTCTACGAATGTCTCCTGCGACGCATTGAATACCAGACCAAGCAATGTCGGGACAGCGTGGAAATCCCTCGCGAAGGAGAAGAAGGCGAGCAATACTCCGTTGCGATTGCGCTGAGTGCGGTGACGGAAGAGGTCGACCCGCAGTTAGATCTTGCGGGCTCCATCGGCCCCATGGAAATCCAGCACTCTGTCAGCAAGCGTGGAAAGAGACCTTTAGACGAAGGAGTTAATGGGGCCAGCCATCAAGACTCCGACGCCCCTAGCCGGACCTACGAGATCGACCAGCATCTCAGTCTTCTCTCTCAACCCCCCTACAACTTGACCTCGAAGCGTGTCGTATCCGGCCTCATAACCTGGACAGTGGAGTTCCGACACCTGGCACGTAAGCTGCGGCATTTGGAACTTGAACGTGTCATCGAAGCTCGCTACGGCGATGTCGCTCTACGAGTGATCCGCGTCCTCCACGCCAAGGGCAAACTTGACGAGAAGCGCCTCCAGGAAATCAGCCTCCTTCCATTCAAGGACTTGCGGCAGGTATTAGCCAGCATGCAGTCCGGCGGATTCGTCGACTTGCAAGAAGTCCCGCGAGACGCACAGCGACAGCCGTCGCGCACAATTTACCTATGGTTCTACGACCCGGACCGGATCCGTGACAGCATCTTGGAAGACACCTACAAGGCTATGTCTCGGTGCATGCAGCGCTTACGGTTCGAGCGGAGTCGACTCAAGGAATTCCTGGAGAAAACCCAGCGCAGTGACGTCAAGGGGAACGAAGAGCGGTATTTGTCCCCGGCGGAGCTCACCCTACTAGGGCAATGGAGAAGCAAGGAGGCTTTACTGCTCGGCGAAATCACCCGGTTGGACGAGATGGTGGCAGTCATGCGGGACTACTGATGAGGGGCGATTCCAACCAACCTTGTCTCCCTGATGGCTACCCCATTCGTGATAATACATTTCTACCCACTGATGCCACCTCATATGCCCTGTATTCAATAACTTCCCTTTATGACCATACGCTCAGTGATGATCAATTGGTGCCTGGGGCATGCGCTAGCCATGCGAAAATTGTGTAAAAAGAAATGTCCAGTGTCTAGTAGGCCACCTGAACTATAAGAGGGAGCATGAGCTGTGCAGCAGGTTTGATTGAATATTACATTGCTCGACAGGCAGCCATTGGCCTGTTGCAGTCGCCGAGGTGTATAGTAATCCAACAACTCTGAAGCCGGATCACGTATCGAGCGAAACATTCACCCGGGTACGCCGGATCAGACATTTACCACACCACATACAATGACAATATTCCGGGGAGAAGGTTGCAAACCACATCCCACAAGCTACACCACATATGTAGGTATAAATGTGAACTTCCTTTCTTATCATATGCCTTTCCTGTTCGGTAGTATGCAACTTCGTGGATATCGTATCGCTGGGGGACAGTAACCGCTACCGGGAATACAGCTTACAACCTCAGAATCTACCTTAAGAAGAACCATTATCTTGTTCATTAGTCACGATCGCTGCGTCCGACTGTAGATTGTACTTCCGGCCCACTCTCAACGCCCGCAGTCGCGTTGGCCTGCTTCGACTTGGCTTCCGAGTCTCGCAGGAGACTCTCCGCGATGTCCAGCTTGCCCTTAGTCTCTTCAAGCTCCTGCTGAAGGCTCTTGATGTAATCGATTGCCATCTCTACCGTGCTGGCCTTGCTGATTGGTTGATTATTCGCTTTGTCTTTTTCTTTGTCGGCTCCCTTGAGGGGGCAGGCAGCAGCCTCCTTAGCATGTTTCATTTGGATGAATGACGGAGGAATGAGTGTCTCTATCTCCTTGAGTGCGTTGTTGATGCGGTTTCTTCGTCCCTGTTCGGCCAATTTGTGGTTGGTGCGCTTTGAGCTGAGATTCTCTGCTAAGGTCTCGGGATAGGAGACGCCAGGCAGAAGGGTGCCGTCCAGAATGTGCTGATAGTTCGACTTCGATGCCAAGTACAGAGCCGATGTTTCGCTCGACATTGCTGGGAACAGAATCCGATCAGCTGACTCGTAGATCGATGGTGCGGCTAGGGAATACTTACCATCTCCACGGACTAGCGGTTGGATGCTGGGACTGATTTTGGGACGCAGGCTGGGACTAGCTTGCGAGGAACTCAAGCTCTGTCGCTTCCGCCCTATCGGACCAAGTTTGGGTGTGTCCGATTTCTTGGGCAGCGGGCCGCTTGGCGAAGGCATAGCAATTGAGCGAGGGCTGGGAGCCAAGGAGGAGTTTCTGTTTACGACCGGAGCGGAACTCGGCTCCAGAGCTGGGGTCGTACTTCCTGAGGTTTCTGACGAAACCGATTCCGCCTGCACCGTAGTTTCAATACGAGCCACCTGCGGTCTTGTGAAAGGAGCCAGCGAAGTTGCGGCCTCGGGGAGGACCACGTCTTCCATTATGTCGTCATGGGGTTCCGAAATAGTGGGGGTTGATCGAGGAGCTGCTTGGGTGGTCGAGACCGGTGACCGTTGAATGCGCATGAGCATCGCCGGCGTCGCAGGTTCATTTGCATCTGAGGGTCGAGCTGGCTGAGGGCGAACGGCCGGCGATCTCCGCGAGTGAGGCAAAGCAGGCGGGGGCATTAAGGGCTCGGAGAGAGGCTCTGGCGAGACCGAATCTTGACCGGAGCTCTCATTGCTGGCATAACGAAGTCCACTCTCGCCGGAGGCGTGGGTGGCATTGGCAACCTGGTCTTGACTGAGGCTATTCAACAGCTCGTCGGCATTGAGGCTCATCAAGGACTTTTTGCGTGTTTGTGGCCGAACCGAGGGCGATTGCTGCTTTTTCGCACGAGCCGAGAAGGGCTTTGTGCTGGACGGCTGTCGGCGATGTTTCCGTATCAGCCCCGGGGATGACTGACTGGACGCCATGGTCAGGGGATTGTCGGCAGGTGAAGGGACAAACCCCAGCTCCGACACCTGGCTGGAATGGAAAGGATAGCCACTTGAGTTCGTGTGCTGTGCCTCGAGGGCTGGTGATGTGAGGGGGGTGAAGTACTCTCCAGGAATAGTGTATTCGGGAAGACGAAACTGAGCTTCCAACGGTGTCATGGCTGGCGAGACAAGCGGGGTGTAAAGAGCCTAGAGCGAAGCGGACGTATGCATTAGCTCTCCGAAGATGCTTCCATCCATTCCCAATCAAGACGCTTACCTGTTCATCGTTCACACGGTTAAACCTTTCGTAAACTTCACGGGTGTCGTCCGCCCGCTGCGGGAATGTAGCGGCATTTCCATGGAACTCGACACTATTCGGAGTGGGAGGAATGACCGGTCTGCCTTGCGGGACAAAGGATTGGGACATCGACTGCGTCGGTTGAGATAACGAGTGTGACTGATCCGGGACTGACGCGTGCTGATGAGGATGGTACATGGGTGGTTTGTGTGCATAGAAGGCCGGGGTGATTGGCGCGGTCGAGAAGGACGAGCCATGTGGCTGACCTTGTTGCCCGTGATGGGCAAGGTCCAGGGCGAAATCGTTGTTGATCATGGGGCTGTACGACGAAGCGGGGGCAGTCATGTCGCCAGTATCCAAACTAACCAATTGCTCCTGCGCAGCGGCGGTCGAGACGGGCAAAGACATGGTGACAGCGTCAATCAATGGTCGAGAAGCGTGATGGTCCGGTTGAGGTTGACCGTCCACGTCGGGAAACTGCATTCCGAACTCGAGGAAGTTGGTGAATTCATCGTCGTTGGACGGAGGAATGTCCGACCAGGACAGGGAATGCCCTTGATCCATGACGAAGTGGAAGGGGTGCAGAACGGATGGAACTCCCAGCTTCTGTTCGATAAGAAAAGTGGAGCAATAGAGACGGTGAGCGGCAGACGTTTGATTGTCGACGATAGGGTGATGCGGGGAGGGGAGGAGGGACTGGGAAAGAGCTGGGCGTCGCGATTAGAATCAAGACGAAGAAGGACCAAACTAATTCAGTGGGGATCATTTACTTGAGGAGAGGAGGGCGTAGGGCACGCTCAGGAGGAAGCTTTCAGGGACATGGTAGAGGACGAAGGATGAATAGTCGGAAAAGAAAGAGAGATTATTTCCAGACTCTAGGTACCGATAGGAACGTCACTTCAACCACCAGAACAGAAATGGGAATGGTCACGCGAGAAGAAAGGTAAAAAAGAAAGGTGGAGGAGGAGGAGAAGAGAAGAAGAAAGATGATTTTGAGAAAGTGAACCAAAAGTGAACCACCAAAAATAAAATAAGATAATAAGAAAGGGAAGGAGGGGAGGGAGTCGGGACTCAGAGCGAGAGAGAGAGCGAAAGAGAGAGAGAGGAGCGGAGGAACGAGGATGAGCGGCCTGACTGGCTGGCTTCAGGACTCGGGACTAAAAGTAAAAGAGAGACTTCAGGAAAAGAGAGCAGAACCGAGAAACCTTCCAAGTTTGAAAGTCTAAAAGGCTAATAAGTTCCGCGGCACTGAGCCCAATGGCACGATTTCCGCGGATAACAGAACTACAGAAGCCTTCCTGCTATTAATTATTGAGTTAGGTAGCCTCGAGCAAAACAATCACCGGAACGATAATTGTGGTTTGTAAAGAAGTACGCCGTACGGTACTGGAGATTATACGAGTAGTCTAGTAACTTGTCTACGGAGTAGTAGTGATCGGGGGGGAAAGGGCCCCGGCCCAGTGGAGTCGGCGAAAAAGAGAGAGAGAGGAGGGGAAATTCCCGGGTGGATCAGTTACGTAGTTAGCAAAATACAGAGTACGGAGTACCTACCTACTATGTATTATTGACTCAGTGAGATTACCGATATGTTACTTACTTACTTGGTACTACATACTTATTTACCTGTGTATACGCAGGTGACGATCACGATCTATGAGTATGCATCTCCAGTACTGTACTTGCTATTTATCCAAGGCTGAAAATGAGATAGACTTACATGGCTTGAGCTCAACAGCTTGATTTCCTACATCAGACCATAGGTGGTGGTGTTATTTTCCCGGGGTCCTACTTATCTATCATTTTCACCCTGCAGGCGCTTGAAGGTTGTGAGCAAAGCAACGCAAAGCAACACAACGCCACGCCACACCACACCGTTGGTCTGTGTTTGGGATTCAGCCCACAGCCTTCTGGGAGCTTCTCACAATTCCAATCGATCCTGAATTGGTTCACGATGACGGGCTAGCGGGCTGGCTGATCAGACATTACGTTTTGGGCAAACGCCCAAGTGACCTCTGGAGCAAAGAAATTCCACCACGAGACAGGAGCGACGGAATCCGTCGGGTATGTACTGTATGTACATACAAGTTTGCTGCACCTCAAGAATAAGAATTATAAAAATGATGAGTTATGTTTCATCGTACCTATTAGCCGACCTTGTCTGCTTTAGGTCGTACATTAGTCTCCCTGCCGGTCCATTAGCGAGCTGAATTCATTTGACCGGTGGTCCGGTGGTACTCCCTAGTAACTTATCAGTCTGGTGCCTGGCTTAGGATGCCGGCCGGCACGGGAAGGAGTAGTCTGCAGCATTGGTCTCCGGTCATAGTTATTAGAGGTTAGGTAAGAAGCTGGAAAGAACTTACTTATAGTGCCTCAAATATGACTGGGAGTTGCGCAGATTGAGAGAAAGGGATGCAGTGTACCGAAGAGATGTGCCAATCCTAGCCCGACGGTGGATGGGAGTTCTAGATTTGTTTCTTTTAGCACAAAGTAGTTCTGGTGGGGAAAAGATCAGGAAAGAAAAAAGAGACAAACTAAGGAAGAACACATTCCCCAGCAGCACTAGAGAAATTGGATACGGGAGGATGTACTGTAAGTTATAACTACCGATATATAGTACTAAATTTTCATATGTACTAATATTTCAAGCTAGTGTATGGACCTTTTTTGCCACTACCTTACTAAGGTAGGCACCTACTTCATCGTACTCATACTTACCTAGTAGTCTCTACAAAGAAGTCTTATGGTTTGAATGAATCCGTATGTATTGCATATCATCTCAGCGAGCCTGAATGGTCAGCGAACCACTTTCTCTTTCTCTCCCCCCACTACGTTATTGGGGTTAAGCACAAAACCCGGCCGCCGCGGGCGGGAGAGGAGGGTTTCGAATTTGGTTCCTCTCACTCTCCTGGCAATTGCAAGCCGATTTGAGTAATGGAAACCCGCTCCAGCCAGGTGGTGTGCTGTGATAAGAGCACGGGCCAACCAAAGATCCCCATCTTCTACGTATTATGTAACGTTAAGTGGTCGTTTCACTCTGGAGATGAGCTTACATAACTTGTCATGTGCGAGGTCTGGTGACTGAGATGTGACATGCCATGAGGATGATGACATAAACACCAGTTAACAATTGCTTAGTTAACCAATGTAAGAGTAAGTTAGGTTAAGACAACCTAACAACAATATCCTGGTGCTAGCATCAAAACACCGCCCTCCCCCGCCCTCCCCCGCCCTTCCCCCCCCACACCACCACCACCACCACCACCACCACCACGGTATGGATATATATTCTCCTTGGGCATTTACTCTTTTTATCTGGTGATTCACAACTATTGCTTTGCCCCACGATGAGGCCACCGGTGCCGGACCTTGCGGTACCGCGATCCCGCAAAGCCTCGCTTGAACAGCAGTGGACCGATCCCCGCAGTACCGCCCCCGCTACCTTCTTCCTGGCCCGGAGCAGCAGTCATATCACCGATTCCGATAGGGAGCTTTCCCCCGACCAAGTCAAACGTCCCGCGGAGAATATATATGGGGTACAGAGTCTGGAGGAAACGGATTTTCCGAAAGACATTCTTTCGAATTTGCCTTGCAACCGCCAGCCTGACCTGGAGGAGTCTGTCGCCCGCACTCATCAGCCTCTGGTTCGAGATGAGGAAGAGGAGCGTGAAGCCCGCCAGACAATCCGTCGCAGGTCGACCTTGAAGCCTTCAGATATGCTTACTACCAGCTCAGTAAAACCCTTTCGACCTTCTCCTGAGGGACTTTCCTCGCGACCGCTGACCCCTTTGACTTTCGATAACCCGGATGACCACTCATCCCTGCCAAGTAGTCCCCGATCCATTTCTAATCATTCCATGCGCCATCTTGATGATATTTCAATCACCGATGATTTGAGTAGTCAGGCCGTGGCCTCCGGAGAAGAAGAAGAAGAAGAAGAAGATGATGATGATGATGACTATCGCACAGCGCATTATCCTGTTTCAGACAACACATCCCAACTGATCATGCCAAGCATCAAGATGCCCAGTCGGAAACCCTTCACAGATCGTGGGAAGGCTCTAGGTCGATTGAAGGTTTTGATCGCAGGTGCATCTGGTAGGCTGGGAACCATCAATGCTACTACCGAGAAAGGGATGCTGATATAAAGGTTACAAGGATTGGGAAAATCATCTCTCATCCAGTCTATAGTTCAGGCCTGCGATGACATTGTGCACATGGACGATTTTGCCTCGGCCTCTCCTACTAGAATATCACGGCCTTCCATTAAATCTTCTCGCACGTCCCACAACTTCAGGTTTCCACAAGTGGCCATCACGGAAATATACGCTAGTACCAAGCCCTATCCGTCGTGGTGGTCGGATTTGGAGGACTCGCGTGTGCTCCGGCGGAGGAAAGGCACAGGTGATGTTGTTCTGGAGCGCAACATTTGCTTTGTAGATACTTCAGCCACGTCTATGGGTCGATTGGAGCAGACTGATTCGGTCATACAATATATCTGCCAGCAACTGTCTCGAGCAACCACCGCCATCGATGCCCTGAACCATGATTTCCAGAATTTACTCGCTGGCAACGGTGGGACTCAAGTGGATGCTGTTCTTTACCTCATCTCCGAAGGTGAGTAGTTCGAACTTTTCCAAGTCTTCAACGGCCGTGATGACAGCCAACACTTTCTTAGAAACCCTCCTCGCCGATATGGAGTGCATTCAAAGGCTCTGTGATTGGACCAATGTCATCCCCCTCGTCGCTAAATCAGATCTTTTGACCGACGAGAATATCTTCGCTCTAAAGTCTTCATTCCAGAAGCACGCTCAGAATTTGTCCATCAAGCCTTTTCTTCTAGGCGAGTCCAGCACAGACACGGAAGACATCAATGGTCACCTACCTTTCGCGGTATCTTCCGCCAAAGCCAGTAACGACGATGTAATGGATGCCAGCACCCTCATGAGCCCAGACTATGTCCAACCTCTGGTACCCTCGGAACTCATGTTGCTAGTTCGACGGGTTTTTGATAGGGAGAACGTTGCCTGGATGCGGCATTCCGCTGCAAAGAAGCTAGCCCTTCAACAGCAGGAAAGACCTTCGCAGGAGCAGCAGCAGCAGCAGGAGGAGCAGAGACATCTCCCTCTGAGCGCTCTCACACTCGCACACGGTGTTCACCGCCGCTCTCCCACTTACACCATGGCTCGGCTCGCGGACCACACCCGTCAGGAGGAGCGCTTAGCTCGAGTGCAGCTGGCCAGGTGGGCTTCGGATTTGCAGCAAAGCCTTCAGAACGAACGAGACAGATATGCCGCGATGGCCCAGGGCGAACGCGCCATCTGGCTCACGGAACGTATCGGGGAGTGTGTCGTTGAGGGATCGTTGATTCCTATCACCCAAACCCCGGGCTTCTGCGGCCTCCACAGGCCTACTGAGAAAGCTGGTGGCGGTGGGGTAGTCCGCCGGACTGTTAACGGACACAACGTGGAGTACCAGGTCGCTCGCCTCAGCCCCCAAGACCCGCTAGGCCTCGTACGATGGTACGAGGACCTCCGGCGACGTGGGTGGACCGTCGTCCAGGTTGTAGGGAGCTTCGGGGTAATTGGCGGACTCGCATTTTGTTTAGCCAAGGCCTGTGGATTTCCCTCACGCAACCTGTGCGAATGGCACCTGGACTGGTACAACACCAGCAACTAAGGATGATGCCGTCCATTACCTTCCCGCTTCAGCCTTTCAGTTCATACTGATGAACGAGCCCCACCCTTATAACTAATTCCCACACCACAACTCCAAAATCCTGGCTTTATCTTCGCTCTAGACTTCGCTGGACTATTGCAGTTCTCAAGAAGCGTGCTGCCTTCATGCCCCTCTATTACCCATCTACATATGCTGCCAAGGGGGGCTCATTGTCCTCATGTCCTCATGTCCCATTGACCCAATACCATTCACCTCACTTTGTCTTCGGCGTTTCAAGGTTATCGGCCCGTGTTATCAATTTGCTCTAGCATATATTTGTTCACTGCACTATCCTCTCCCCCCACAATCTCTCGCTCAATACCGCAATTCATGCCCCTTGATGACCTGTCGATTCACCCAGATATATAACTCCGTAGGATGCTTACGCACCCGGCTTCGGGCAACCTCTTGTATTATCTAGTCTCAAACTCCCTCATCTCTGAATAGTACCTTTGTGATCAAACCCAATGTGGCTGAAGGAGATATATCCTCTCCGGAGTCGAAAGTACAAGGCACCGAATAGCCGCTTGGCGGTCTACTTGGTATAGCGGAAGTATTGGCCATCTTTGAACAATGTC
Source organism: Aspergillus brunneoviolaceus CBS 621.78 (assembly GCF_003184695.1). Taxonomy (NCBI): domain Eukaryota; kingdom Fungi; phylum Ascomycota; class Eurotiomycetes; order Eurotiales; family Aspergillaceae; genus Aspergillus; species Aspergillus brunneoviolaceus. The sequence continues at coordinate 346,215 of NW_020290744.1, read as the reverse complement.
TTAATCTGCAGGCGCTGAAACTGTATGGAGATATCTCCATCTCTGAACTCGTACGGGTGAACCAGGGAAGATCACGTGGCTAGGTTACTTGGGGATTCCTCCAATACATTGACTTTCTGCCCAAGCTTCATGCACCATAAAGCTAGGCCCTTTCTTAGATTACGTACCAGACGTATGGGTTATCATAGCGCCGGGCTGCAGAAAATAAGACACAGTCTACGAGGAGAGGCATCATTACACACAAGAGAAGTTTTTATTTCTCCAATAAAAATCTACTGATCTGAAGATTCCCCTGCCTGAATGAACAAGTAGTGTAAGTGATTTGATCAGAACAGACATATTTTGATTTGATAAACTGAAGTGAAGAAAGAAACGCTCAAAACGCCATAAGGAATTCACATAGTGAATCAGGGAGGTGGGGTAATAAACGAAGAGAATAAACAAAGGGAGATCCTTCGCTGTTCCTATTAGAGCAATATTGGTTCAGTGATTAACATATAGATCCCTGAGGCTAATACCGCTGGAACTAGTGAGGGTCATCAAACGCATATGAGCTTCATGAAGGAGTTAAGCTTTGCGCGCGACATTTAGTCGACCTCCTCCATGGAGGACTCGCCAGCGGCGGCGGCAGGAGCAGCCTCCTCGGTGGCCGTCTCCTCGGTGGCCTCGGCCTCCTCATCGATGTTCAGACCGAGGGAGACGAGCTTGTGGATACGCTCAGCGAAGCTGGCGGGCTCCTCAATGGTGAAACCGGACACAAGAAGGGAGGTCTCGAAGAGCAGCTGAGTGATGGACTTGACGGTGCGGTCACTTTCACCATCAGTCTCGACCTTCTTCTTGAGCTCCTTGACGATGGAGGACTTGGGAGAGATCTCAAAGGTCTTCTTAGAGGACATGTAAGAGCTCATGGAGGTGTCACGGAGAGCCTGGGCCTTCATGATACGCTCCATGTTGGCGGACCAACCGAACTGACCCGTACGGATGGCGCAGGGAGCACCAACGAGCTTGTGGGAGACAACAACCTTCTCGACCTTGTCGCCAAGGATGTTCTTGAGGCTCTTGGCAAGAGACTCGTACTCCTTCTCCTCCTTCTCACGTTCGGCCTTCTCCTCCTCGGTCTCCTCGAGCTCGAAGTCTTTGGTGATGTCGACGAGCTTCTTACCATCGAACTCCTTCAGCTGGGTGAAGGCGTACTCATCAATGGGGTCAACCAGGAAGAGAACCTCGAAGTTCTTCTGCTTGAGGCTATCCAAGAAGGGAGACTTGGCAACGGCCTTGATGGACTCGCCAGTGATGTAGTAGATCTGCTTCTGGTGCTCGGGCATGCGAGTGACGTAGTCGGCAAGGGAGGTAGACTCATCACCAGACTTAGTGGACTGGTAGCGGAGGAGCTTAGCGAGAGTCTGACGGTTCTGAGCATCCTCGTGGATACCAAGCTTGATGTTCTTGCTGAAAGCAGAGTAGAACTTGTCGAACTGCTCGCGGTCCTCAGCGATCTCAGTGAAAAGCTCGAGGGTCTTCTTGACAATGTTCTTCTTGATGACCTTCATGATCTTGTTCTGCTGGAGAGTCTCACGGGACAGGTTGAGAGGAAGGTCCTCAGAGTCGACAACACCCTTGACGAAGCTGAGCCACTCGGGGATGAGGTCAGTAGCATCATCGGTGATGAAGACACGGCGAACGTAGAGCTTGATGTTGTTCTTGGTCTTCTTGGTCTCGAACAGGTCGAAGGGAGCACGCTTGGGAACGTAGAGGATGGCACGGAACTCAAGCTGACCCTCAACGGAGAAGTGCTTGACAGCAAGGTGATCCTCCCAGTCATTGGAGAGGGACTTGTAGAAAGCAGCATACTCTTCCTGAGTGATGTCGGCGGGGTTGCGAGTCCAGATGGGCTTGGTCTTGTTGAGCTCCTCCTCCTCGATCTTGCTCTCCTTGACGGTCTTGGTCTTCTTCTCCTTCTTCTCTTCCTCCTCGTCATCGACCTCCTCGATCTTGGGCTTCTTCTCGTCACCCTCTTCCTCCTTGGACTCAGCCTCCTCATCGGGGACCTCCTTCTCGGTCTCCTTCAGGACGTGGAGGTAGATGGGGTAGGAGATGAACTCGGAGTGCTTGCGGACAACCTCCTTGATGCGGCTCTCGTTGAGGTAGTCGGTCTGCTCATCCTTCAGGTGGAGGATGATCTTGGTACCACGGCCAAGCTGTTCACCCTCGGTGTCCTGGGTGAGAGTGAAGGTACCACCGGCAGCGGACTCCCAGATGTACTGCTCGTCATCGTTGTTCTTAGAGACGACAGTGACGCGGTCGGCAACCAGGTAAGCAGAGTAGAAACCAACACCGAACTGACCGATCATGGAGATATCAGCACCAGCGGAGAGGGCTTCCATGAACTGCTTGGTACCGGAGCGAGCGATGGTACCGAGGTTGTTGATCAAGTCCTAGAATGGCATGGTTAGCTGTGTGTTACTCCAGAAGAGTTGACCAACGGGATCGAACGTACAGCCTTGGTCATACCAATACCGGTATCACGGATGGTCAGGGTCTTCGCCTCCTTGTTGGGAATGATGTCGATACGGAGATCCTTGCCCGAGTCGAGCTTGGAGGGGTCCGACAGGGACTCATAGCGGATCTTGTCCAAAGCATCGGAGGCGTTGGAGATCAATTCACGGAGGAAGATCTCCTTGTTGGAGTAGACAGTGTTGATGATCAGCGACAAGAGCTGAGAGATCTCAGCCTGGAACTCAAAGGTTTCGGCAGACATGATGGTAGGAAGAGAAAGCGGATGAGATTCTAGTAGTAGAGAGTGTGTGGTTAGTTCGTCACTTCCGCCATATTGAGTGAGAGATGAGTTGATGGTGAGGCGTGGAAGGAAGAATATACTCACAAGAAAACGTAGTACGAAGGTGAAGAGGTATCACAAAGTTCTTTCTAACAGAATTGAAGAAGAGAGATGGCGGGAGGAGGGGGAAATAGGAAGATAGGTTTGTAATGGAAGAGAGGTATAGAGGATAGAGGGGTTGTAAGATGTAGAGAGAAAGAGAGATTGAGAGGTGAGTTGGTAGAAGAGGGAAAAAATAGCAAGCTTGGGAGGAGGGGGGGGAGTAGTGAAAAGATGGGTTAGCAGTTTCCAGGCGGACAGCGGGCACCTTATGCTTGCGGCGGCGGAACACAAAAATTTGGCTCGATTCTATTCTATGGACTTCTACAGTGGTCTCCGCTGGTCTCTGGCGGTCTCTGGCGCTCTTTGACTTCCCCAGGATCTTCCAGTCCGTTCCACATATTCAGATTGTGTTCCTGAATGACTGATCTAGACGGTTCGATCTCTTGTTGTCAATGGGTGCATACTCAAGCACTCAATACTAACCGTGTGTTTACCCCTACTCCGTACGCTGAACTTGCTCTGTCTGTGCATCCATTGCTGTAGTTACGTGAGTTGAGGGACAAACGGATGACTCAGACTGCTGCCTGAGAACCGAGGCGCTTAATCTAGAACGTTCCGCTCCACACCACCACTAGTTAGTTGCCTGGCAATAACCCGTCTTTTCCCATTGAACACAGTAAGTTACTACCGTACTGTAACTACTAGAGCTGAGGTACCTAGTACGGTACACTCACTCCTCATCCATCCATCATAACTAACTAGGTTACCTTACTCATACCCGCCCAGTCGCCTCTTTCATGTCAAGATCAATCAGTCAATGAGCCTTGCCTCGCCCGCCGCCACCATCTTTTTGCCTCTCGTTCACTAGACCTTTTTTTGTAAATAGTTCAAGATCATTGTTTGGAATCATCCATTGCCGTCAATTCCCAGGTCTTTCTTTTCCTTTAATTGGCAGTGAGGACATACTGAAACTGCTTTTATTCAACTGCATTTACTTCTCCTGGCCACCATGATTTTGTGCACTTGTGGGCGTCGTAGAGCAAACCCACTCTCAATTCACAAAGATGGTCTCACCCATGGTTCATTCTCAAAAAAGCTTACCAGTCCTACTCCAAGCCACGGCACTCACCATAGCAATTACCCGCAACTCATCGTCGGCAAGGGAAGAGACACACTTCGGGACACCGTCCTAGTTCAAGAAGCTGAAAAACATGGACCATATCATGACGGGCAATAAGCTCGCTATGCTGGAGAGGTAGGACACATTCACAAAGGTCATGACAACACAATAAATCAGTAGAAAACCAGAGTCAGATAGACGACCAAGAACTGCCCAGTTAGGAAATGATAAGACAACTTTTCCAACCGCTAATATGCATCGTGCCAGAGCAGGGCCACATAACACATGTCATTATTCAGTAAATGGGAAAGGAGGGGGGAAGTAATACATGTCCTGGATCGCCGTGAGCATCTAAAAACATAGGATGGTCCGAAACCAGGATGGAAGGGCTAGAGAAAATCGTTGATGACCAGATAAAGAGATACAGAAGAGAAAGAGAAGGCCATAGACAGCTTTGACCTCACTGAAATACTTTCCGTCATTCCTCAGGCAAGAAACCTGGGTTCGTGGTGTTGTTGAGATTTTGAAGAAGAATTCATATTTTTTTCTCGGTTTCTTTGTTCGTCAGTACGTTGCTGTGGCTTTAAGCAGTCTGGGTTTGGTTGCGACCCTTGGCATTGACATTGCCGCCACGGCCGCGAGGAGCAAAGCCTCCGCGCCCATCACGCTGGAAGCCGCCGCGACCCTGGCTGCCGACACGGTCTCCACGACCACGGCCAGCGCCACCACGGCCAGCATAGCTACCGTTACCACCGTAGGCATTAGTGCGAGCACGGCGCTCCTCAACGTAAATCTGCTCGGTTCCGATCTGGTGGGGATTGGCAGCAACAGCGGCGTTGTAGCCGGCAGCATCGCCGAATTCAACAAAGGCGCAGTTCTACATGGGAGACAGAGAAGGTTAGCGTCGACAATCACACCAAAATATAGGGCCAGGCGAGAGCAATTGCATACCTTTTGGCGGCTCACATCGAAGTGCTTGAGCTTCCCAAAGCGAGATAGAGTCTGCTTGAGCAAACTGGCATCGACCTTCTCCGTGACATTCTTGATGTAAGCAAGAACATTCTGCTCATCAGCCGCGCGAGACTGGGACTTCTTGTGATCGTGACCAGCGGTTTGCCAACCGGCTCCATCGTTAGAGGAGGGTTGGCTGGGAGCGGACTCAGCAGCAGGAGCGGGAGCGGGAGCTGCGGCGGGAACGGGAGCTGCGGCTTGGGACGAGTTGGCAGAAGCAGCAGCAGGGGCAGCAGCAGGTTTTACTGGAGCGACAGGAATGGCGGGAACCACGGGCACGGTGGCGCCGGACTTGGATGCGATGTTGGCCCAAGTCTTGGGAAGAGCCTTGGCCGCGGGGGCGCTCTCCTTAGCGGGGGCAGGGGCCTCCTTCGGCTCGGGAGCAGGAGTGGGCTCGGGGGTCGCGGGTTCCTCAACCTTGGGCGCTTCAGCAGCAGCGGCGGGCTCAACAGCCTCGGGAGCAGCCTCAACTGGGGCCTCCTGAGCCTCGGCGCCATTGGTCTTGGGAGCCGACTGCTCAGCGGGTACTTCCTCGACATTCTGCTCGGCTTGCTCAAGCTTCTGATCAACCTGAGCAGCAGCTGTCTCATTGTCGACCTGAGACTCCTCAACCTGGGGCTCTTCCGCAGCCGGGGCAGGGACAGCCTCAGGCTCAGCCTCAGGTTGGGCGGGCTCTTCAGCAGTAGGCTCATCAGCTGGAGCGGTGGGAGCGGCAGCGGGGGCAGCCTCTTCGGTCTCCAGCTCCTCTTCAACATCAACCAGGTAACGGAAAATATCGTTCAGGACATAGTAACCATTGGGCTGCTCGGCCAGGACAAAACTCTGCACGAACTTGCGAGAAGGCTCCAATTTGTTGGAGATTTCGCCAATGACGGAGACGAGGATGTTGTCGAACGACGCCTGCGAATCAACGTTCAGGACACGGACTTTGCAGTCTTGGAAGTCCAACTGCTTGATCTTCTCATTGATAGCCTGAAAATACATCTAACGTCAGCAATTGCTCATTCCCGATAGCGCGGATGCGATGACTCGCTCAATTGGAGTGCACCTACCTTCTGACCCACTGCAACTGGGACGCTCTCCGCCTCCGTTCCAAAGACGAATTGGGAGCGTTTAGAATAGAAGAATTGGAGCTTCTCCGGACTACGGCTCATGTTGGTATAGTACTGCTCGACAAAGTACCAACCAACCTCATCCTTAGCAATGCCATTCTTCTGTTCGGTCGACGGCGCGTTCGAGGGAGTGGTAGACTGCGCAGGCTGGAAGTTGGCAGCGCTGTTCACATTGGCATGGGTGTGGTTGTAGGGATCGGGGTACGCATGTTGCGCAGGGTAGCCGTTCAAAGGAGCCTGGGTCGTGTCGGCCATTGTGTGCTGAATCAGAATTTGAGGATTGAGAAACGATGAAGGTGAAGGACGAGGAGGCGTAAATCGCAAGAGCCCAAGGTACAAAGGCTATCAGAACCGAGCTTTATGTGACAGAAAGAAAATAGTGGCGGTGGAGCTCTATCGAGAAGACGCTTTTTACCCGTCTATGAAGCTCTTTGTTAATATTCAACGTGCTTTGGAGATATGGCGTCAGATGAGGGACGATAGGGAAAAGGCGGAAGCAAAAAGTAATTCATGAATGTGCGATGTCAGGAACGAGGGAGCTGCTCACTAGGTATGCAACAAGCTAGACAAGAAGGACAGCAACAACAATTATGTTCAAGATGTTTGCGCGTCGAAGTCGTCGATGTGTGAAATAGAAGAGGAAGTCTTGTGCGATTCGGATTTAGACAAAGTGCGGTGCGAAAGGAAGGCCTGAGGAAGAAGTGGATAAAAAAGAAAACTGGGGCGAGAACTTAGGCGTCAAATGGCTGGAAGAAGAATTTGAGAAGCAAGAGAGATTTGAGTGAGGAGCAAGCTGTTAGTGGTTGACGGAGATGGTTTGAGGAAGTGGTGAATATAAGAGGTTGGTTGGTAAGTTAGTGGATGGAAAGGCCTGCTTGGTGCTGGGAGCATCGAACCCAGAAAAGCCCGCTCGGCAGTATGCTCACCGCCTGTCGAATCCAGGCCAGTTGACACCCGAGGCAAGAAATAGTCCCGAACAATAACTTGGTCTTCGAATCGCTTTCGAATTATGGATGATATAAGGTATACTTTGTGAGGTCGTGAATTAGTGGTGCCCAGGTCCTAATCAAATATTGAAGGTGTTCCAGGCGAGAGCTCATGCCCACCCCCAGGCTGCATGTCGGGAGGAACCATTCTGGGGTATTGCTACCCACCAATCAACCGTCCAGGCAGACTCATGCAGGTGTGATCGTTTGCCGTGGATTAGAAGAAAATCTCATCGAGGAATGGTATTTCCAGGCGTATCTACGTGTCTTGGCCTGGCTGAGAGCAATTGTACGACCAATGATAATTGACCACCACTTCGATCCCCATTCTAGAGGTAAGTACGTATGGCAGTGATCTGTTCCCTCGGCTATACATCTGAAGAAACACAAGCACCGCCTTTCAAGTATAACATCAAGTACTCCAAGGATCTTTCACATAAGTCAGATGTAACGAACAAGTAGATTCATGGAATATGTAATGGCAGCCACAAGAGGCATTGAATTCGCAGAAACAGAACAGCTGGCTCGAGGCAGGGGTATGAAAACAGATATTAGACAGGCTTCTCATTCAGAAAGTGATAAATATCAGACGCGTTTGAAAGGGTTCCGTCGCACCCGATACCGACAGGCAGAGGGAAGAAGTGACTTTGGGTCCCAGGGTGCGAGGGTTCCGATCACAAAAAAACCATAAGAGTCATGCACGGTAACCAGTCGACATCTCAAAAAAGGCACTAAGATTCATATCAAGGGGACGCAGTCGAGTCGACAACGGCCTTCTCATTCAAGGTGGGCTCGCGCATGATGGCATCCTGGCCTGTCATTCTTCGGTCGAGGGCGCGCTCGACTTTCGCTCCCAGCGCCAATTTGCTGAGGTTGTCGCTCTTCTCGGGGGTGGGAACAAAGCGCTGCTTCAGCAGGGGCTTGTTCTCCAATCGCTCCAAGCCGTCCCGCAGATGGTGAAAGTCGGCCAGTCGGGGATCCCCACTGGGCAGACTCGAGAGATCCGATGACGCAACCGAGGGGCTCCCGCTCACAGTCGAGAATCTCTTCGACGTCCGGTTCTAAAGCCTCCGGTCAAAATCCAAGCACCATGTTCCGGGAGTAATAGGCTTACAGATTGAGCCATGATTGGTCTTTCGGAGTCGAGCGAGGTGTGTCTGGCCATAACTGGATAGGGAGGATCCCTAAGGAAGGGGTGGGGAGTGGAAAATTGAGTAAACTTCCGCTGCTGGCAGTTGCGCAATGAGGTTATTGTGACTAGACGTGGGTTGAATTAAACATGATTAGCGATTGACGGGTTCACTGCAGTGATACATAGGGGCATGAGGATAGAGAATGTCATAATACTAAGGAGGTCATTGCGATCTCTCCTTTCATATGGAAACTTAACAAGACACCGGGGATAAAATCTAGCACTGGCACCCACGCTAAAAGGAAATCGGACGGGCGAAATAGGGCTTGCGCAAGTATGCATACCTCTTAAGGGGTCACAGTCGGAAAGGGGCGACGCGACACTATTGTCTGTTCTTCTACCGGAGGAACGATGAGGAATAGGGGAACAGTTGCATAAGAAATAGAGGAAGATAGAGAGATAGAGTATGTCTGTGAGAAAGCGCGAGAGAGAAGGATGTTATAAGAAAAAAACAGAGGAGGAGGAGGAGGACAAGGGTAAAGTAAAGGTAGTAAGCAGGAAACCGGAGGTAGGCGGCGTAGGTGAGGTGAGGTGTGTACGTGCGCACATGCGTTGAGCGTTTGTTCGAGGATTCGGGGGGGTGGATTTGGGAGGGGGTGGGAGGGGAGATGTCAGTGGGTCGCCCGCAGTAGGAGCGGTATTTTTTTTGACTCTATGTAATAAGAGAATGGAAATGGAAAAAAAATCCCTTGAAGTAATAGATATACTCAAGTAAAATGCCCATGACCACGAATCCTACAAAAGTCAAGGATTTACAAAGGAATTTTAGCTCTAACCTTGTCTATCTGAAGTTTCACTTTTTCCTTTTCTTTTCTCGCCCTCTCCCTCTCATCCTCTTTTGTCATTGTTGGCATTGCCAATTCAATTCATACTCGTACCCCTGGTTAACTTACAACTTAACTTACAAGCGACAACCCGGGATGGAGTTAGGTGGCCATGTCCGTACTCGGGATCTAGCCCGGTCAGTGGCTTCAAGGTTGTAGTCAACTAATTTTTTTTTTCGCCCACTGGTAACACAGCCTTGCAGAGCAGCACTAAACCTAGTACAATACAGTGCATACTCTGGTTCTTTTGTATTTCCGAAGTGAAAAAAAGAACCCGATTATGCAGCACGCCACACCATGTCAGACTCTCCGAGATGGTCGGCTCGAGTAAGTATTATGAGACATCGGACGGATAGCAGCTTGATCATCAGACAGGGGTTCTCTGCTGTTGGAACACAACTTAAACAGACTAAGTTACTACTCATACTACGGGCTGGGGCGGATTGTCATATCACCCGGCTCCTGATCCTAGAGTAGGAACAATTCATGACGATCGGTTTGGCTGAACACTGCGACCACTGTAATTGCCCTGGCTTCCCGATAGCTACTCACAAAAGGAAGGTGATTGGATTTTTCGGAACGTATAGAGGAACAAAGTTGATCAGTTGTTCCTGGTTATTCATTGATCGGGATCGCCTAGAGGGGAAAGAGTGCTTTCTTTGTCTCTGCGGGCTGGTGTGGTTATCGAGATCCAAGACGATCTAAGAGCAGCGATAAGAGGGAATCAGAGCATGAGGCGGCCCTCCATCAGCACCATAATAGATTAAAGCCAGAACCAGCCCGTTGTCTGCCACGTGCTAGGGATTGCCCATATCGCCACGTGAGCTGATCTCATAGCTTGTGACAAAGCATGGGAGGAAAGAAGAGGAGGGGAGAAAAGGTGGCCTGCACATTGTACTCAATCGGTCTTACCCGAGGGAGGGGAAGAATTCGGCGTACTATTCAAGGTTACTCCACGTACTCTTTATCTCCTTTCAATCTGATGTCAATTCATTGGAAATAGCATGGTATGGCGTTGCATACCTACCTTTACCTCTAAAGCTATCATGCCCGTAAGAGTGGAAGTCTTTATTGGTTATTGTCAAGCACCTAGAGCGACCTGTTCTGTAGGTATCAAGTAGAGTACTACGTAAGTTCAATTGCGAGGTGTGCGACCTGCTGGGTTAGATAAGCAGATCACAATCCTTGTGTCAGAGGCTTGTTCAAGATTTGCAAGACAACCGGCTAACACTTTCTGAACTCAACTCGCCTGTAGTTACAACCTACACAGGTAAATCACATGTAGACTTTGCAGGTTCAATGAGTCTCAGGCAGGAGCTCCGATTGACCCAAATGAGGGTTGTTGTTCGGCGATCCCCGCCCGGACTACGGATAGGAGTCGCAGCGTATTGTATATAGTACATAGGTAGTATGCTGTAGTTGTCTAAGGAATAGTGAACGTCCATCTATGATCTATGGTTATTGTCATTGTACTCCGTAGATTCAAGCATTGACTTTCACTTAACAAAGAAAAGGCGGTGTCTCCGACATGGCTCCGTCACCTGATGCGGGGAAAAGGAAATTTGACGACGGAAAAGTACGTACGCCGCCGGGAGTTCCACTAGTCCTCAGCTCTCAAAAGAGACTTTCATCTAGTAGTCGGGTTTAGCTTATACTATTATCTCGTCTTGTATTATATTGTACACTACGCTGAGTCTCATTGGCAAACCCATGCAATAGTAGACTCAACCTGGGAAGCATCTAACAATATTGTTCCAAGCAGATAATCAAAAGGAAAACAAGAAGGGACAGTTGATAAAAAAAAAGAAAAGAAAAAGAATGCCGAAGCCAAAGGCCTTCCTCAAGGAAGCGAAAACCAAAAAGAAAGCGGCACAACGAGTATGGATCCAAACCGGCTGTTTGTTTCTTGCAATACTAATGGTTCATCTCAGGCCCCCGAAACCTCTGATGAATACCTTGCACGTATGTCACAAGACTACCTATTCCTATAGACGCCGTTGCGTAGGTCGGGTGCTAAGGTACGAGACTAACGGAGCCCCATTAGTCGGTGTCGAACAAGAAGAAGCCGGAGAAAAATGGCGGGCTGGAGACGCTGCCAAATCGCTGCGCTTCTTCATGCGTGCCATTAATACCTACGATGAAGGCTTGATCAAGCATCCAGGTGCATTTGACTTGGCCTATAACAAGTGAGTCGCAAATCATCCTCAGCCTGCGTTGTTGATTCACCGAGTGTTTTGATTGTTTCTTTGAATGCCTGTTTGACATACAGTAGAGCTCGAGTTCAATATGAAATCACACAGCATCCGAAATTGAAAGCCCAGTTGTCGGCCCCATTGACTGATGTCCTGCAAGAGGCACTGGAGTCCCATAGAGTGGCGCTTGCTCTAGAGCAAGATAATCCTGACGCACTCTTCAACACAGGCCAGGTGCTTACGAGCATCGCGGAGATTTTGACCGATTCGAAGCACCCATCCGACGAGCGCCTATCGCAGGCTGTAAAGCTTCTGCAGGAAGCGATCGAGCTCTTCCAGCGTTGCCTGCTTCTACAGGAGCTGAAGTTTACAGAAATGCAGGAACAAATCAAACAAATGGAATCTGCGGACGCCGGACAACCAGAGGTGGAGACGCAGAACACACAGAAGACTCCCGAGCAACCATCGGAGTCGAAACCAACGGACGAGCAAGAACAATGGGCTGCAATCATAGAGCCAGTGACCAAGGATACATTGGTGGACACGGCAGTAGCACAACTTGATACATTGACAACTCTCTGCAACCTGCTTACATTCAACCCTGGGGTCGGCCTGGGATGGGTGGAGGATTCTTCGTCCGACCTACTGCAGAAGCGCATCTCCGCTTATGTGGAGGGATCGAGCAGACACTATGAGGCAGCTTTGGCCAGAGCCAAATTCACCTGCGGGCTGAACGAACTGCTCTATCGAAGCGGCCAAATCGAGGCTGAAACGTACTCCAGTGAGGTCTCGCAAGCTTTTGGCGCGGGTTTAGATGTCTCTTCCGATCCAGGTGGTCTCTGCAGCAAAGCAGATGCGCTGACGTCGTTCAACACTGCCCTCATCGATCTTCCTCCTTACGAGCCTGAAGCGTTCACGAGAGCGTTGTCATTGCGGTGGCAGGCACTTTCTGCGGCACTGGACGCTCTCACAAAAGCATCTAAGCATCCCGAGGCAGATGACTTGCCCAAGATCCACCTAGCCAGGGGAGACGTGGAGATAGCTAGGTGGAGGCTTGGCATGCCTCCCTGGAACTATGCCATGGCTCAGCAATATGGAGCCACACTGCTGCGCAACGCGCAGACATACTACCGAGGCGCCGCAGCACTAGCCAGGAGAGGCGGAGCCTCAGAGGCGTCGCGAGACGGATCGTGTAAAGAAGCCATTGCAGCGGCCCTGGAAGGACAGAAGCAGAAACTGGAGGAGCTCAGGAGAGCCGCGCCAAAGGAACTGATGATGGTAGCCGAAGATGTCGTCGACGATGGATGGATGAGCCCTGGTGATATGGAGGTGCTTCTGTCATAGACATACCACGGGGCGTAATATACAATTCGCCGTTTTTCGAATTTCAGAAGTTGCCCGTAATATGATATCGTGTGGATACGAGAGTTCAATCATATCTCAGACCGAGCTCTGATTTCCTCATCCATCTCTGCAGCCTCCTGTCGTAGATTGTTATCGCTGCCGAACTGCGTCGCAGCGGCAGCAGCGACCTCCAAGTCCGCAACAACAGACTCCAAGCCTACGAGCAGGTCTCGAATCTCCCTCCTTTGCGCTTGCACCCGTTGCGCCAGCTCTGAATTCTCATCTTGAACTGATTCGATCTTGTGGTTCAGAGATGACTGCGTTTCACGCATATATGGCAGGAGATGGGATCGAAATAGTTCATCAGGAGGCAAGGTATGCGGACTATTTGTAGAGACGCTCGGTCAGTCCATCAATCGCCGTTACGCACAGAACATCCCCGCCTCTCCCTTTCAAAAAGAAAGAAAAAAAAAAACAACGAAGAACAATAAAAGAGCGAAGGGAGAAGATAAGAACTTACGCAACAGTCTCCTGTCCAACCCCATGATCCTTCCTATACTTCGCCTCCCCGACCAACCGATCCAGCTCATTCAATTGCCGGACAGCATCCCGTTCCGTCAAGATGTCCTCAAACTCCGCTTTCGCACTCTCCTCCAACTTCGCATTCAACTGCCGCCAAACCGACTCCAAGCTGGCGGGGACATGCTTGGCGGGGGTGGGGAAACAGCTCGAGAAGTTCGCATATGAGTTTGCGCGCAAGGTACGCGCAAGTGCTTTGTCGAAGATCTCTTGCAATTTGGCGACGCGTGGGCCGGGGGTTGATGCGACAGGGGCCGGAGGGGGAGGAGATGGGGAGGCAGCGGCTCGGGTGGTGGTGCTGTTCGCGGGATTGGTATCTTCGGTCATTTTGGGGTGGAATGTGTTCAACCAGGTGATAGAGGAGACTGTATGTCGGGGTGTTTTCTTTTTCTTTTTCTTTTCTCTTTTGCTGTAATCCTTCTTTCTTTTTGTATCGGTGTGATCGTTTTCTTTCGCCTGCGATTGAGTTGTTAGGCAGGGTTCCTTCGATCGACTGTGGCTGAAGATGCTCGGCAGTGGAGATGGGTTGGGGAAATTGCGATGGATGCATGGGCGAGACGCGCCGGAAGACGCGCCCCATCACGTGATTCTATGCTAGAGATTCCACTACGCCATACATACAACGATGATGATAATGCTGATCACGGAGGCTTGAGGACTATGATAAAAAAGACGTGATTACAAGATCTTACTTAGCTAGATAGTTATAGTAAGTCTAGTTGGACACGACAACGCTGTAGACTCAGAAACTGGAATACATAGAAGAGAAATCAAAATGATCTATTATACAAGCACGAAAGTAAGTTTGGGATTATCTACCCAATGTGGTTGAAAGCCCCGTCAGTGGTAGGCTTGTCTTCGGTGAGTCAAGAAAGCTTTGCAGTTCGCATTGCAATTTCACTGTGGGCGCTCGCGCTCGGACTCAATTGACCCTGCCTGGTCTCCAGCTTGAACGCCAACCTTCCTATTCGAGAACAAGAGTTCTTCAAATGCTGGCCATGAGATTGACACATATATGATACTATTCCAGAATCCCTGCAGTGGTAGCACTAGACCCGAGATGTAATTCAACTCAAAGCTGGCCTTATGCGGGAGCACCAGTGAATAGACTCGATTGGCCGTTGATGGCACCTGTGCAATATCAGCAATCGCGGTCCAGATCGAGAGGGGCAGCGAATACTTACCCATGTGATTAACAGAGCAATGAAGAAGAGGATCGCATATTTGCTGTAAGCCCATGCTGCCGAATTCGTTTCCATCACGGTCGCTCGGCGTTGGATGCCGGCGCTGATTTGGTCATGTCCGTAAGGTTGCTCTGCAGTTTTCTCGCTATCCTTGAGATCGCTTCCAGCTTGAATGGTGACTGAATATGGGCAATAGAATGTGTGCAGACTCTTGGTCGATATCGGGTCTTCATTCCCCTCCAGCGGCACTTGCACAGTATGCACAATCTCCCGGGTTATGGAAAACTCGGTCACTTTGGAAAGTTGGATGTTTTTCAAGCTAGCTGTGGTGCTGGAAGAGTCTGTATTTCCAGCACGGTTCAGTTGCTGCCGCTTCTGATAGATAACACTGCCTGTGCGCACATAGATAAAAATGGTCAAGCACATAATCAACCACACTGGTCCGTAAAATAGGGCAATGCGTAAAAAGTCCCAGGGGGTCGAGACCCAACACCAAAGCTACAAGATCGTCTCAGTATGAAGGAGCCTGGTGGGACTGTCCAGATACTGTGGGTGCACTTACTGTGGCCGCGCCGTAGATCTTGCCCCGTGTCTTTGTCTCAATGAAGAAATACATAAATGCAGGAATGAAAGGTAACCCGTAACAAGCCACTAGGTACTTTACCTCCAGTCGTCGCAACTGTTCAGAGTCATACTTGTGGAAGAAGGTCAGCCAGACATTGCAGGCCATAGCAAATGTCCACAGGGCATCAGCAGGCATAAACCTATTATTTCAAGTCAGTGATGGCTGCCATGCGACAATAGAGACATATGAAAAGCAAACCATTGGATAAGGAAGCCCTGGAACTGGCAGAGGCCGCTTGCAGTTCCCAACCGGACTCCTGACTGAGACATCAGTGTCGCGACATTGGCCATCATGTTGCCCCATGATGCATAGAACACTAGGCGATTGATGGGCTTGCGAAACGAGGAAGAGGAAAGGAAAGAAACGACGATGATGAAAGTTCCCAGGAGAGACACAACCGAACAAACACGCTCTGTTATCGAGATGGCTTGTAGTTGTGATCGCGATAGCGACATTGTCTCACGACGAGGCAAAGCTGATGCAAATAGCCACAGAACGAATCTTCATCCCCATCCTAAATTTCGCAGAGGCCCTGGTTAGATATATCAGATATCCCCAAGGTTTCTCCTACAAGTCGACAATGGTCGGGGCTCTAATGCCCATTCGAGGACATGATCCAAGCCCCTATAGTCTCGGCACTACCGATAATGTCGGGGTTCAACCTTCAGAAGTAGATGAGCCAATCGCTTCTGGGTGCAAACCAACATTGCGAGAGAGTCTGAAAAGAAACACGGTGGTAAATATTCATACGCCGTCGTGAGCTTTTCAGGACTCAAAACACCAAATGAGACTACTTCATACGTTATTCTCATTGTTATCGATTGAATGATGGGAGGCAGAGCCCCTGTTCAAAGGATTGGAAGTGACGAGATCGGTCTTCATGTCCCAAACGATTGTCCCAGAGCCATGGATAGGACGATCTTACCCTCATCAATTCCTCGAATTGTCTCTCTATCCTTATGTGGCATGTCCATCGACAGATTCATGCAACGAGCCTTACAGCAGGAGGAAATGGTGGTAGGTGTTGATGTTCAAGGGCGAATGAACCTTGTTTCTAGAAAAAAAAAAGGGGGGGGGATAGGAAATTAAATGATTGGTATAGGGCAATAGGCAATAACACCAGGTCAGCAGAGCAGGAACTTAGAGGATCATGATGCTCTTAGCACTTGCATAAAGAAACAGCTGGTGTAACAAGTTGGATTGGCGGCGGAGCCCTATCTGAGGATGCAATGTCGATCTTCATTTTCGGGTTAGGAGTGAGCACTAGTCAGTCTGGAGTGGAAGCAAGGAAGAAAAACAATCTGGAATTCATACGAGTACATTCCGAATATGTGCTGTCACAACTACAGGTCTCACCCCCACTTGATTCTTCATCATCGGTCCAGAAAGCATGGTTGTCAATCCCAATGAAAATATAGAGTACGGAAAGAAAGATTGCTTACTGGGTCATAACCTCAGTAATCACTGATCAGAACATGCATGCCTCCTGAGCCCTTACTGTGGATATGCATGGCCGCCTGATTGGGACCGATGCCCTGCATCGCAAGCGACAGGGCTGACGCTATATGCTCATTCAGGCGCCTGGCACATTACAATCTAAGAAACCACGAGTACCTGTACGGGGTGGTAGCGGATGGAGCAGGCACGAAATGATAATCAAACTGTAGATTGTGATTCCCTACTGGCGATATCATCTCGCATACGCTAATATAAGCTGAAAGAAAGACGGGAATCTGCGAGAACCAAGGGCAAACAAGAGAACACCACATCGAGCCCTTCTTCAAGTATAACGCCACGCTCTCCGTTCTAGAACCAATCCAAGTGCTTCATCATGTCCTTCATCTCATGAAAAAAAGTCAATACGGTGCAAAAGGTAAGATATAACCGCAGAGCACAAATCAGAACACGAGTTGCGATAATAGAAAGTGATAACTCTCGACTGCTGATGGCTAATACGCTTGCTGGGGAGGAACCATCCCGCCATATGCCCCGGACATCTGTTGCTGTTGCTGTTGCTGCTGCTGTTGCTGCAGCTGCGCCTGCAACTGAGGGAGATCGTGGAACCAAGGATGTTGCAGGGCGTCGTGGGCACTGATGCGCATCTCGGGACGAAGCTGGAGCATCCGATTCAATAGATCCAGTCCCAGAGGATCGATCTGGGGGAGAATTAGGCCAAGATCTTGGGTTGCATACACGTGGAAATTCGACTTATACTCCGGCAGTTGAGAGATGCCGGGCCATGAGCGCTCCGAAGGTGTGCCCATAAGACGGAAAATCTTTTGGAGTTGATCTTCATTCGTAGTGCCAGGGAACAGGGGACGACCGGTGTAGAGTTCTGCCATGATACAGCCAGCCGACCAGATATCAATACTCGTGTTATAAGTTCTGCTGCCTAGCAAGACGTCTGGGGCACGGTACCACAGCGTCACAACCTCGTTGGAAAAAGTGTTGACGGGAATACCGAAGGCACGGGCCAGACCGAAGTCCCCGAGTTTCAACTGTCCTTTCTTGTTGATAAGAAGGTTCTGGGGTTTGAGATCACGATGCAGAACCCGGTTTTCATGGCAGAAAGCAATGCCCTTCAAGAGCTGATGCATGAATGACTTGATGGTTGCCTGGTCCAGTTGACCCCGATCGCCCCGGGTATCCATGTACTTCTTGAGATCCTTATCCATATATTCGAAGACAAGCATCAGCTTGTTCTCTGTGTGGATCACATCGTATAGCGAAACAATACTTTCATGTTTGAGCTCCTTCATCAAAGAGATTTCGCGAATCGCGGTCGATGGCGTTCCTTCTTCGGAGTCTAGATGGATCTCTTTTAGGGCAACCAGCTCACCAGTTTGGCGATTCCGTCCTTTGAAAACCTAGGATAACCATCGGATAAGTATTTAGATCGACTTATAGTGTGGGTCGTCACCACGCGCAGCAGCGAAGGCGGGAAAGGGGGAAATCACATACGGTAGCATAGGTACCCTCTCCAAGCTAGAATCGACCAAGCCAGAGTTAGTAAGAATATCGAGAGTGTATAAGGGGTCGAAGATTAAGGCTCTTACCTTCTCCAGCTGCTGGAAAGAGCTGGGCTGTTGCTTGTCCATTGCTGGCGACGCGGTGGTGAAGGTTTCCTGTGCGACCGATGGTTGGGGGTGAAATGATGGCGGTTTAGGCCGCTGCGAGTGAGTGAGAAATGACTTGGGCGAAACGAGGGTGGAGATGAGGTCCAGATAGGCGGTACGCTGCAAGGAAGAATTGGAAGCAGGTCGTGAACTGTTGCGACTGTCCATGGAAATGATTGATGCTAGAAGGGCGGGCAACAACGGTTAAGTCAACCAACTGAGCCCCGCGCCTGGGTCGGAGATGGACAGGCGGAGAGAGAACCAGACAGCAGGAGGCAGCAGACTTAGCCCAGTACGTTCCAGGTTCCAGGTTACCGTACGGAGTCTCCGTACCTTCCCTTGACTTTGCCGCCCGGCTTGTCCTCCGCTACGGCCAGTCACCGGCAGGTACTGGACTTCGTGGGTAGCTAGATGACTATAAGTGTAGTATTTTCTAGAGGCAGTTAATCCTCTAACAGAAACTGCTCCGTTTCTGTTCTTTTCTGTTTTTTTCTGTTCTTTTCTGTTCTATTTTTTTTGGAATTCAAGATCGAAGAAGAGAAAGAGCCATTTTGTGTCTATACTACGAAATATTGTACTACTGTACATGCTGGCGATTATCACCGTTCACAATGAAACTCTATCCCCTTTCTCTCTCCCACACTCTCTTTCTATCGTCCTATGCACACGACACGACTTCTGATGGAATCTAATGAACCAAAATAGGGATTTGGGTAGCCACCGGAGCTAGAATTGACTCCGAAGGTAGACTAAGGCGAATAAATCGCGAGATGGCTTCGCGATCTCCTCCAAAGAGAACCGCTTCATTCCGGACGCCTCCAATATTGATGATCCCGATAGGCATGCCTCTTTTATAGGCTCGTTCCACTAAGCGCCAGGCTGAATACGTTGCGAGACTGCTTCCCAAAACCAGTAGTCTTCCAGCGTCATCGATCGCTTCTTCTGCCGCCGCCTTTACGGCAGGATCGATGTTCTCGCCGAACATGATGACGCCGGGTTTCAAAATCCCGGCAGTGGATGTGGGAAGCCAGGCCCCGTCCGCTTCAACTTCCACCCTTGCTAATGTACCATCGTGCAAACGCGGAGGCTTCTCCAGGCAGGTCGGACAGGATGGGTATCGGAACGTCGAGTATGGCGCCTCCGGCAGATCGACGTCACCATCGGGATTGATTTTCAAACCCCTCCGCCGTTGCTCCTCCCGGTTATTGGTATCCAAGGCGCCAAGATCAGTCATCTTTGCCAGAAACTCGGCCCAAGCCGGGTTGAGTCTTTCGAGCGATCTCTGGAAATCATCTCGAGGCACCTGGTTTCGGCAGTTGACGCAAACCACCGATCTTAAGTAGCCATGCAGCTCCAGGGTAGGCAGCTCGGGATGGGCGATGGAATGGAAGGAGTCCACGTTCTGGGTAATCACTGAACTGATATAGCCCTTGGCGCCGATGTCCCGGATGGCCAAATGCGTTGAATTGGGATTCGACTTCAAAAGGCCCGGCCACCCGATGAAACTGCGAGCCCAGTATCGTTTGCGGGACTCGTGGCGTGTGACGAATTCGTGGTAGTAAACCGGTCTATATGCTTTGTTGGTTCGATAAGTGCCATTCTCCCCTCGATAGTCGGACAAACCCGATGCGACCGAGATACCTGCGCCCGTTAGGAGCACGGTCTGGGCATGTCTACCGACGTCCACGCCACGCAGGTAAGGGGAGGGCGATGCTGTCAGAAATGATCGGAGTGCATCAATGGCACCCGCAACTGTACGAGCAGACGAAGGAACAATGATAGGAGGAGGTAAGGGCCCGGTAAAGGGGATCCTAATCGAAGGTGCAGTCATTGAGAAGCCTCATATTGGGAAAATGGAAAATGGGGGATGAGGCGAGGCGGAGTGGGCAGCAGGAATAATTAACTTGAGTTAGTTAATGAACGAATGTACAGTCCTTAGTAATAATCAATCATCGGATCCCGTCAATAATGTTGTCAGTATTCCGTAGTTAAGTCGACTTTGGTTAACTTTCCAACTCTTACTCAATCGGTAGTTGATTACTGTACAAGTACTGTAAGTAACTACAGCAATTTAGCCGCTGTCCGGAGTAGAGTACGCAGTGACCAGTCCGGGGGTCCAGACTAGTCGTCTCGTACTATATTGAGCTGGTAAGGTACTTACCTGTACGGTAAGTATAGTACACCAAGTAGTACTGTACCAAGTCAACGAATTCAGAGGAAGATCCCTGATTTACCCCGGATTGAATCACGTGATTATTATTTCCTTCTTCTTCTTCTTCTTCTCCTCCTCCTCGGCAGAGTCTGCGGACGTCATTTCTGGCTCTTTATTGTCAGTTCAATTCCCACCATTCAAGCAGAGGTAATTGAGCGTCAATAGGGAGCAGATCTCTATCACGCTCTAGCCAAATCTACAGCAATACACCATAACGACAACAACAAGAAAAAAAACCGGTCATGTTTCCCGCACAGACCGGCAATATCAATCTAGAAGCCCTGAGTGGAATATGTGGGTAGGTGGCCGCTCACCAAGCTCTACCAAGTTCCCATCGGATACGGTAGATCAATTCGTGTTTTCTCTTTCTTCTATACTGACGCAAAGACCAGATCGATCTCAATTGCCTGCTGGGTGGTCGTTTTTTCGCCTCAAATCATTGAGAATTTCCGCCGTGGATCCGCCGATGGCCTTTCACTGCTCTTCCTGATCGTCTGGCTTGCCGGTGATGTCTTCAACATCCTCGGCGCCGTGCTACAGGGTGTCCTGCCGACCATGATAATTCTCGCCGTCTACTACACCCTCGCTGACGTTGTCCTTCTCGCCCAATGCTTCTACTACCGGGGGTTCACCCTTCGAGACGAGGAGCCATCCCCGCGGCAGCGTGCCTCGGCAGCTTCCTCCATCCACGACGAGGAAGAAGCCGGCGATGAGGAGACGGAAGTGCCTTCCCCGGTGATGGCCCGCAAGCCGACGGAGCAGACCGCGCTCCTTGGCTCCCCCAAACGGCGCGGCGGCGGCCCGTCCTACCATGCCAGCAACACCACCAGCTCGGCATCCTCCGTAACCATCACCCCCTATCACCCGCAAGACCACCACCAACGACCGGCCCCGCTCACAAGTAGTCGTCGGCACTCATCCGCATCGTTCCTCCACCCCTCCATCGACGGCACCCATCTGTCCCCGGTCACGCCCTTCATCGAACCCGTCAAGGAACCTCGGCCCCCGCGCACGCTGACCACCCTGCAAACCACTCTCTTCCACGCCTCGGCCATCACCCTCGTCTGCGCCGCCGGCGTTCTAGGCTGGTACATCAGCCAACGCACCGCCCAGCCCTCCGGCGACGACGACCACCACCACCACCACGACACCTCTTCCGCCTCGGATGCGTCGCTCGAAATGGATCCCTTGGGCCAGGTCTTCGGTTACCTCTGCGCCGCGTTGTACCTCGGCTCGCGCCTCCCGCAGATCCTCCTCAACTACCGCCGCAAATCGACGGACGGCGTCTCCCTCCTGTTTTTCCTATTTGCATGTATCGGCAACCTGACCTACGTGCTGTCCATCCTGGCGTACTCGCCCGTCTGCGCCGCAGATACCAGCAGCCCGCGCGCGAGCTCTCCGCCCCAACCCTCCAATGATCCAAGACGGTGCTCCCCGGCCGAGCTCTCCACCAAATACGGTCAATACATCCTCGTCAACCTGTCCTGGCTGATCGGGAGCTTTGGCACATTGCTGCTGGATATGTGCATCTTCGTTCAATTCTTCTTGTACCAAGAAAACACGAGCGAGGAGGTCTCAACGGATGTCAGTGTAGACGAAGATGAGACCGTTCGCGGATGACGACGACGACGACGAAGCTGAAGCCGAAGCTGATGATATTGATGTTGATTATGATGATGATAATGAAAATATCTTATCGTTTTGGGTGAGTAGTCCTACTTTTTGACTACGGAGTTGGTGGTTTTGAAAAAAAAAAGTTTCCTCTTCTTTAAAGAAAAACCTTGATTTCCCTGTGGAATTATTGGTATATTGTCTGGCATATCTTTGGTCAACTTGGTATCTGGTATTCGCGAGTTCTGCCTAATGCGCCCCAGCCAGCGATCATCTTCATTCTCCACTGTATCTATACTATATACTTATGCGGACCCAAGAGCTTAGAGCAGAGATAATAGACATTGTATCTTGTCTCTCAATTTGTCAAATGTAGATTAATGGCTTCAAACGATGATTGGCAGTTACAACACCTTCTTGCCCGCCCGCAGCCAGTCTCACCTGGGAGCCGGAAAGCGAACATGACCAGATCCATCAGCCATCAGCTAACGTACATCCATCCCCTTAGGCTCCCTAATTCACGCAACACGTAAGGAAAAGCAAGATGCACCTTGAAAACACCCGCTGGTAATCAATTCCCCAAAGGACAATTTTTTTCTTCAACGCAGAACCTCCCGCAAAACTCCATGATCACCGCCGAAAAGGAAAGTTTCCATCCAGACAAAAGAGATGCGCCTCCCGCCTCATAGACCAGACTCCAGGCTTTACACCCCCTTGTAGACTGGAGATTCGTAGCATTGGGAGACGATGTCCCTCATCAAGTCAGAGAACTTGACTCAGTCACTCGGCGGGCTTACCTTCACCGGCCCTTGTCTGACCTCCTCCCAATTCGTACTCAACGATGTGCCTTGGCTTTCGATGTAACTCTTCATCATAGCGCGCCGGGTGTCCGGGTCAGCATTGGCGTACAGTTTCTTGAAGAACGAATCGACCGCGTCGCCGCCATCGGAGTCATTCCCTTCATCGTCACCGTCACCATCACCCACAGACTTGTCGTCGGGTTGGGAATCCTTGGGGGCCTTGGCGGTGAGGGTGGAGGCGAGCTTGTCCCAGTCTTTGGCGCCATGGCGGGAGGAAGTCGGGTATGCTGGGCCAGAAGCTGTGTTGGGGTTGCCAGCGGCCGTTGAGGAGGCGGCGGCAGCTGTCGCAGCCTGGCGACCCGCGAGCTTAATCGTCGACGGGGTGGATTCGAGGGCACTCCATTTCTGGCCGGGGGTCTGTTTGCGGAGGACGAGTTCGATCTTAGTGGACATGACGGTCGCCTTGGAGGTGGATGGGTCGATCGGGGCGAAGAGAGGGTCGAGGGTGAAATCGTATTGAGCACCGGAGGCGAGGGGAAACTGCAAAGAGGCCTGTTCGTGGGAGGTTAGGAGCGACGATCAACGTTATTACCCACAAGTTATGCAAGAAATGCACATACCGAGTCACTCTTGAGATCCACGTCCAATCGATCCTTGGGAACACCCTTGATATAGAGCGTCACGACCACCTGGTCTTGCGATTGGTACCACTCATGGCGGACCTTCGCAGCAGCAGTGGTCACCGCCGCATGAGCAGGAGCAGGGGCAGGAGCAGGCGTCTTCGCACCAGCACCAGCACCAGCACTCTCTTTCCCACCAGCAACAATCCCGTCTTGGCTGCTCACAGCTCTGCCCCCCTTCAGCGTCTCCAATTGCCCTCTTAACTCCCCCTCAGTAGGCACCTGGACCCCCTCGGGCACCTCGCCAACCGTCACCCCAACAACCTTTTCATCCGCACACCCCTCCTCGGCCAACTTTCCCAACCGTCCCTTAACCTTGAGCAACCAGATCGGCAACTCCTGCTCGAACCCATTCTTCGAACCCGCGGGCTTGTTCGCCACCGACATCGCATTCATGAGCTTGTCCTCGACCCCCGTGCCCTTCCCGTCCGCAGCCTTCGCCTTGTCCGCAGGACCGTTCACCTTCTCGTCAACCAATCTGAACACAAACCCCGCATCCCCGAACCGTCCCAGCTGGAAAAGCGCCACCGCGCGTCGCATCTGCGCCGCGAGGATCAACTCCCGCTTGCCGCGTTCCCGGGCCAGGAGCACCGCGACCTCGGCATCCCGCAACGCCGCGAGCGAGTCGGCGGGTTTCAGCCGCGAGAAGGCGGTCGAGCGTTTGATGTAGTAGGCCGGGGCACGTGGGGAGGCGAGAAGGGCGGTGGTGTAGTGGAGGAGGGCGCGGGGGTAGTCGGACTGGGTGCAGGCGGCGTCGCCTTGGGATGCGGCGTCCATTTTGCGCGTGTGTGTAGGGGCGTGTTTGTGTGGGTGTTTGTCTTGCTTTTCGTCTTTAACTCCTTTCGGAGTGGGAAGTAGAATTCGGGGGAATCTGTAGAATGACGAGGTCGGGTTGAGGACTTGGTGTCTGGGTCGTTGGTGGGGCAGTCGGTTGAGCTCTGTGATTGTGTCAGCGCTAGCTAGCAAAGGCAGATCCACTAGAAGTACAAACACTGAAGAGCTTCGATACACATCTCTTGTAAGAGGAAGCGAGCGCAAACAAGGGTGATGAATAGGAAGAGAAGAGAAGTGAAGCGGGGAACAACAGCAAGGCAAGGGAAGGAAGTAGAAAGTTGGAGAAATCGACCTGCGGGGAAAGAAACAAAACACAGCCACGTGATCCATACTCGGAAGATTCGTACGAAGTAAGTTACCCTGCTTTTAAACCCGGTATTTGAACTTTACGAATGATTATTCTGATTACATAGTATGATTTAGGTCTTGAATGTACTGTACAGATAGACAGAGGAACACAGCCGATCTATCTCTATCTCACAACAAGGAATCATTGCCGAATTTGCGTGCATACAATCCCAAAGCCCGGATCGGCCAGTAGAGCTTGTAGTTCGGATAAGAGATCATACTGACCCATTCACATTAGTAGGCAACCAATAGATTTCCGGGAGGGAACAACTTACCAAGATTGATTGAATACCCCTTCGATGGACTCCTGCAGCCACTCGCCGTTGGCTTGCTGTCGTGACATCAGCAGCTTCATCGCCCGCTCCAATGGTTCCTTGTGAGGATAGCCCGCCTCCATCAGGGCTAGACAGGCCCATGCCGTCTGTACCACCTGTGACGTCTCATGTTGCACATACACGTGTTTCTCACTGCTGAGATACGACTCACCCCAGCCACCGTCTTCTTTCTGCTTCGACAGCAGGAACTCGCAGCCGCGGCGGGAGTCCGCGCTGGTCTCGTACGTCTCACCGATGCTCGCCAGACTCTCCAACGCAAACATGGCCGCGTAGGTGAAGCAAATCCCCCACGATCCATACCAACTGCCATCAGCCCGTTGCACCCGCTTGATATACTGGACTGCCCGCTCCTTGGCGGCTCGAATCTCATCCGCGCGGTAGTCAGGGAAGTACTTGCTGAAGAGTGAGAGTGCAGTCACGGAGGCCGTCGTACACTCCGGGTAGTCGTAGCCTATCATGATGCCACCGAAGACCTCCGCCGCGTTAAGCCACTCCAACTTAGTTGACCCGCGAGTGGTCTCGTATTCAGTGAATCCCCCGGATGGATTTTGCATAAGCAGCAAACAGTCCACACTATCTTTCAGTCGCTGCGTCGAAATCAACTTCGGGAAGCTGTGCATCTCTTGTAGCTGGATCGTAGCCCGCAGTCCCTCAGCAGTGCAGTCACTCACCGTGTAGCCCTGCGTCTTGGTGCTGAACGGCCACGCGCCCTTCCGATGCTGGCGATAACACTTCTCCTGATCCGGGACATTCTCGCGCATCTGGTGGTCTTCCACGAATTCCAGCGCCTTGGTCAACATTGGCCGCCACTTCGGGTCCGCCGCAAAACCAGCCACAACAACAGCCTGGATGATGAAGGTGGTATCCCAGACCTGCACTCCGTTGGTGCCGTTCATCAACATGCCCTCATCCTTCATCCACATGTAGTCATTCAAGCGCTCACGGTGCCGGCGTACCGAGTAGCTATCGGGGCCGTCATGTTCATAGCACGCGATCATGTTCATAGGGTTGCTGACCGGCCCCAAGCCAGCGTAATCCGTGTTCTCATCTTCCATCCGGATCAGTTCCCAAGTCCACTCTTCCGCGCGGCGGGTCACTGCGGAAACCCGGAAATAGGGATTCCAGAAACTGACGAGAACCGAGTTCAGCGTGTTCAGTAGCCACGTCTTCGGGTAGTAATTGTCCGCTGCGTGGATTGAGTTGCGGTGGCCGGCAAAATCGATCGAATCATATGGTTGCGTATACAGCTCTTGCCGAAGCTGCTTGGTGATAGGGTCCAACGGATGGGCGAATTTCTTAGACCACAGATAAGACATGGGCAGGAAGACCTGCCGAATGTGAATCCACCACCGCCAAGGGGCAAATGGCACCCAGTCCGGAAGCAACCTAAAGCCCAAGTCAGCATTTCTCTACCTCACACCGATAACAGCAAGCCAACATACCAGATCTCTGGCGGAACAGGATTCACGCAATCCCACTCCATCACACCCAGCACACTGAGGAAGAACTTCGCCCAGTGAGGTCCATAGAGCGCGCCTCCAAATTTATGAAGCAGTCCGCGGGCCTTGACCATGCGGGGGTCGTCTTCATTGACCCCAACCAGCCGCAGCGCGACGTAATTCATACACGTCCCGAAGACGGAGCTATGAGCTTCGATGTGAAGACCCCAGCCACCATCCTCCGGATGCTGCCGAGCAAAGAGGTATCTCTTGATCTCGGTCGCATTTTCCGGGGGGATGGGAGTGTGCGTGACATAGTAGGTGATAATCAGGCCCGGAAGCAGGAACATAGGCCCACCGTACTCGCAGGCCCAATTGCCCGGCTCGAGCTGTAGCTTTGAGAAGAACTCCAGGCCGTTCTCTGCACATTGAAGCGGAGTCTTGGGCGTTGGAAGTTCGGGAAGACCCTAGAGCTCAGCCCGATTAGAGAAAATAGCTTAAGCCAACGAAGAGCACCAGAGAGGATAGATATACCGTGGGTAAACCCAGAAAGTACTTATCGGCCACCGTCTGCGGCCACTTCTCACACTCCTCATCCGATTCGAGATAGTGCCACGTTTGGCGACCGCGATCGTCCCGTAGTCGCCAGCGAGTGTAGTCCGTTTTGGTATCTCCATGGTCATCGGAAGTCAAATGGCCCTGGGCCGGGGTTCTCCACGGAGCGATATGTGTTCCCGACATGGCTGCTGCTATGGAAGAAGGGGGGGAACGATACGAAGCGAGACAGGTCAATGGCACAACAATAATAGTCTAGAAGCTAGACACTAGACTGGCAGAGAGGCATTGACCAAAAGCAATTGAAGCTTCCCTGCGTTCTACGGGGGGTCTCGCAACCTGGCCTAAACGCTTTTCAAGATAAGTTAATTAGTAGTAGTTAGTTGTAGTTGAGGTAAGGTAAATCAAATCAACACACATTCTTGATCGACGGAGCTACCCGCTTAGTCACCCATCAGGGGGTGTGGTTGCCTAATCAAGACATGCCGGTAGTACGCACTTGAATCTGACATATCACATGTAACTAACTAACTAGACAGGATAACAGGATAACAGGATAACAGATAGAAAGAACAATCACATAGAATCATCCCTAACGTTCCCAACGTCCCCAATATCCCTTGGCAAGAGACATCAGGTCCTGATTAAAGATTACTACTGATCTGAAGGACAACATCTCCAATCCAGGGCTCGCAAGCCCAAATGGTTCTGAGGTATCAAGTATGCAAAAACAACCACAACCACAACAACACCACAAAATCAATTTACCAAGTCCTCCGGGTATCAATCCTGCCCTATCCTTCCATAACCATAAACTTCTCGATCACTTCAATTCATTTGGCCACCCCCACAGCGGACGTCTCCTGAGCCGTCACTGTAGGGTCCACCTTGACAGGCTCCGCGGTCGAGGACTCCTGTTTGGGCGCCTCAACTGGCACTTCTTCAGCCGGGATTGCAATTTCCTTCGAGCCCTCGGCGTCCGGCGTCGGCTCGGGAGCCGCGGCGGGAACAGGAGCACTCTGTTCCAACTTGACGGTATAGCCACCTTCCTGCAAGGCGGGACCGGTGCCGCCGTAAGAGTGAGGAAACTGATCCTTCAGAGCAGGGAACTCCCGAGCCAGATTGGCGCCGTTGGAGATGGGGTGGAATTTGCGCGTAGTGTTCTTACTGAGGAAAACCTTCATCGCGGCGAACATCCAGCCCATGATGGCAGGAACATTGACGAAGAACTTCTCGCGCAGCAGTTCGGGGTAGGCGGTGGCGAAGACCTCAATAGTCTTCTTGGTGGCTGCGCGAATGTTGGGATTCAAGCGGAGGAAGCTGACGTTCAAGTAGTCGTGGACCTGGAGCATCTGGTAGGGATCCTCTCCCTCATAGTCAATCACGGTCGTAGCCTCGCCGAGCTTCATATCCTTGACTGCCAGCTCCATGAGTGCCACACGCCACCGGATGAACCTGAATTCAGGTTTAGCTTCGCATTGACAGCATATTCTCAAAGGGGGGTCACATACTCATCTGAGTCACCAAACGTAGCTTCCACGTTTTTGACACTTCCATAAATATTCCACGTAACAATAACCTCCTGGCCGTTCGCCTCGGTGTATTTGGTCACATAGCCAAGACCACTGAACTTCTCAGCATTGTATTGACCTTCAGTCAGCGCGATGGGGTTCATCTCCTTGCGCCATTGCATAGCCTTGGTGAGCTGCTCCTCAGCCAGCTTGACATTGCCCTCGTTAGCGCGCAAGAATTTGATGAGTACGTTGACCGTGGGGATATCGTTGAAGTCCTTCAAGGTCACTCCCCACATCTCAGCATGGCCGGTCGCAGAGAGAATGGCAGGCAGGCGATCGAAGAATTCGGCGAGAGCGGGGGTTTTAACCAGATATTCCGGTTGAGCAGGCTGCTCCTCCTTGGCCTCCTCCTTAGGTTCTTCCTTGGGTTCTTCCTCTTTGACGCCATCCTTTAAAGGTCCTTCCTTCGCTACTTCCTCGTTCTTTGCCTCTATAGCGGGAGCAGTCTCGGTAACGGGAGCTTCGGTGGTGGCGGGAATAGAAGGAGCAGCAGCGGTAGCGGCGGCGGGTATTTGAGCAGGTTCCGCGGCCATCTTCTCCTCGGTCGTCATCTCCGGCTGAGGTTCAGCGATAGTGTCGGTAGTAGCAGCAGCAGCAGCGGTAGCAGACTCAGCAGACGCAGGCTGAGGGGCCTCAGGAGTAGTGGTGGTAGCAGGCTGCGACTCAGGAACGACTGGAGTCGTCGTCTTCTCCTGGTGATGGGACATGGTGGACTGGGATGCTAAGGAGTGGTTCGCTAAGAAATGGAGGATTTCTGTCAGGTCGCAACGTGGTCGAGTGACTGACCACAGAAATGAATAGGTGATCAATGGAGAAGTCAAGGGATGAAGGAGGAATTCAGAGGAGATGGAAGCGAGGGAGAGACGGAACGAGGGAATGAGAGAGGATGACGAGAAGAGCGAAAGCGGAGAGAGAGAGAGAGAGAGAGAGAGAGAGAGAGAGAGAATACTAGGTAGGCTCTAATTACAGGGATGGACAACAGAAACAATAACAACAATAACAACAACGGATTAACCATGTAGCAGCTAGGCCACTGGCCACACAAACTACGGAGTAAGTTACTATTTACTGTACCTCTAGTACTACGAAACATTTGTTCAGAGATTATTCAACCTGAAACTGTCTAACTAACTAGTTCTTGGGTCTGGGGGTCTAGACTGTGGAGCTGCCATGGCTCCGCGCTGGACGATTGATAAATGATAACAGCCTCGGAGACCAACTCACTAAACCCCAACGGTCGCTGGCTAATTTTAACTCTGCTGCAAGGGTGTTTCAGAATGAGCCCAGGTTGAGATGAAGCTGAAAAAGAAGATGGAGAGAAGGGGGAGGGGGGGAAAGCAATAACGGAAGGAAGAAAAGAAACAAAAGGCAGAGAGAGAAATGACAACTCATTTCACAGCGCGGCTATCAGTTCTGCTGCCCCTGACAAAATGCAGAAAGCCCGGCTTTTGAGAGAGAAAAGACTCGTAACTATGGCCTGACCATCTGATACATCAATCGGTGTTGCTGCTATTCTCGGCTCCGGGTCCGGATGGGATGCCCTACGGCTATTTTTATCCTCTCCCTACACCTTTTCATTCATGTACAATCCTTCCTGGTCACTCCCTGGTGCATCTGGATTCAACGAGGTAAATCACGAGTCCCCTTGCAGGAATCCTTCCCTGCTTTGACCACGGGAGAGATTCCACAGATAGACAGGCAAGAACAGGTTCAATCGGATTCATGCATGCGGTCAGTTAGCTATGTCCATTTCATCTATCAGACTAGCCAGCTCAATCCATCCTCAGGAGTAGAAATAACAAAGGGGGAATGGAAAGGGAAATAAGAAAAGTACAGTGAAGGATTTACAGTTCATAGAACACATATAGGCCCGTCTGGACCAGAAGCCAACGCTTGGGAATATACAGCTAGGAAATGAATGCAGCAGGTATTGAAGATGAAATGATCAGCACATCAGAGAACCCTCTGGTTGCTTGGGCTAATCAGATCTGGTGCCGTTAAGAAACTGCGTTGGGATCGGGGGCATGGGCGGTGGCGCCGCGGCGGCTGAAGATCCCTCCTCCGTTTCGTCCTCGTCCTCATCCATCTCATCCACCTCGGGATGGCTGCAAAAAAAATCGTCAGTTACTCACCCAATCTGGGAGGAGGTGTGTGAAAAAAAAAAGGGAACCTACGCCAGGAGTTCTTTGATGTTGCGCATCTCATAGTGCTTCTTCCGGTGCTGCTCAAACTGACGATGTTTCTCTGCGGCCTCTTGCGACGTGATTAGCCCATCGGGCCCGGACTGATATTCCCCGTTCGCCTCGCCCGCACCCATCACCACATGCTTGTTGCTTCGGTGCGACTCGTTGCTCAAGCTCCGCTCGCGCACAATTCGGTCATCAGCCCCAGCGTGCGCATCCCCAGGAAATGAGTCTTCCGGCTCGCCCAACTCCAACTCAGGGATTTCATCCTCGGCCACTCCCTTCTTGGGTGCTTTCATGGTCTTGTCCAATTCATCTACCACCACTCCTTGCGCATCAATCAAAGTGTTCTCGGCCTCGAGCTCCTCCTCGTCCTCAGCAGGGTCGTAGTGGGGTGCAAACGGAGTTTTGGGCTCGTCGATCTTCATCTTGGCCGTCTTCTCCTGTTCGGTCAGGTACAAGTTGGCCTCGTCCCATTTCAAGCGCGGCGAGTTCTCTTCCGGTTGACCGTGGATGTGCGCCAATGATTGTCGCCGAGACGATGATCCCGGGCGCGTGTTCGAGGTAGAGCGACGGCGACCGGCATTTTGTAGAGTGTTTTGCAGCGTCAGCTCCTTAGTGTCCACCCCGTCGGGGTCGTTCTGCGGAACGGTCAAGGTGTCATGAACTTGTGCGATCTGCGGAATCGAGCCACTAGAATTCTTGAGGATACCTGGTACCCAAGAAATTAGATCGAAACGTTCCTAGTCATGGCCCATAAACAGGATCACGTACCCTTCGGCCTCTTCTGGGAGTCCTCCATCATGTGGTGCGAAATAGTGGTCATTATAGTCGGAGAAGGAAAAGTATATTGCTTCGAGAAAGGTAGTGTAAACGGATCTCTGACTGAATTGAGAAATTTGAGCAGCGAGGCAGTTGACGAAGGAGTCCAGCTATATCAAGGACGATCGAAGGAAGGCGGAGGCGGAAGACTAGACAAAAGGGAGAGAATCAAGATGGGAAGATGTATCTTTGAGGTTAGATCTGACAGGGATCAGACGAGTCAGCTGCTATTGAAATTCACAAATGCAAGGCCAGCAACTGAGGCTGAGCTGAGCTGACCAAAAGCCTCAGCCTCCGATCGAGCGGTGACAAAAGTCTCACGTACAACTAAATGTACAGTACGGGCTGTACTGTACAGAAACTGTTCAGAAGCTGATTCCCAAGCTTCTTTCGTGTCAAAAAGGAACCACGGCGCGATAAGTGGAATTGTAGGGAAGGAAGACTGCGAATTACAGGCAAGCAGATAAGGCAGAGGGAGGTGGGAGAGAGATGGGGAGGGGAGAGGGAAGGGGAGGGGGAGGGGAAAAAGATGGAAATGTACGGAGTAGAAGTCGAAGGGAGAGAGAGAGAGAAAGTGGCACGTGGGGCTGGCTGGCTAAACTGCCTCCTCCGACGATGACGTCGGGAGCGACACGCAAACAACACTACCTAACAACCACTTTTGCTACCTGAGCACCTGAGGGGGCGACTACTTCCAAGTAACTGGCTAGTCACCCTGCCCATCTTTGTCTTTGATGGCTAGTAGCTACTCACTAAGGTGTTCCTAGTCCTACTCACTGCCAGCTTTGCCAAATCAAGAGCTATCCTTGTCATCTTCGTCAATCCTGGAAAGGGCCCGAGCCTTGAATTCGTCATAGGTATGGCAGATCTATATAACTCATCAGTTTGAAGACCTATGCAGGTATTGGCAGGAATATACGCAGAGAATGAAAGTATTGATACGTAGATTACTTCGAGATCTCGTCTTCTGTCATCACCTGACGCTGATGCGGCCACTCCTGTTCAACACTATAACTCTACATTTGGTGCTTGCACAGCTCATCCCTCCTAGAGCACACCTAGAAAGAAAGAAAAGAAGGGAATTAACAAGAATAATAGGGACGAGAGTGTATCAGGAAGCAAGTAATTTAAATAACACAAAAATAGCAGAGAGCCGCCCTAGGGGGAAAAAAAGAGGGAGAAAAAACAATGGGTAAATGTATAGGGGAATCTCATGACCTTGCCATGCTCCCCAGGAGAGGAGCCACAAACCAGAAATCAAAACATCACGCGCCACAGGCACCTAGACCCATTCACCCCAGAACAAAGGATATCAAGAAAGCCGCACATCTACATGCACAGGGATCAGTCGCGTTACGCGAACCGAGGTGTCTTCGGTCGAAAGCAATAAGTCATCAATGGTATCAAGTCATAAGATGTGAACGGAAAGTAAAACGATTTTAAAAGAAAATCAGAAGAAAGAACCAGGGCAATCCGAGCAGAGAAGAGACTATAAGTGGAGCAAGCAGGAGAACCTAAATATGACTCAAAGCACAGGCGCAGAAGTGTTGAAAGAATTGTTGAAGAGGGCAGTAACATCTATGCGATGGACTCGAACTCCTCGCGCTCACGAAGTCGATTCCGTGCAAGCTCATCTCCGCCGGTGGCCGACAGCTGCATCCAGTGCAGGGCTAGACACATGCTCTGAGGGTCGGATTTCGAGTCCTTGTCGCGGCGATACATCATCTCCGCCTTAAAGGTGTCACGGAGCAAAGTGAGCGGGAGTGTCACCCGCGGCAGGAGCTCGGGATGGGTGAGGTAGAGGATCGCCAGCTCCCGCTGGGCAATTGGATTGCCCTCCTTGGCTGTAATGATCCACATGCCAGCAGCATCTTCAATGGCATGTCCAGCTCGGGAATGGGGTTCGTTTCCAGCAGGATGGCGCCGGCTGAGCTCTTGAGATACGATATTGTCGGCAATCTCAACCATGCTGTTGCATACTTCATCCTTGAGGCTCAATGCTGCCAGACCAAATTGCAAGAAGGCGGTCCCACAATCGGTCTGGTTCAGCGTCTCGCTCGGAACAAAGGCCGAGATGAACTGAAGATCTCGGAAAAGAGTCTTGGGCTTCACCTCAAGTAGCAAGCTTCGCAGTGCGTCGACTATTTGGTGCTCACTGGGGGCGCTGTAGTCTGAAGGGCGGCAGTCAAAGAGGACAGACTCAGCGACGGCGGAATTAGGCGTATCAAGAGCGGCTTTGTCATGCACACGCTTCGCCTGGGACTCTGAAAAGCTGTGTCGAGCACTTCTCTTTCCCTGCATTCCGGCGCTGCGTCCTCGCTGGCATTTGAGGTCTTGGGAGGCAGTAAATGAACCCAGCTCCTCGTTGGTTGTATTGAGGGAAGCGACCACCAATGCTCGTAGATCGCGCAGTGCCTTGAGCTTGACGAAAGGGTTGCCATGTCGGGAAAAGACCTCGATCAGACGATGGAAGATGGCGCTGTACGAGAATTGCGGTACATCTTTTCCAAACTCAGTGTTATTCTTGCAGGGAGAACTCAAAGGGGGTTCAGGGTCCCCGAGCAGTAGGCGGTCTGACGATCCAAGGGATTGGCTTCGCGTACGATTAGATGGTGCACGGTGCAACACATCGCGGACAAGCCGCTCATCACATTCGGTGTAGAATCTTTGAATACGAGCGCGCTTCTTCATCTGCACCTGGATGCGTTGCTGGTTCAGTGCATTAGTGAACCAAGCATCAGTTTCACTGCCACAACTCCAGACGGGAGAACCCAAATCGCTGAGAAGCAAGCTCGTGAGAGTCTGTTTGAGATCATCTATGAAAGCCGCTTTTCCATGCGTCTTGCGGTCATCTCGGCGTGGTTGTTGTGCACTATTATCACTGAACATCGATGGAGGTCGAGAAAAAATACTAGATGAGCTAGGAGCATACTGCGCTGATTGATGTGGCGTCGACCAGAAGGTGCTGTATGAGTCGCCCGTGGTGGTCGATGCTGCTCTTCCTGGCGATCCCCCAATGGAGGAGGTATCTGCAAGTGAGGGATCTCGAGGACCTCTCCACTTGTCGGACAACAGACTCTGATTGGAAGCTTTGTGGTTCAAGGACGACGCATCGGACGAATACCGCGAGATAGAGTCAGCTGGACGGAACTGATTGCCATATCCCTGCGAGGGGTTTGTGAAGTCCCCGCTAGGGGCGTTGAACGGGCGAATTGAAGATAGACCGAGGAAGTTTCGATGGGACGATCCTTCGTACATCGCTCGTTCCTTGTGGTAGAGCTCACTGGCCCACAACACGGGGGTCTCTACCATGCTCTCCCCGACAAGCCGATTGATACTGGCTTGGACTTCATAACAGAATCTGTGGATGCGCTCTTCGCCTTTGCAGAAGTTGTCTATATTGTTATGAGATAGCCATTTGCGGATCAAATCCACCTGCTCATCTGAGAGCTTGTTAGGGCCACCTTGACTGCTGGGCGCTTTCATGATGTTCATGACCTGCAGCTCCGGCTTTTGGAGAAACGCGCTGCCAAATGATCTCGCGTTACCACGAGAACGGCCCTCATATGGCGTTTGCTTATGCGGACGAGCGGAATAGATCATCGTCTTGAGAGCCAAAGCAACGTTTTTGGCATCTTCATACCTCATCGAATTTTTCACATCCGTCACGTACCACATCTTGTTGCGAAGACCAGCCACGGTGGCCATCATATCCTTGACCAGTTTCTGCAATCGCCGAGTCTGTCTGTGGAGTGCAGTAAACTCGGTTTCACAACGCTCGATCACGGCCCGTGACATCTGGAGGGAGCGGGCACAGGAAGTGTGCATTGGCTCAAGGATCCATGTGTCATCTGCAAGTCTGGTAGAAGAACTTGCGACGCTGCGAAGAAGCTGGCGGCCCGCATTCCACCAATAATGGGCACCAATGAAGTCGGATTCGTGGTGGCAGTGCTGCATCGCTTTGTTGAAGCGTTGCTTGAGCGATGCGCTATCTGCCATAGAAAGACTTTTGAGATGCCGCAATTCGACATCAGCACCGTCGTTGGAAGGACTTTCCTGAATCAACTTCACAATGGCCGTCTGTAGAGCTTCAAGGTTGTCCTCCGACTCTAGGGCGGCGGATTGAGCATCTTCAGCAAAGGTACTGTCCAAGAGTGAAGTCTGGCAGTCGTCAGCGAATAGTCCCCATGCCAATCTACCCTGCTTGGAGATTGAAAAAACAGCCCATTCTTCCGCGGCCGGAGGTTCCAGAATAGCCCGACCATCGGGCCCACACATTTCTGACAGCTCATACCGAATCCTGTCGGCATTACGGTTAATGCTTTCCTCGGCATTTGAGAGAAGATTAATGGCGGAGGCAAGCAGACCCTGGCCCTGGGTCGCATGCCTGGGAAAGAGTTCAACGACAGGTTTGAAAAACCCGGGCTCCGCCACAGCAGTTATCGGTCTTTCTGAGAAGATAGAGGGAACACTTGGAGAGGCAGAGACCCCGGAAGACGACATTGGAGAGCCGCTCATTGAGGCGGATGACCTAGGGTAAAGCGTATTGAGTAATGTAAGAATATCTGCACCAGAAAGCATTATAGACCCGGCAGGTGATTGCTGCCCACTCGAGTACTTGCGAGTCGATTGTGCTGGGTCGGAGTCCTTGCCCAGTAATTCAGGTTGAAAGCGGCTGAGCATGCTTTCCACCCGACGCCTTACAGTCAGGCGGACCATCGAATAGTGGTGCCTGTTGAACAAAGACTGGTTAGATATGATTATCAAAAGGCTTTGAGTTTGACTACCGTAAAGGCTGGATACTAACATTGAGCGTAGTATGGCGTAGACTTGTGAATACGCACGAAGGCCCACCTGTCCGAGAAGTTTCTCGCGGGCATCATTACGCACATGAAAGTCAAGGAGAAGACCATGCGCCTGGACACCAGTCAGCGGGGGGGTGGGGTTCTGTCTCATGCTTGCTCGGGGTGTCTTCATACCTCTGGGAAAGTGAGTGCGCCGTATAAGAATTTGGCGAAGAACCATTGAACGAATAACAATTCGAGAAACCGGTTACGGTCATCCCGATGCTCTAGTTTCTGTAATGTAGCACAGCTTAGTTGCATCACGGCTTGTGGAAACCCTCCATCTGGGTCATCCAGGAGTTTGAACAACGCATCTACTGCAGAAGCAAAAAACTCCTCGGCCACATCTGTTCGTAAAGGATCAGGCGGTTCCACATCCACATCCAAGCCTGGCGGGGGTTCTACATGCTCCAGAAGGAAAGCGCCGGCTTGTAGCATATCCATGAGATAGAGTTCGAACTTCGGCTTCACTTTCCACTCACTTCCCGTGGCCCAGGCAGTCAAGATGTAGGGAATAAGAGCACCATGCCTATGTCCGTCCTGGGTCAGAAGCTTCGCACAGACGGAAGACCAAACATCTAAACGTAATCGTGCTTCCGCGGCATCGGTATCCAGAGGGGTTGCAAAAACATTGAAGAGCAATATTGAGAGGGCATCTTTGCGTTCAAATGCCAGAGTACGGTCCTTGTACGGAAGGGAAGCGGCCGAGCTGCGCTTCATCCCATGGGACCGGGACCGGGATGCTGCCGAGGACGATAGATCACTGCCAGATTCCCATGGGGCACCAGTGGACGAGACAAGGGCTGCCCGTTGGGTCGGAGTCAATACCCGCAGTTTTTCAAACACAAATTGTGGATCGGTGCGGACCAGATGTAGAATGTCAAGCAAATCAGTCCTGGATTGGGGGCTCAGCTGGAGGAAAAAGTCCGGAGGACGGTCGACAACCGACGACCGAGTATGCGGCCATCCGTCCAGCGGATCCTGCCGCTGGAAATGGCGCTGAAATGTCGCATTGCACGACTCCTGAAAATCAACGAGAGTTTGATAAATAGTAATGAAATTTCCCTTGTCGTCGTGGCGGAGCCGGTCGACCAATGCCCTTTGGGCAGCAGCTCCGACACGGATCAAGCGAGCGGAAACACCCACAGCGACTTTAGTGGCATGTAAGTGGCCTTCCAATCGCTTTCGACTGGCTTGTTTGTGCTGATTCTGACGGTATTGGCTGGCCAGGTCCTCAAAGGTAATCTTGGAATGTTCCACGGCTTGAGTAGAGCGCTGGGTGTCCTGAGGTCCATCCACGGTGCAATTGGCCGGGGCAAGGTGTTGCGAGCTTGAGCAGCTCAAATTGCCAGACTCACCTACGATACAGTGCGTCATCGAGTCTGAAGAAGCCCGCAAGGGGGGCGTAATTGCAGTCACAGCGGGAGTGGAAGGTTGAGGCGCAGCCTCACATGGCGAGGTGGCTTGAATGGACGAAGGAATCAAGCCTGGGGCACGAAGGGCAAGGAAGAGTTGTCAGCCAATGATCAAAAACACTGGCAAGTAGTCTTATGGTTTCAAAGGCAGATTGATTGCATTAACCTGAGCGATTCGAGCGACATGTAAGGCGAAGGGGGACGAATTTGTGGGAAATTTCACAGAAGGGGCGGACGGAAAAAAAGCAACCTGCGGACTTACAGGTCACATAAGCCGGGGTTGATGGACGACCATCGACTTGGGCATCGGACATTGTGGTGTTGCCATGGGCAGGTTCCCGGCCAAATAGCCACGAGGAAGACGGTCGAGGTCGCAAGGCGCCTTTGGCGTGGATATCTTCCTTCCTATCGCATGATTTCCCTAGAGTTGTGGTGGATGGCGGACGGTGGTCCTCACGGGTGAAGTGTAGAAGCTGTAGCTGCTGAATGGTGGACACGATGGCGCGCTCCAGATTGAGCTGGAAAAGATCGAAAAGGAAGAGGGAAGAAGATGGAAGGAGAATGATGGAGGAGGGAAGTGAAGAGATCGTTGGTTCAGGGTAGCAATATGATGTAGGTATGGGATCTCAACCGAATGTAAGAACCAGTGGATGTGCGCAAGGCGGTAGGTCAATGATTATAGTTGGAAGATAGTAAGATCAAGATGACCGAGTTCAGGTAATTAGTGTATCGAAGACTAATTAACCAGCGGGTAAGGTAGAGTATATTCCAATAATGACGGAGGATTCTACTGTGTCGGATCCACAAATCTTCGATCGAGGAATGCGGAAGCAGAGTCCAGGTAAGAGAAGCGCAGATATATCTATCGAATGGCGCAAAGTCGCAGTGTAAGAGGCTGTTCTTAGTATTGACTGAAAGGGTGAAGTGGCGATGGACAGGATAATAGACCCCGACTTGATCCGGACGATAAACGAAAGGAGCGGGGGAGAAGAGGGACAACTGGCCGACCGGGCTGTGGGCGGGAAAATGAGGTATGACTTGCAGCGAAGGCCAGCCGTAGACAGAAGGGGGAAGAGGAGGAAGAAAAAGAAGAAGAAGAGGGAAAGAAGGCAGAGAGAGGAAGGAAAAGCAAAAGAAGTGGAATAAGTGGAAGAAGCAGAGACAACAACGACAACAACAATAACAGCGGCGGCGGCAGCAGCAGCAGCAGCAAAGTTTAGTGGGTTAGTGGATGCCAGCAAATCGAGCAAACCCAGATTAGTTTAGACTACTACTGTAGTTAGGTGTAGGTACGGTAGAAGATAATAGTCACACAGTCGCAGCTGATGATGATGAAGAAGGAGAAGAAGAGGA
The DNA here is from genome assembly GCF_003184695.1 of Aspergillus brunneoviolaceus CBS 621.78. Lineage (NCBI taxonomy): Eukaryota > Fungi > Ascomycota > Eurotiomycetes > Eurotiales > Aspergillaceae > Aspergillus > Aspergillus brunneoviolaceus. The sequence goes on along the minus strand of NW_020290744.1, from coordinate 307,047 downwards.
GATTAACAACTTGTTGAATAACTACTCCGTAATGAATAATATTGATCATGTGTGGGGGATATTCTCAACCACAGATGGGGGACTAACCACGGAGTACGTCAAGCTAACTTCTGGCAGACTAGCAAATAATAACTACAGGAGTACTCCTCCTCGATGACTATAATATCCATCCAACAGTAAATCCTTCTCCTTCCTTCCTTCCTCTCTGTCTTGCTTCGTCCAATTTTTTTTGTCCCTTCGAGGTACGGGCAGCACTATACATCACACGGAGAATAGCCAAAGACGGCGGTGGTGACTCGAATCGGACACATGCAGCAGCAACCTAGAGAGGAGGGGAGGGGGCAGGAGAATAGAGAATAACTAACTAATCATGATCTCTCCAGCTAACTTATTTGCTGATGATGATGCAGACAAATAAAAAGTGCAAAGACAATAATGAATTTAGGAAAAAGAAAAAAATCAGAAATAAAGAACATTAAAAAGGCCCGGTGGGAGTCCAGACACGGTACCTTGCCGGGGGTCCAGGCGGGCAAGCGGTACCTCCCGGGTACCTGTCCCAGACTATTCTACTCAGTAACTTATACTCTATACTGCTCTACTCCGCGTACAGTACTCTACTTCCTTCGCAGCAGTCTTATCAGCCACTTCGTAGAATAACTACACGCATATCTCAGCGTCATCTCACCCTCCCTAAATGAAGGGTTGGATGTGGTCGGTCTTGCAGGTAATTGTCCGTCTGATCCATGCCCCCCTCGCTAGTCCGCTAGCCCTCGAGGGGGGTTTGATACAGGTTTGATACAGGTTTGATACGACAATGATTAAACCAGAAACGATTCATTCCAGCCTACTGCTCTCTTTTTGCCCCGCTCCCCTCAAGACCAAGATTTCTCCTTGTCCTCCGCTCACTAGGCCAAGTCCCGAGCGAACGAACCCACGAGAAGTCAAAGATCCAAGCATGAACAGCATACCTAAGGCTAGATAGGTGGGGGGGATGATGAGGGGGCAAGAGAGAGAGGGAGAGAGAGATCCATTTCTTGATGTGTTGGCAACGCATGCATGCATGCATGCATGCATGGAGGGGGTAAAACCCGCCTAAAACCTCCCCCCTCCTCGCTCTTCTTTGCTACTGTGATTTGTTGGTCAACCCCCTCTCCCCTCCCCCTTACTGCGTTGGCAAGTATTGCAGATTTTGGGGGAGGGAGGGGGGATCGGAGCTGAAACCGATCAGCTAATTATTGTGATAGGTGGTTGATTGGTGTGTATGTCTGTGTGTGTGCGTATTGCAACTTGCAAGTCAGTCAGACAGTCGAGAAGGCAAGAGAGACTAAGTACAAGAAAGAACTGTTCAGCTGGCATAGTGACTGCGCTTAGCCGGATCTCGTTAGTGCTACAGTAGTAGCCACAAGTACATGAGTAATGATCTCCACTCTTTGCACGTGTTCAACCACCACTGCCCAGTTTGGCTGACCTCTGCTCGGGTTAGTCAGACATAGTGCAGTGGGTTCACTGAGTGATGTGTTGTCATTGACCTCCAGAATTCAAGACTGCTGGTACCACTACCTTGCTTGGGTATAATTTATCACTTGTACTACCTACTAAGCAGGTACAGGTACATACAAGTTGTACTCGGGCTACCCCGGTGCCTACCACCCCAACTCATTCACAAAATCCAGCAGATCTTTACGTCGTATGTTTCAAGCCTCAATGGACCATATTGCACAATACCACGGTCAATTCTCATTTTTGTGTATGTCTGTACTGCACCACCGCCGGCTGTCAAACAGATTTAGGTTATGCCACTAGCTTCGCTGGCAGACCACCACAACAATTGGAGCTAAAAGTGGAGTGGGTATCCTCTTCCCCCCCACCGGTCCTCCATCATCTTGGGTACTGTACATACATGCTGTACGAACTGCACCACATACATCCAGTACATGTACTTTTCCGGCGTACAGGACATCAAATGTCAAGCAATCTCGTCCACAACTAAAATCCCTCCCTTCTCTATAAATACTAGACTATATTGAAGGGCAGAAAATATGATCTGAAAAGAAAAAAAAAGAAAGAAAGAAACGCCAGATCAAAAAGAGCACAGATTGCCTTAAGAATCCTTGTACTTCAACTCAGGTATCGTTCGAAAACACTATCATCCATTTCTCTCTCCATCACGGCAGCCTCGGATGAACACAGTCACAGTCACGTTTGACACTTGAGACACAATAGCAGGGGGGAGCATGATAAGAAATGACACGACAAGAGGAAAAATAGAAAGAATGATGAAGATAAATATGAATATAAATATGTAGAAGAGGGGCGCAGGTCCTTGCCGATGGCCAATAGATTAGCCCAATTGGTTGGACCCAGTCCCTGGGGTAAGGGGAATGATGGCGCCCTTCAAGTTGAATGCGTTGTCCCCCCCCCCAAACTCGCTGCTTTGCCTCGTCTGCCTCTAGTTACAGACCCATTTCTTGTCAGCCTCCTTCTGTCCTACTCGCGTGGCCACGCTGTTCAGCGTATCTTTCAGGACGTCCTTCGAGACCTTCGGGAACCTATCGCAAGCGAAACCATGGAGATTAGCCTTCCGTTTCCTTGAGACAAGTCAACATGTGGGTCCACGTCTTACCGTTTCTTCAAGATTTCAAGCAATCCCAGCTTGGTCAGGTCACTGCCATCCACCACCTGCTTGAACTCACCCAGCTGCTCGGCCGGAAACGTCCGCTGTTTCGTTCGTCCCGCTGTCACCACCGCAAAAGCGCCCCCGTCCGCCGTCGATCCTCCTCCAGGGGAGCCCTTGTGGGAGCCAGGGACCGCCTGGCCCATGAAGGTATGCAGCGTCGACCGCCCTAGACCCGCAGCGCCCGGCACGGAATCTGCAGGCTTAGGTTTTTGCCAATACACGGTGGAGAACGGATCGATAGGGAAAGGCACCGAGTCGGAAATCGTTTCCAATTTGTACATCTGCAGCTCGGAGTCCACGCCTTGTTCCTGCCATCGGATGCCGGTGCTAACAGGTTCTAGGTCGCCCACGATGAGGCGTCGTTTGCCGTCAACAAGGTGGTCATCCTCGTCATCTAGGAAACCATCCATGTCGTCCTCGCCATCCTCGCTCATCTCGTCCTCTTCCTCCGAGTCGAGCTCCTCGCCTTCTTCGGGCTCCTCCCATTCGGCCTCCGAGTCATAGTCGTAATTGATCTCTGGTAATCCTCGGCGGAAAGGGTTGCGCATCAGCCGATGGGCAGCTGCCTCGGGTAGACGCTTGGTAAATGTGCCCTGATAGGGTGGGCGCACATCCTCCCCAAACCTGAAAGATTTCATTGTTACTTGCCGCAGCAGCTCCCGCGGCTTTCTCTGGGCATCCTCGGAAGGTCCGGCCTGGTCGGCCAGATTCTGCATCTGAATTAGGATTTCCTTTACCGAGGCAGGCAATCTCCCACACCGGCGTCTGTATGGGATGAGGTTGAATAGCTCGGAGGGACGAAATGCGGAAGGCGGGGCGGTGGCGTTGGATTTCAGGTAGACATCTACCTTTTCTTGGGTATGATGAAGAGCTTTGGCATCACGCTGGAACTGATGGGGCGGCGCAACTTTGGTGTGCGACTGCAAGAAGAAATCAGGGAAATCGCGCTGGTAGTCGGATACAGCGGAGGGAGCCGGGTCATGGAAGGATTCGGGTGCAGCGCCAGCGCCGGTCGTTCTCTGAGGTGAGAGTGAGATGGTTTTGTTGGTGGTCAAACTGGGATTCGAGGAGGCGATGGCGGGTTTGGGTTTGGCAAAGAAAGAATTCAGCTTCGTTTGTGACTGTCAATGCGGTTAGAAGTGAGGTCTTGGGCGTAGAACCTTGCCCCGGAAAGGGCGGCGTAGCAATTACTCACTCTCTCCTTCCTCGACTTCTCCTCCTCTTTCTTCTTCTTTTCTTCCTCCTTTGCGGCCTTCTCCTCCTCCTTCACCTTTCGCTTTTCCTCCTTCTCGGCATCTCGCTTTTTGCGTTCTTCCTCTTTGGCCCGCTTCTCTTCTTCCCGTTCGGCCTCGCGTTTGCGCTTTTCCTCGTCCTTCTTCGCCTTTTCTTCTATTCTCTGCCGCTCCTTGACTTCCTTCTCCTCCACCTTCCGCGCCTTCTCTTGCTGCTTCTGCCGCTCCTTGGCCTCCTTCTCTTGTTGCTTGGTTTCCTTGCTGGTGGGAGAAAGCTTCCTCTTCTTGGCCGCTGGCACCGTAAAAGACCCAGTTCCGTCGCCTGATGCAGACAAGCCAGCATGCGCACTATCTGATGGCGGGGCGGGGGAAACAGCAGCAGTCCGTGCAGACCGGGTACTCGAGTTGCCATCGCCGTCGGGGGAAGGTAGAGCAGCACCGGTCTCGCCGTCCGAGCCAGCCACCTTTTGCAGGTGAGCCCGCAGGGCATCGTGATTCTCTTTATCGTCGTCGGGTGTAGATGTAGTTGAAATACCTGTCGTCGGAGGCTGTTGCACGGAGACGCCGGGACGATCCCCTGCGCTATCTTCGGTCGTCTCGGTATCGATGTCCATGGTCAATTCATGGACGACCGACCCGCCATTTTCTGAGTCCATCCCGCCCATCTCATCATCTTGTATTGAACGCTTGCGCGTGCTGCTGGGAGATGTAGACATGATCGAAGGGTATGTGTTCGGAGGTAACGGCGAGCGGTGACTGTGGTTATTTATAGCGGCGGTATTGCTGGTAGCAGGAGTCGAGGCGAGCGCGGAAGGCGGAGGGGGAGGAGGCTTGAGGCTCGGTGGCACCGGGCTGGAGGCATCCATTGTGGTGGTCGACATCGCTTCTTGCGAGACCCTTATAGTAACAATGTGTAAATCTTGGCTAAGGTTATGCGGAGGTCAATGTGAGTTGTGGTTTAATTATATTACCGGGCAGGTGCGGGTGTGTGAAAAGGGTATGAGGAATCGTGTCGTCCAGTCGGGGTGCAACAATCGGTTAATATGGAAAGAACGTGAACATCACTAGGCGACGCGACCAAAGGACATATCCCCGGATGATGTTAGTTGGTATCCTTCCTTCCTCTCATAAGTCCTTTGCAATTGGATTGATGGCCTGACTCACCGGTTTCAAAGGTGGAGATTACAGCTGCAATATGCCAGCAGAGCCAGGGCCAGGGCTCATGGGGTTGCAGTCGGTGTGAGGTTGGTATAAGGTGGGGGGTGAAAGTGATGGCAGTTGTAACACACACACACACACACACACACACACGGGGAATTTGCCTCGAATAGAACGAGGCAAGATGATCCTCTCCCTCTCTCTTACACTCACAGACTGTTTCTGCCCTGTGCAAGAATTGAGCCAGAGGAGTGGGAAGCTTGGCGAGTGTCCCGTCCTGACCAGATTGCCTGAAACGCGTTAATTGATGTTGCGCGACGGAAATTCGCGTTCGGCACGTGTAAGTGCTTATGTAAGCTCTAATCATAAACATTATCAACCGTCATCAAAACCTCACTTGCATCACCTTGATGCCATATGTTGGCTCTCACCCGGTCTGGGGATTGTGATTTTGAACTACCTTACTGAAAAATCGTCACTGCGGTGTCTCGATAGTAGGGTAGCAGGAAGACCCGTTCCAAGTATATGCCACTCTAACTACAAACAACGGCTGCCATATGTACATGAGTATTATTTATTACTATGATTACTCATAAATCCATCAGGCACATGGGTGCGGACCAATCACACCCATCTGCCGTACGCAATCCGTACGACACGAAAAGAGAGAGAGACAAAAGCGCCAATAACATGCTGTCAGGGGAATAGAACAAGTGTGCAATACAAAAGTGAACTTGGAAACAGAACAATCAGAATTGTGACCCAGCCATTATAGCATTTGGGCCCGAGGCTCTAGCACAAAGCCTAGACACCGGCCATCAAATGCGAGGCAGGACTGCAGGAAGAAAAGAGGTTCCACGGAGATCGAAAAGGGAAAACGTTGAGTTCGGAGGTAGGTGGAGACGTGGCATGGTAAATCCAAAAATATGCCAAGCGCGCGGCTAGAATGCATCTTAATCACTCAGATCTGGGTTCGCAACAAAGAGTCGGACATTGGTCATTGATGTGGTCCTATCGTCCACGCTGCCCCGGCGCCTCAGCTCATCCGCCTTCTTGGCCTTCTCGATGGCGGCTTGTGCAGCGCTGGGGGCAGCCATATCTGCCAGAGTGCCGAATTTGTCTTCCGGTTCACTGCCTAAGCTATTCAGAGAGGCGTTATCCTTGATGGAAGCATGTTCTGCCTCGGCCTCGGCGGTTTCTGCTCGAGGGTGCTCGGAAACGTCGGGCAAGTCGCTCATCTCGTTCGATGGAGAGCCACTGCTACCCACAGTGCTTCGCTGATACCCACTCGGATAACGCGAGTTGCTTCCGAGCGAACTGCGGCCACTGCCGGTGCGGCGATACGGGAATCCACGATCGCTGTGGGCATCCTCGTCGGCATCGCCCACTTCGTTGGCACTCAGGCGAACTGGAACCGTTGCACCGACAAGCGCCGAGGGTGAAAAGTCAGTGCCCCCTTTAGCGCCGTGCTTGTTTTTGCCGCTTCCCAGGGTACCCGTACGTCCGGCGCCTGCGCCATGGACTTCCAGGTATGCCCGCTTCTTATCCACCAACTTCTGAGCCCGCAGTCGCGGATCTTCTGGCTGGGCCCGGTCACACCAAACAGTCGCCTTCTGCCTCCGCATCAAGGCGACGTATCCCAGCTGGGCGTTGGCCGAGCGCGATGATGTACTTCGACGAATATCCGAAACATTACCACTATAGTACATATTCGGATTATTGCCGGTGGAGCTAGTGGAGGTGGTTGCACTGGATAGGCGTCTCGAAGGTGGATAGGGGGCCGCAGCCGTCATGGAATGGTGTGGGGAGGGACCGGTAGAATGCTGCTGTTGCTGGCCCATGTAGGGTATAACGTGAGAGGAGGATGTTCGTCGACGGTTATGCGCGAGGGCGGCGGTAGACGGGTGAGGGGCAAGCTGGTGGTGGGCCCCTTCGTAGGACTGGTAGGGAAATCCAGATTGCATCCCCGCGACCGGCTTCCGAGCCGGCGGCGGTTGATGGATCGGCAGACGGTAATCAGTCATGCTGGGTTGTTGAAGCTGCACACCGGCCATCTGGCGACTCCTATCGGACGGTATCCGCAAGACCGGAGCGAATGGTTGGTATTGTTGCCCAAGACACGAGCTAGGCGGGTGATGGGGAAGAAACGATCCACCACACCGATAAACAAGGTAGAGTCGGAGTGAAGAACAGTCTTGTAAGGACGAAAAGTGATACAGCCGAAAAAGTTCTATCTGCCGGTGAGGATTCGAAGTGCGGCGACCGACGGCTCCGTCGTTGTACCGGACAGGCAACGGATTCCGGAAGGATACGCGATGGAGGGAGGTAGAGCGGCTGACCCGATACAGTAGGATGCGGTATCGGTGATAGGTCTTCGAGGAAATCTACCAAGACTCGGGAGGCGCTTAGGGAGGAGAAGTGGTGAGTGTGAGTGGTGAGTGTGAGTGTGTGTGGGTGTGCGTGCGAAGGATGAATGAAGAAGATGGGTTTGGCAAGAAGAGCGGTGCTTAAGCAACCAGATAGACAAGCCAGACAGACAAGCTGGCTTTCCTTCCGCCACTTCGTGCACACGAGGCCTGGCGGGTACCCAATTTCACCAAGTCACACCTGCAGGGGGCATCGATTGAACGGTCGACAACACTAGTTGATGTTTTGATGATAGTGAGAGCAAAGAAAGCAATCTTCACTAACGCCAACAGTTGCAACACACACGAAAAGGCGAGGGGGAGTCCAATGGATCCGAAGTAGGCGAGGATCAGCCAGGGGCAGCACGGGAGGGGGAGAGATTGAAGTCGAAATGAGATATATAGACCGGGGAGGGAGAGTGAGAGTCGAGAAGTGAAAGGCCAGAGGAAAAAGAAAGGCTCCAAAAGATTGGATGGGAAACGAGTAGAGTAAAAGAGAGTGAATAATAACAGGACGATGGTGAGAGGGGGGGGGGAGGCGATGATCGATCGGGAAGATGAGAGAAACAGAGGAAAAGAGAGAAAAGCCCCAGTGTGACGGCGGTACCGAATACGACTCGATACCTGAGCCTCTTCGTACCTCGTAATTTCCTAGTTTCTGCTGATAAGGTCTCCGTACCGGCGAAAATCAACCAGCTTTAGACACACAGCCACAGATCAAACCACGGCTGTCTTTGGGCAATGCTCTTTCTATCACTCTTTGCGGAGATAGGGCCTTGGTTGAATCTCTTTCGTTCGTCTTGCAAGAGGTATATATCCTCTTTCTTTCCTATCTCCATTGTATTGTTTCAGATGACGACAAACGAGATTGAAGAGTTCTAAGAGAGTGTAAAGAAAATTCGACTGCGCCACAACCCGCACGTGGGGACGCAAGCGGGATTCCATCTTGACTTCTGTGTACTTCGTACTCCATACATCTTTAGTACCGTACATCCGCGATACAAAGACATACCGGGCAGGATACCTGACCTGGCAATCTACGGAAGATACCGTCGCTTTGGCCCGTAAAGTACATGTACGGTAGTAGTCAATGCTAGGAACCGGATGGTCGACCCAAGCTTCAGATGCACAACTACCCAGATTCGGGGCAAATGAATGACGTCCCTGACTCCACTACTGAAACACTCGGAAGGCCGGGAATGAAGATTTCTTCCCCAAGGTTGACTGGATATGGAGAGGGGTTTCACGGAGAGAGTCAGTCCTACTCAGACTCTCTGTATCTCATTTAGTCATGGATCAATGCTGCAGGATAACCGACAGACCGTCAGTATGTCAGACAGACAGACAGACAGACAGACACTTATGGTTACATCCATGGAGGTGCTCTCGCATGGACATCCACAAGTAGGCTGGGAGCACTTATGAGTACTTACTTGCTTACTATAACTAGAGTAAAAAAACTAGAAGTCATAAATCAATTGAATAATAATGCTACAAGTGGTCCCATGTTTGTTCTCTTTCTCTCCAGTTTTTCAGGTGCCCACTTTTTCCATCCATCCATCCATCCATTCATTCATTCCCATTCCCATTCCCATTCCCACTCACCGTTGTGACCTTAACTCTCAACCTGTTTCATCCAGAATACCGGTAAAGAAAGGTACCGTACACAAGGCTGCTGGGACTTGGGTCGGAGACGAGTTCCGCAGTGTAATTGTGTATTCAATGGTGACGTGACTATGACCATAACTAATCAGCTACTTACTTTGGACAGTAAGTTAATCATTCATTGTAGTGATTAACTAGTTGGGTACTGCGAGTAAGGTTGCACAGGCGGGGAAATCTACGATGGGATTTTTCGGATCGCCCTGATCAACACTTGTCAACCATGTTAATCTGATTGACTTGTGTAGCCTCATTCATGACCACCAGTAGTTGACTTTTTCTTACTACCTCTCTTGACTACCAACAGACAATGAGGAGCAAAGTCGTGATATGCCGTCATTCTTTGGCAACTCGAACAATCACGTGGAAGGCATTACCTTACTCTTTTCATACAGCCTGCATTTACTGGATCATTCTTTCCATCGGGTGGAATCATCAATTGTTTAATGGTTTGTCAACAGGAGAAGCCAAAAGAAAGCCCGGAATAGTGACCACGAGTTGCTCCGGACTTCTGACCAGAGGTAAAGTCAGAGGTCAAGTCGATGGAAACGGAAAGTGTCCTTCTTCTCTTGAGTGTGTTGACCCCACCGGCGTTACATCCCGGTGAGTAAGGTAGTTAGCCTAAATTAGTTACATAAGTCAGTCTCTCGGTCTACTTGAGTATCTACTCCGTACGGAAGGTCACATTCAGCTAGCCACTAAACCAGTGAACCGTATCTTTCTTTGCTGTATTGCTCCCAATCGCATCCGGCAATGGAGCCACGCGACAATAGCCCGGCAGCAGTCATCGATTTGTTGATTCAAGACGAAGTACGGAGTAGAAATTCATTCATCACAACGAATTCTATGATGCGGCCTTCTCGATCGGAGATACCCGCTACGGGATTGATGATTTGACTGACTCAAATCGCGCATCGAACGAGGGAGAGACTTTTTCCACGCCCCATGGTTACCGTACTACTGAGGACAACGGAACGAAGCTGCTGCGACAGCCAACAATGCGATTATCGCCGGGGAAGCCGATGGTCAGCCCTACGCTCACTCAATTCATCTGGCGTACAACCCCACCCTTAGAGAAAAAGAAAAACAAAAACAAAAACAAAAAAACAAAAACAAAAAAACAAAATACAATCTGATCCTTACAATAGATCAACGCATCATCGATTATCAATACCACATCCCACATGAGTAACAATTGATAAGACATCCTAAAATACCTCATTCCACACTCACAGCTTCGATTCTCCACCTTCAAGCCGCACAAAAGCCCCATCGGGCCTGACATCATAATCCCGGCCTTGTTCCCAACCCAACCATGTCTTCAAAGTCTCTTGTCCTCCGGTCCCGGGTATCAGACCACCGCCTGTCCACCCTCCGTCGTCGGTCGGGATGGGTAGTCCCGGGGTATCAGCGAGATGCACCACGGGGCGTAGCTCGTAGCCACCCGCCTGCAGCTCATCCGGGTCCAACACGGGCGTGGCGCAGGCATCGGTCCCATCGAATACGGTCTCCCACTCAGCGCGCGTCTTTTCCTGGAAACGCTTGGCAAACGCAGCACGCAGTGCCGGCCAATTGTCCTTGTTCTCTCGCGATGGCAGCTCCTGGGGATTAAACCCGAGCCCTTTCAGGAGCGCCTCATAGAATTGTGGCTCGAGAGCCCCCACCGCGAAAAACTGGCCCGCGTCCTTGGTTTCGTAGGTGTCGTAGAATGGACTCCCCCCATCCAGTATATTCTGGCCGCGCGGGGCATTCCAGATGGGCGTTTGGCGGCCCAGTCGAGGGAACGAGGCCAGATACGCGGAGCCATCGACCATGTTAGCCTCGACGATCTGACCGCGGCCGGTCCGCTCCCGCGACAACAGCGCCAGAAGTATACCCTGGAAACAGGTAGCCCCGCCGCCGGCAAAGTCACCTACAAGGTTACCGGGGGCATAGGGCCGCTCATTGGACCGGCCGAGCATGGACAACACCCCGGACACGGCAATGTAATTAATGTCATGTCCAGCCATGTCCTTATATTTCCCATCGCGCCGAAACCCCGTCAACCGTGCTACGATCAAACGCGGGTTGTGTTTCAGCAGGACGCCCGAGGGGTCAAGGCCAAGGCGCTCTAAAACTCCCGGGCGGAAAGGGTCGATTAGAATATCGGCCGTGGTCAGAATGGAGAGGAGAACTCCATGAGAGGCAGCATCGCGGAGATCCAAGGGTATGGACGTCTTGTGGCGGGTCAGTTGATCCGGGCTTGGAGCCTGGGGTCGGTCAATCCGTAAGACAGATGCGCCGTAGTCGGCGAGGAGTAGACCGGCGAATGGACCTGATATTCGAGGGTCAGTGGGCAGAAGGGAGGGACCGAGATAGAGATATGGTACGGGGACGAACCAGGAGCTAGGCCCGCCAGCTCGACCACCCGGATTCCCGCCAGCGGCGCAGATGGAGATGCGGACATGGTAAGACAGCAGCAGCTCTTGGAGTTATTCCTCTATTCAATCGCGTGGGACTTCGAATTCGAGAGGACTCAGACGAGATATGCACCTAGTGATTTCGGCCAGATATGGCATGTAAGATGTAGCTAGCAAGCACTGGTGGAGAGCCATTCATTACATCGTCTCCACAGCCGAGGCCGAGGTCCGGGAGGTGGGGAAAAGGTGAGTACGGAGTAAAGAGGAGGCGAGTAACTATGTGTAACCTATAGCTGGCTGTTTTTTTCTGATAGATGCCTTATGACTTCTATTAAAGGATCTGATGTCATCTACCAAGCATGTTAGCTCAGGGGAAGAGCGCCGGGCTCATAACCCGGAGGACCCTGGATCGAAACCAGGACATGCTAAAATTTTCTTTTTTGTTTATTTTTGCCTACCTCTTTATATCCCTCGGCTTGTCTGCTTTCAACTATTTAATTATCATCTTCAAATCGGACAGGCCTGTTTCAATTTGGTTTTAATTGCTCTCACTTTCTTGCATACTGCTACATAATCTATGTTCGCTTTCGATTGTCAAGCCCTTGCAGTGGATGGGGTCATGGTCAGCCACCCGCTCGTGGCTATATATCCCGTGCTCTACGGAGTAACTTAGACTTCATACTAGGATACTATCCCACCTCGATCAAGAAGTCACACCATCTCCAGTCAATCCATTACACCGAAAAACAAACAAGCACCCATACGTATTAACAGTACGCGACACAGTTCGATCATAATTTACCGTATTACCAGGCAAATCGAACCATATCCAGTAAGCACCAGCCACCCACTAGCGCACCGACCAACCCGGGAGCCTTCCGTCGCCTATCCTTTGAGCATGCCTCGAGGGGCCAAAAGTACCTCGGCAGCACGCCAATGCAAGTAAGCAGCCCACTACCGCTGACCGTGGAGAACCGTGCTGGATGTTTCTTCAAGCTATTCTGGCAAAGTTTGGGAACCATCTCCGTTCATTTTCCAATCCAACCCCTCCACCCCCTCCCCGCCCTGGTCAGACCACGCGAAGTGAGACCAACATGGAAATCAGTATGCTACAATCGCCCTGTTGACTACCTATCAGTCGATCGTAGGCTCCCAGACCGATGGAATCAGGCCCGCATGTCCGGGTTGATGCTTGGCTCGCCTCTTCTATAGGTGGTAGGGGACGGATTTGGTTATGTTGGTTGCAGGATCATAATTTATTGACTAGGTTGGTTGCGTATGGAATAAGAAAGAGCAGAAGACACGCCCAAGAGATCTTTGCGCTGATGCGACAATATTAAACGTTGGTCCATCGGACATCATTGGTCATTCATTTCAAACCGATAATGGGTAAAGTGAAGCTGTATACCTCACCATGAGGTGGGAGGCTATGCAGGACATGAGAAGAGAAAGAAGTAGAGAGTCAGAGGAAAGAGTTCTTTACAAGGTAGTCAGCAGAAGGAGGGCAATGGTGACGAGAGCCCCAGGCCCATGCTTGAAGGCAGCCAGTCGAGGAGCTGCGCCAGTGAATACTGGCGACACACCTCCTTGTGTACTGCTAGGCACCACCGATCCTGGGAGGCCACTTGCAGAGGGCTGAACGAGAAGTGTCGACGAAGGGCGAACATCTCCGGCTCCCGCGGTTCCAGGTTGGCTGGGAGGTGCCTGACTCGGAGATACAAGAGCAGTGGATGTGAAGTGAGGAATTACATTCACCGAAGTCGAAGATGTACCGAGCCCCGTTGACCCTCCATGGACAGCATCGACACCTTCAGGATTGCCAGGGTGAATGCCTGTCGCCGCTGCGACAGTGCTTACAGGCACCGTGACGGTCACTGTAGTCGGCGTAGGCCCGCACACGGTACAGACAGAAACCGTGGTTGTCCAGCCAGACAGGGAGCCTGAGACCGCGGTCGGTGATGTCGGCTCCGATGAAGAGGTGATGGCTGGCCGAGTCAGAGTAACTGTAGTCGGTGTTGCAGCACAGTGTGTGCAGACCGTGACCGTTGTAGTCCATCCCTCGGGGATTTCAACAGTCGTGGTAGAAGCCTGGGAGGCGGAAGCGCCCGTCACCCTGGCGGGGGCAATGGCTGTGTCAGCACCCGGGGAACCTGCGACGCCAGGTATTGTGGCGGGGGCAGTGGCAGTGGCAGCGGCAGCGGCAGCAGCCGTGACAGGACAGTAGGTGGTCGTGTAAGTTGTAGTGATGGTCGTGAAGCCCTCGGGACAGATATCAATGTACGAGGTTACAATGATTGTGGTCGTGGTTGCTGGTTCCAGCGCAGATCCGGCGGGCGACACAGAAGTGGCCCCAGGGCCAGATGTGATGGCCGGGGTAATGACAGTAAAAGCAGCACTATCGGTGGATGTAGCACTAATGGGCACTGTTGTTGGCTTGCCTGTCTGGTCTGACACATTACTGACAGCGTGAGCTGTGCTCGACGAAGAAGCCGTGCTTCCATGGTCTCGCTGACTTGAGACTGTCAAAGTGCTTGAGCTCGCCGTGGACCTCGTAACACCAGACCCATAAGGATTTCCTGAGTTTGCGGAAGAGGACCCATCGCTACTGGAAATAGGAACACTGGTAGCACCTGCGCTCGAGGAAGACTCCGTGCCCGACGTAGTGCCGGCGTGCGAAGCGGTCGATACCGATTGAGTGTTAGAGAGAGCGGAGCTTGGGATCGTTCCTGAGACCGACGGAACAGAGCCACCGGGCTGCACTGTTGAAACTGTCAAAGCAGCTGTGCTAGATTCAATCGACGGGCCTGTGAAGGTGCCGATTTCAGAAGCGACGACTGAAATAACGGACGTGGCGGAACCCACAACGGAGCCCGAAGAGTGAGATTGACTATTGAAATTAGAAGTCTCCACACTAGAGGAAGCCGAAGCCACAATGCTGGAAGCTCCGATAACCAAGCTCGAAGGCACAGACACCCCCGAGGTGACAGGTGAGCCCGCTGAAGAAGCCACGGAGCTCGAGATGAGCGAAGTAGTAGACGGCTGTGACGCACCGGGGGACACCTGGCTGGATGCACCGGGAATTATGGAAGAGCTCAATGTCTCGGAGAATCCTGGAGTAGCAACGGTTGAAGTGGATGGCCCTGGAATGACAGGTCTGCTCGTGACCACAGAGAAACTAGACACCGCAGGAGGACTCAGCACAGAGGAACTATGAGCCTCATGAGAGCTGGTAGCCAAAGACGATGTGGCGACAACGGGACCAGAGACCAAAGTCGAGCTGGCGGGCGCGCTGGACGCGTCAGGCAGGGTGGAAACGACAGGACGGCTTGTCACAACAAGAGGGCTAGAAGCCGGAGACGAGCCTAGAACAACAGAGGAACTAAGAATCACAGGCGAGCTAGAGAGCACAGACTTTGTTGTAATAACGGGTGTAATAGAGGTGATCGGGGAGCTGGAGACCACAGGGGAGCTGGCAGCCACAGAAGAGCTAGGTGTCAAGGGAGTGTTGGGCACCACAGGGGAGCTGGCTGAACCCGAAGAACCTGATACTGTAGGTGGAGCAGAGACCACGGAAGAGCTAGGCACCACAGAACTGACCGACACCACAGGGGTGCTCACGCCTATGCTGGCAACAACAGAGCTGCTTGTTACCACAGAAGCACTGGACACCACAGGGCTGCTTGACACCGCAGATGAGCTCGAAACAACGGAAGCAATGCTCGACGGGGCAGAAGATCCCGAGCCAACAGTGTTAGACACCACAGAAGGAGTAGACACCGCAGGAGGGCTTGAGATCGCAGACTGGCTAGAGATCGTAGACGGTTTAGAGACCACGGTGCCGAAGGAGTCGACACAGCCGAAGGAGTCGACACAGCCGAAGGAGTCGACACAGCCGAAGGAGTCGACACAGCCGAAGGAGTCGACACTGCCGAAGGAGTCGACACAGCCGAAGGAGTCGACACTGCCGAAGGAGTCGACACTGCCGAAGGAGTCGACACAGCCGAAGGAGTCGACACAGCCGAAGGAGTCGACACAGCCGACGAAGTAGGCACAGTGGAAGCAGTAGACGAGACAGAAAGGGTGGGCACCGCGGGTGTACTTGTGGCAGTATAGGAGGGTGATGGCGTAGGTGCACTGCTAGAGGGCAGAACAGTGATTGTCTGAGGAGGAGTAGGGTCGAGAGTCACGAGAATTTGCTTCATCACGTCGGCGAAAGATTCGTCGCCGAATTTATTCTCGTCCGAATACGTCGCTTCCCAAACCATGATTCCACCGAAGGTATCCGGAAAGCGCGCCATATACTCGGCAACCAGCAAATAGGCCTCCACGGGGGTGATGTAATAGTCAGGGCTGGCGGCGGCACTCGAGCTGGCAGGCAATCCGACATAGAGCTTAGCGTCCGGGTTACCTCCTGCTTTAATGACATCCACCCATTTGTCAAAGTTGAAACCATCCACCGTGCCTTCGACATAGTCACGGGCGGAGCAGCCCTGAGTGTTATAGAACTGCACCCAAATGAAGTCGAAGTGGGAGTTGGCAATCGCGTTGTCAAGCTGCAGGTCAGGTATCGAGCATTGAGGCGCACCCGAAATGTAGAAGGTACGACCTTGCTGTAAGGAGTAGTGATATCTCAGTCGGTTGACCATTGTTGCGTAACCTTGAAACATTAAAAGTGAGCCTTGAAGATTGCGGAGCCTTAAGAAACCTACCGTAATTGCCATTGTGCTCAATGTCAAAGTCGAAACCATCCACGACAACATCACCAAAAGGGCGAGGACCATTGTTGGACACCCAATCGTCGGTCTTGGGGCCAAAGGCACCCCATAGGAAGTCGGCGAAATTATTGGCAGAGTCCTCCGATAAGATTTGCTGAGTGGCGGGATAAGCACCACCCAAAGACAGGAACACTTTCTTGCCCGCAGCCTGGCAGATAGGAATGTCTTCCACTAGCTGGTGGCAACCTTTGAGAAGCTCCGTTGTTAGGTTGCCAACCGTGTAGTAGGTGCCATCGCACTGATTGCCGAAATTGCTTCCTGGCCAACCGGCAACGCCTTGGTCAGGAAAGATATTGACGAAACCAAGGTTGATGATATCCAAGGAGGTATCTTGGCAGAAATGGCTCAGACGTTGCTGATCGGTTCCTTGGCCCTATTTTCGTACGGTAAGGAGGCTGTACCATTTCCAATCATGTGGAAGCACATACATAGTAGACAGCAACATTCGACTTCGATTGAGGATCGAAAGCAGAGACCAAAGGAGTGACAGCTGATAGAGCAGCGAGAACGGTGACAAGTTGGGACACCATGGTGAAAGAATGTCGACTGGTGGAGACAAGAGAGCCGCTCAAACCAGTGGAAACGAAGGACGGATTGGTTCAAAGAAAGGACGCAGACAAAAGTCCGCTGCTTGGATGATCCCCGCAAAGCAGATAGAGAGGGATGACACGAAGAATATCTCGAGAAGGGGGAAAGGGCAAGACGAAGTAGAGTTATAAGCGCGAGCTTGCTCTGGACCTTGGCCTCCTGGGACAGCTTTCCATGCCATGTCTGGCTCACCATTGGCCACGATGCTGGTAAACCGTTCATCGCACGAACACAGCCGAAATTAGCATGCGGAGTCAACGCCTTGGCGGGTGCACCACATGCCTGGACCGCCAGCTTGAAAGTTCCTAGTTCGGTCTTCAGTGCTTATGGGCTATGCTAGTTAGCACCTTCTTTGGGAGACTAACGGTGACGCTTAAGCCCTCGGTCCTTTTGTAGGAGAATAAGATAAAATCAAATAAATCTTGACCCAGGCAAACTCCGTCGGGGAAAACGGACGGATGCCGTGGTGTAGCCGGAAAATAGACCAAACATGATGCTCAAGGCAGCAGCAGGCAGCAGACTGCTCTTCCGCAGTACCTGCCTGTAGAGCCGCATAGGTGGCTAACTTTTTTGGCCAAATTAGCCTCTGAGAAAGTGGGCGAGGAGAGCCAAGCAACGCCGACTTACAATTTCGCACGCCTCAAGCGGAGAGTTTCCATCATCTTAGTCTCTTTGTAAGAGCCCAAGGAGGGGCATATGGGTAAGAGCCGAGGGTTTCCAGTGTTCCACTGTATCTAGCGCCACCATAGTGTTCGCTGAGATCCAGTTGTGATTGGAGTAGCCCGTGATGGGTTCAGTCATAGCTCGTCGTCAACTGTACGTATGAGAAAAGGAGTGGCTCTTGCGAGCGGCGGATAGTTGTGTTGCCGGCTAAAATATGACCTGGGATGACAAGGGAAATTGGTTTTTGAAAGCAAGAGAGCAAAGCGAGGGTAGGTGGCGTATGGACCCTTTGGGTAGTGGCAGTCTTAGCGTATAGGATGGATGGAAGTTGGAAAGAAGTCTTGATCTCAAGTCTCCAGGAGTCCAGATGAATACTAGCCTGGTGAGAGTACTTTCAGAACAGGACTAGTCGGGGTCACGGGTCCATGTGGCAGTTACTGGAATAGGACTAGTGAGGGAAGGGAGGTCGGCCATTTCTGACTCAGGCACACCAATGACAGCGGTTCGATAATAGATACCAGAATGCTAAGCAACTAGTAGTTAGTCTAGTAGTCTAGTAGTCAGCCTCCATCCGTGCAAAATTTCGCGGACCCCCGCCGCATCCGGTTTGGTGTCCACCGTCGTGTCCACCGTCTCTGAGAGGCTTAGAGATTTTGTTAGAAGAGCGATTTATACGAAGACCCCATACCAGATACTGTAACCAGTAACGACCTAGGTAACAGCTTGTTGGCTTTTGCCTAAAAGCTCGGTCCTGACGTGATCCGTGGAAACGATCTGCCCCTGAGCCGGACACTGTCCGGAGATCACCGGATCATCCGATCGACACCACCTTTGAGGCCGTTGATATTCGCTGTCAGAGAAAAGAGAAACTTCGATCAACAATATGCAGAAAGAGATTAGAAAGTTCTTATCTTGACAGACACTCGACTTGAAACAATCAAGGTGATTCACCATGCGCGTATCCTGCACCGGAGACACGAGCAGGAAGTGACTTGACCCCTCCTCGCCTCCTGCTGTCTAACTTTACTAGTCATACTTCGGCTATATTAGCTTAACCAGAACCAGCGGCGCTAGTCCCAGATTCAGAGTGGGCACCGAACGAACACCGCTCACTGACCTACACTAGACTAAAGTCACTAACAATCGCCTTTCACTTTCAGACTTTCACACAGACCCTCATTCCCGATTAATTAGAGAGGGTCCTCCTCGCCCAGCCCTACTGGAGCGTGCGGCGGATAGTGCAAGAAACTAGTGCAATCAAGACCCAGCGCTAACCTCGACTGATTCCTGCGAAATACCCGACCTCGCGCCGTGATTACCCAGTTGCACTCACTTGTTGTGGCGGCTGCATCGATGAGGAAATTACACCTGCACAGACACACATCCAGAATATATTATTGCCTGGCACCAGGCCGAAGAATCAGTTGACCAGTGCCCCTGAAGAAGCTTTCACCATAGCCTGCAGTGCCACTCCCAGCAGCGATGGACCGACACGGCCGATATGACCGCTACTCCCGCCGACTCTGTATGCTGAGCACCTTCGTCCGTGAAGTTGTGCCACCAAGCCTGGAGCATGTACATTTGCCCCATCCGATGCGCTTGTAACCATATCCACCGGTTTGGAGTGGGCTTTTGCTTCTTTGTGATCCAGGAGACCCTCATTCCCCTTGAACAAACGCTGAGGCTCCGCAGCCGAAGCCTCTCATTCACCCCAGGAGTTGCAGCGTCATACTATTTGCTCTAGCACAATAGCAAAAGGGACCGGAAATTATACACCGGACTGAAAGTGTACTAGTCTATGTTGGACAGAAACTGGATTCGGGTGCAACAACCGAAGCCACTGTGGCTGCCGGGGAGCAGTTTCCGCTGCCATTTCCTACATCATATTTACTGAGTGGGGATACTAAAATTTGAGCCCAATTGTGCTCTCTAGCACCATACGAAAAGAGTAAAAGAGTGAGTACTAAGTTGCTTCACTGGCCGCAGCGCTTCCACTTGCCGGTATGCCGAGGTCGGACATCATTAATGGAAGCGAAGAAGCGCCCGCTCAGGGAGGGGTTGCGGTGCAGAACAGGGGGACTGGAGACTGAATTGACATCGAACAAGCACTGAAAGATCCGACGGGTGCTTGAATAGTTATAGAGGCACGGTATGTCAGCGTTCTGATGTGCCATGGCCAAGCCCGCAGATGTTCGCACCAGTATGCGAGGGATACTCGTGCTTGTGTGCCTTGTCGCCAATGAGAAGGTACAGATATGACTTTGAGATTTGACCTGTCTTCAACTTCGGAAACAGTGGGATTCAATTGTGCTCGAGGCTCTCCCCAAGTTCTCATTACGTGTAGCCGATCCTGAGGAATAAACATGACTTCTGCTGATCGATGTTCATGTCGGTCCCAGAGGTTGTGCTTACATGTCCGTACTTGAAGCATCTAGCGGGTATTCCCAGCATTCTTTGTTCAGACATACCGGTCACACCATACAACAAACACCACCCATACCTTCTAGATGTAACCTCAGGTTTGATGATCCCAAATGTCCGAGAAATTAAGGACCCTGGTTCCGAGATTGGCCTGGTCCACGCATTTCGTGGGTGGGACAGAACCTGCATTCAAGGATGATCAGGTGTAGCTGAAAATCGGGAAGCGCCCCCTGTTCCCACATTAGCACAAGCAATTCCTATGACACGCGCAAAAGGGCTTGGAGTAATCCCTATAGCGCCGCTTGGAAAGAGCTTTAGACTGCGAAATAGGATTGTGTGGAACACGAATGCTATTTGGTGACTGATCGGGCCCGGGACAGGCGACACGAATGCTCAAAGGCAAGTGTGGTACCTATGTTCTGACGGATATCCAGTCCCTGGTGATCTTATTGACCTGCACGCAAGAACATATAAGTGTGCCCAATATATCTCATATTGTCTCATGTGGTTACCACCCCATGTGATGCAGAAGACTCGCAGCGTGAACATCTCCATTCATCAATGCCGGATCTTGAAGGAAATCTCTAACTTGACAAGTCTATTTGATACTGAAACGGGGCTACAGCAAGACCAGCCAATGCTTACTTGTGCTCATTCCAGAAAACCTCCTTCAACAGGTCGCACATCAATGTGATGGACCTTTTCCCTTCTTTCAGAACAGCGTCCATTGCCAAAAACGGATGAGGCATGCCTCTCATTATTTGCAAGTTCACTGGTACGCCTGCCTTCTGTAGCTTCTGCGCATACTGCTCACCCTCCGTCCTTAGCACATCCAATTCCCCAACCATGACCAAGGCTCTCGGCAGAGCAGACCAATCTCCAGTGTAGAACAGAGGGCTGGCCTCCGGGTTCGCCCAATCTTTCTGGTCAGGCAGGTAATGCTCGCGGTACCAGAGCATCTTGGCTGCTGGCAGAGCTGGGGTGTGTTCGTACTCGCGGTAGGCGTCGTTGGTAGATACTGAGGCGGTGTTGTCGGTCACCGGCACGGACAGTAACTGGGCCTGGAAATGAACGGGCGGCGAGAGAGTGAGGGCCTTTTGGGTGATGATGCAAGCTAGGTTTCCGCCTGCGGAGGAGCCGCCTGTTGCGAGAATCTTCGTGTCAATGGGGAGATGTGTCGGACCGTCGGCCAGCAGCCAGAGAAGGGCTTCCCAGCAATCATGGACGGCGGCGGGCCAGCGATGCTCGGGAGCGAGACTAGAGGAGGGCCAGTCAGGGTGCGACTCTCTTTGCATTGGTGAGCGGCATAGATGCTTACCGATAGTTCACAGTCACTACTACGCAGCGGCCTCGGTTACAGAGGTTTGTGCACACCGGATTCTCCGTGTCGATGTTGCCCAAAACCCATCCGCCTCCGTGGAAATACAACATCAGTGGCCATCCGCTCGCTGGTGCTGTGCCTTCCGGGATAAAAGCGCGCAAAGGAATCTCAGGTCCCTCTGTGACACGGCGACCAATGCGCAGGTCGACTGTTCTCCCCACGGGGAGCAGAGGACCTCCGCCGGGGATCAGGACGCCGCTTGTACGGGAAGCCTCCACCGGCTGGAGATGAACTTGTTGTCTGTCGATTACATGCGCATTATAGAAATCCACATATTCTGGGTCGAGCTTGTTTATCACGGAGGGGTGAAGAGGGTAGGGCGGTTGGTCGGCCGGGCTATGACTGATGGACATTGTGAATACGTTATGATGATTGGAAAAAGGGTACGTGCACTAGACGCATGGAAGTTGGCGGGGAACAGGACGAACTTTATAAATCTTCAATGCCACCGTTTATCTTGATGGGCAGCAAGCCCGTGGTTGCATGAATGTTGCATTTTCAAACGCAAGGGAGCAGGAGAGGATTAGAGCAGAGCGGGGGTGAGAACACAAGCCGGTTTATCAGGGTTTCTCTCCTCACTGATACGAGCCAGCTGTTCGCCCCATGGTGCTCAAGGCCAACCGTCTTCCTCTTCCAACATGGACGATTTTTACCGAGATGGACCATACAGCGATATGATGCCTTGTCGAACGTGCCTTATGGCTTCAACTACTCCCTCTTGAGCTGCGATCTGGTGGCTAATGGAGACAACTCAATAACACAGCTGCGTGGCTGTCAAGACCCTGCTTTGAAAGCAGACGTGGAGATCGAATGCATGGCACGCCTGTAGCGGGATATGATCAATGATCCACTATCTTGCTGTGTTTGATACATTGATAATCGCACCCAAAGTATTCTCAACGATTTGTCGAGCCTCTTTCGTAAGGGTTGTGGATGACGGCTGGATTATCTGTCGTTGTTATCGGCCTCGAACCTCATCATCTGAGATCTTATCGGGAGTAACCTGCGCCTGGTCCGTAGTGTACAGTTGTAACCTTGGAGCTTGGAGTAAATTACCCCTCATTCTGAGCTCCACCTTGCAAATTGTCTTGAGCCCCGCAGGAATTGACCGCGTCCCGACGGTGGCTATTTCAGCTTTGAGATTCGGGTACCTGTTGCAAGAAGGTGTACATAAATGACTGGTTTGGCTGGTTGACTGTTGTCCGATGCGATAAGATACCTAGTAGTTCCATGTTACTCCCGAGTCATACATCCACAGTAGAAAGTATCTATCTAGCTCGCTCTTTTATTCGAGATCATAGGCGAATTCCTTAATCGATGATAGTGAGGATCTAAAACCAATGCGATAACTCAAGGGACCTCATTCTACGCGAGAAAACATCCATAGTTCTTCAGCAAGCTGGTGGTGGTGGCATGGAATTCCGATTGCCCTTGCAGCCATCCATCCTCCCAACCCCTTTCTGAATTCTTGATAAAATGCATGGATGGCAAATAAATCAATGATAAGAAAAGGAAACAGTTGATGGATGGCCTGAGTGCCTGAGCCGCAGCACCGCTGCCTCTCTCTCGCCCTCTTCTTCTCATCCCCTCATCCCTAGAACATCCCCGGTAATCAGCCCTGGATTCTACTTTTCATCCTTCATTCAAGAAATTGAAGTTGTCTCATTGCTCCTGTCTCAACCTCTACCCATTTCCACCAAACAATCACTTAGCTTGCACACGATGACGGTGTATCCCTCGCAGGGGTGTCTGAGTACTCCGTAGTAGAGCGAGGGGATGCAATTCTGCGCATACGAAGGGCTGGCGATGTCTACGCTCGATCCTGAATCTTGATCACTTGTAACCTTCGTTAAACTAACTCACGATAGACCCTGAAGCTCATGAAAAATGCAATGACTAATCATGGTCGGCTTCTACTGGAGTACAGTACAGGAACTCGCCCACCCTTCTCGGCCGGACTCTTCATAGTCTACATTCCACACGATGAGACTATTGTCTCTTCTACCCAAAGAGAAGCCAGAGGCAGACTTCTTGCAATCTAGCTGCTCCCCTCCATCTGATCGGAGATGGGCATACCGCTGCCCATCCATTCCGACCCCTCTTCGCGCGTCGACGCGCCAGATGTTTACCATCTTCTCCCCATTTAGTTCGCTGTAGCCCTATCTTAATATCTTAAGTGGACTTTCGACTGGTGGTTGAATTCCTTTTACACTTATTGGCACCAGTCGCCTGATGTGCTGCTAGCTAGAGCTGATCTGATCGCATTGACTCTTGGGTGCCTATCAATGCGTGGATGTCCAAGCTCGATTGCCTCGACGTGTTGAAGCTGTGCATCGCAGCCTGCTGCTGCTCTAACCGCGAACCCAACCATGTCTAGCCACTATGTGTCAGCCAGCGCAGAAGGCGCGTGGGTGAAACGCGCGATCTTCGTCTCTCTGTACGCCTTGCTGCTCGAGTCTCTCATCGAATGGGGGATTGTGATCTACCTTTATGTTGAACGACACGTGGATGCGAGGATGACCCCTAGTCTGATTCTCGCTCTAGCAGCAGTAAGTTGTGAAGCACTCTCTTCAATCTCAAATGCTAAAACTGGGAATTAGTCCTTCTTCATTGTGCCGCTTGTCGTCATACACAGCTTTCTTGCCTGGCAGTACAACAAAGTAGCACGGTTTACAAGCCAAAAGGCCATGCTGCGGATCGTTTGTAGCTGTGTGTTGGGGATTGCGATTGTGATCTCGATAGCCGCCGGTGCTACAGGCCTGGTGGTTATATCGCAACATCTACCGTGTCTTGCCGAGGAAGGCAACGACAACTTCTGGAAGATGGGCGTAAGCTGCGCACTTTATCGTGCATCCATCATCGATTCGATTGTTTCAGTGTATGCTATGCTCCGACATCACTGGGTGATTGCGTTTACTGATTAAGATGCAGCATAACGTTGTTTCTTTTCTTTGGCTTCAGACAACTCTGCGGACGCCCTTATGATGTCTCATTAATGGGCATGTATACACGCCAGCCTTCATTTTCAATCTGCGATGACAGCATCCTCAGCAGCTGGAGCACGGAAAGTGACAATAGCCTGAAGAATGACATCTACTATGTGTGCCGGCGTCCCGACATCACATATGGCCGAGGGCTCTATATGTCATCAAGTGATAACACCATCCCAATGTCCGCAGGCATTGAATACCCGAACATTGTCCACCACAAACCCCACCCGGGGTTCGAGGCGGAATATGACTCGGATACACCGGATTTGCTATCGGGTACCACCCTTTCACCGCAGGAAACTCTTACAAGGAAGTTGCCGGGCGTGATGACTAGCTCGGATCTTCTTTCGTGCGTTTCGCGCACGCCCACCGCGGCGACATTTAGCTCTTATGGTGACCATTCTAAGCAAATGGCTCCGGTAGAGTTACCAGGGGCATCGCCTTCCACTCCCGGACACAAACGACAAAAATCCTCCGCGTCGTCTTTGCGCCGGCTGCTGCCCAAGTTATTTTCACAACCATTGTCAGCAGACCCTCAAATACGTGCCCTTGCCGACTCGACGACTGAAGCAGATGTCGAAAAAGAAGCCTTAGTGGCTGAACGCCCACCAACCCCGAAAAAGGAGTATGCTCCTGGACATCCACTGGCTTCAGCTCCTGTGGAAAAACCTTTGCCAGCCATTACAACCGAAGCTCTCACATTCGAAGCAAATCAGCTGCGAGCAAGAGCCCTCACACGATCTGTGACCATGAATTCAGCCGATGCTCCCGAAGTCCTCGTGCCGGAACCTTTGAATGTACGCCGGTCCAACACTGCGCATACGGCTCCTGTTCCCAGGAGCGCATATATACCGTACCAGGGAGCTTTCACCGCAACCCCTCCGCTCCCGGCAGCGCGCCCAGGTCTTGCCCAGGCCTCTAGCTACAGAGGTGTCCCGATTGATCGTGAGGTGGCCAGCCGGCAGAATTCCAGGCGCAGCAACCGACGACAGAGTCAGGTGTATCAGTTTGATTCCTCCCAAATTCCGCGGCATACTCAAAGCCAGCACCAGCCTCATCAGAATCACTACGGTCGTCGATGGTATCAAGAGCACGACCGCCGCATGTCTTCATCAACCCGTGGAAACGACGCTGAACTGACATACTCAAACCTGCGTCGTCCCCGCAGCAACACATATGGCGGTCTCGCCTCCGCGCCCAGCAGACTAGACAGTATCCGCGAAACGGGCACATCTGTTGACGAAGCCCCGGAGAGCTACCTGTCTGAGGCGAATGCGTATCGCGATTCAACTCGAACGAACAGTGTCAGTGGATACTAGAGCCTGCGGGTCAGGCTGTTCATTCTCATGAAAGAGCTACCGTCTCCCTAATTTTCGATTCTCAATATACATTTTGTATCAACCGGTCTTTTTAAACCTTTTTCTCGTCTTCGTACTTCTGAAGCTCACGGACCCCCATTGTATTTGCCCCTGATTTGTTATACCACGATCTGAGACATTTTAAAATGCCATACCTAATTCTTTGATTTGCCCGAATGGCAACAAATACATTAACGGAGTAATCTGCTTTAGCTGAGCGCGCATTCAAGCTCTGAGAACAGAAGCCAAGAACATGGCGACTCTCGTCTGTACACGCGAGATCCACTCCCTTCCTTAGTTTCTGACTGTAAGTTGCCTTTTCATGACACCGTAAAAACCATCCTGAGCACAATGAAAGCAGGGAATCATAATGAAAGCGAAGCAGAAAAGGAGAAACAGGAAGCAAAAAAAGAAAATCGAAAAGAAAACCAGCACCGTTAACACAAACCATGAAGCACGCCATGAAAAAAAGCAAACAGGCTCCGCCCAGCCCGAAACATTCAAGTCAATCAGACCTGTGATGAAAAAGGCATTCCATTGCCATAGTGCCATTATAACCGAAACCAACCCAACCCAGCCCTATCCAATCCAAATCCGTATCGTTCTTTTCATTTCAGGCTCTCTTCCCAGATTCACCCCTCCTTGACAAGGACGAGACCGAAGTCGACACCTGCCCTGGACTCGACACGGCATACTTGTACCGATACCCCTGTTTCCGCCTCCCCTTCTCGTCCGCTCCCACCGCAAGGTTTCCCTTCCCTGTTCCACTGCCACTGTTGCCACCACTAGCACCACCACCACCGAATTCCTTTTCTCCCCACGACCACATCAGCGCGCGACCCATGCGTTCCCGCTCCTTGAGCAGGAGCTCGACGCGCCGCTGCCACTCCTTCTCGCGCTTCTCCACCGAGCGCGCAATCCGCTCGTCCACGGCGGCGGCGGTCTCCTCCTTCGTCGCGAGCACGGACTCGAGATGCTCGACCTGGAGGTGAAGGGCGCGGCTCTCACTCTGGTGCCGCTCACGCTGCTCGCGCAGCGAGCCCGCCTGCGCCTTGTACCGGGATTCTCGGTGTTCCGTCGCCGCCAGCAGCTCGCGGAGCTTCGCGAGCTCGGCGGCATGGGTCGCTTTCAGAGTGCGGAGTTCGGAGTGGAGAGAGTGGGTTTGTTCGAGGAGTTCTTGCTCCTTCTGACGTTGAAGCTGTAGTGATTGCTGTTGCTGTTGTGGTTGTGGGACGGGAGGGGAAGGAGGGGGGCTGAGTTGTTGGTTCTGCAGCTGTTGCTGCCGGGTTTGTTTCTTCTTCTCATCCTCTTGTTGTTGTTGTTGTTGCTGCTCCTTTTGCAGGCGGTCGATGGTTTCTAGGGCTTTGGTGCGCTCCTCTTTCATTTGGGTCAGTTCCTGCTGGGTCTTGGTGAGGTTCGAGCGAAGGTCGTCGGCGCGCTTGCTGAGGCGGGTGCTTTCGGTCTCGATGGAGTGGATGAGGGTTTGCGCTTCGACGGCCTGGTCCTCCGAGCGCGAGAGCTGCAGTTCGAGGGTTTTCTTAGCCGAATTGGCCTCGGTGAGTTCGGACTGAAGTTTGGAGAGTTCGTCTCGGAGGCGTTTCAGCTCTTCGCCGGGGGCCTGGTCATAGTCTTGGCTCTGGTCTTGACGTTGTTCTTCTGGGTCCTTTCTTGATGAGCCTGGATTCAGAATCCGAGATCCCTGGCTGGGTTGGCCCAGATCCTTGATCAATTCGAGAATTTCTGTATAGGTGTTGCCGCCGGTTTCGAGGGGAAGGTCGGCGGCCATGGCTTTGAGGGCGTTTTCTTGCGCAGTAACTTGGGTCTGCGCGCGGGTGAGGTCGGCTTCGAGCGTGCTGTTCTTTTCCTCCAAGGGGCGATTCTTCGTCTCGAGAGTGACGATTTGTTCTTCCAGAGTCTCGTAGGCTTGATTGACGTTCTCGAGCTCCGTGTCTAACTTCTCTATTTCGAGCAGGTGGCTGCTGATCTGGGCCTTTAATTCATCCACTTCAGTGTTCTTCTCTCGGAGCTGCTGCTCTTTGGCATCGGTGACTTCCTTGAGCTTCGCGATCGTCTCGTCCAGGGTTGCGTCGCGCTTACGCAGCTGTTCCTGGGCCAGATCTAATTGCTGTCGCAAGTATGCAATGGTGTCGAGCCGCTCTGCATCGAGGTTCGGGTGTGATGATGCACGGTTCTGCAGCTCCTTCTGCATATCGCTAATCTGCTTCTGAAGAGCACTTAGCTCGGAGGCATTGATGGTGGACTTGTGCAAGAAAGTCTCTCTTTCTTCGTTCTGTTTCTGGAGCATGTGGACTTGCTCTCGCAGAATAGTCTCGTCAGTACGATTGGCGTAGAATTCATCTAACAAAGCCGACTTCCTCTGCAGCTCGCCCTGAAGGTGCTTTATTTGCTCGCCAGCGGATGCTGCCTCCAGCACGCGCCTACGACCCTTCTCCAGCTGCTCATTGCGGTCTTGCAGCTTGTTTTCGAGTTCAAGTATTTGCTTCCGTAGATCTCCAGCTGCACTTGGTTCTTGCTTGTGAGGGGAAGGGGTTTTGTGTCTCCGTACTGACGGGGTAGTCGTGCTTGCCTCCATCTCATCGTCCGGATCCTCTTCAATATTTTCTAGATGCGTGGTATCCCTGTTGAAGCCACTGGCGCGGCGCAGAAATTGCGATGGAGTAGACATGTCGATCGGTGGGCCGAATTCACTGTATTCGCCAAGCTCTGGTTCAGGTTCGGGCTCATCCTCGATAGCCGGCTGATGCAACTGAGAACTCTGCTCGCGCTGTGGCGGTCGCGTATCCTCCCGCTGCTGCATTCGTTGGCTATTTTGCCTGCTGTGGCCTCGCGGCTGGGCAGGGGATTCAGGTAGCGGAGGCAGGGGGTTTTCGTCTTCCTCCTTTTCCAGGTGGCGCAGATCTTGTTCCTGCTCCTCCAAATCATCAAACAGGGGCTCAAGCTCCGACAAGTCGTGTCCATCATCCCGGAAGTCCATAAAGTGCTTATCCTCCATAGTATCGCCGTCGCCCATCAGGTATTTCTCCAGATTCGCAGTGAAATCCGCTGGACCTCCGACATCCGACAGGTCATCTCCATGCGGAAACTTGAATTCCGCAAGAGGATCCACATGGTCGTCCAGCGCTTGGGTACTCGGGTACTGGCTGAAGTCAACGGTGTATTGCGCCAGACGGGCGTCGATGTCGTTCGCGGCGCGCTCGAGCGACGACGCTCGGGAGGACCGCGGCGAGTAGCTTTGTTTTAGCGGAGAGCGGGCATCATCGGCGTGGGTTGTGGTCGCGGCGCGATCGACAGTACGAGGACTCTTCGCGCTCAGGGGAGAGTAGCTCTGTGCGTTTTGACGACGAGAGGGGGGTGACGAGGGCATGAAGAGAGGCGTCGCGAGAGTTGACGCGCCCACAGTGTCATGGGTGGTCGTATCGGCCATGCTGGGGGTGGATTGTCCTCAAGGGTATCGAGGTGACTAATATAGGACAAGATACTAAAATAGGCCTCAAGGTAGCCGAGGTATCATGGCTTAATGGAATTACTACATAGGTCGACCAATAATGCAGAATTGAAGCCAGAGTCGTTGAAGGAATGAATGAGTTATCGCCGGGGAAGATGCGATAACAAACACCAACTGGTCGGGTAAACACCGATCGTCAGGCACCAGGGGACTTGCTGCCTGTCAATTCAGGCCTCGAATCATCATTGTCAGCAGTTTCACTCAGCGAGCCTGCTGACCGCATCGCACCTCAATTACAGATGATTTTTTACCGAGTCACAATGAATCCTCCGGGTCACACCTGCAAATATCGTGCTCTCATGACAGATAACTATCAACGTAGATGGAATTGTCCTCCAACCATCTGCTCAAGTATTGTATTGTACGGTACTATCACTTACGACTGAGATGAAGAGCAGTGCGTCACGTGTCAGCTCTTTGCGCAACCTGGGGGTGTCTTATGAGCCTCTTCGAGGTAATGCTCTTCGTCCCTGTCCCTAGCTTCTGACCCTGAGGTTCGAAAATGTGCGATTCTCTGCTCAGCAGTCATGGTCTACGAAGGTCAGTACTATATATGAAGTTCTATGCCTACCTACACCGTCGGCGGGGCTGTTAAGGTGGGCTATTCTACTTCCAGACCGTCGCCAGCCGAATCCAGCACTGCTCGCTTCCCCCCATTTCTCCCTCACCCGACCGATCGCGGCGACCTTCGCTGTGTCGCAATCTCGCTTCTCCACCTTTTTTCCCTTCTCCCTCCTCCTCTTCTGCTATCCCCAGGCTTGAGATCTGGGTTTAGTAGTGGAATACCACTCTGCGCATCGTTCCCTCTACCATATCTCTGACAATGCCTCCCGTACCTTCGTCGTCCGACCGGTGTCGGGTTATCTTGTACCATCAGACTCTCTGTCCCAATGGAGGCCAGTATGTCTCGATGATGCCACTAGTCCAGAACAATACAGGCGTTACCCACATCATCCTCGCAGCCTTTCACCTGAACGCAGACCCGGAACACATTACACTGAACAACGATCCCCCACAACACAGCATGTACGACGCCCTATGGGCCGAGGTACCCCGCATGAAACAACAGGGGGTACGCATCATGGGAATGCTCGGGGGCGCTGCGCAGGGCTCGTTCCGCTCCCTGGATGGAGATGCAGAGAAATTCGAACTATACTACCGACCCCTGCTGGCCATGATCCGGCGCCTTGGATTGGACGGGCTAGATCTCGATGTGGAAGAGGAAATGTCGTTGGCAGGGATCATCCGACTTATTGACCGACTCAAACTGGATCTGGGAGACGAGTTTATTGTGACGCTGGCTCCAGTTGCGGCGGCCATGCTGGGCCTGGGAAACCTGTCGGGGTTCGACTACCGGGAGCTGGAACAACAGAGAGCCGCAAAGATCGGTTGGTACAACACGCAGTTCTACAACGGTTGGGGACCCGCAGATAATCCCCGGATGTATGCTGCCATCGTCGCACAGGGCTGGTCCCCAGGCCGGGTGGTGCTTGGGATGTTGACCAATCCGGGCAATGGGTCGCAGGGCTATGTGCCCCCCGAGAAAATCGGACCTATCCTGGCCATGCTGATTGAACAATATCCTGATTTTGGGGGCGTCATGGGCTGGGAGTATTTCAACTCGAAACCCGGGGAACAGGAGCATCCATGGTACTGGGCAGCGGAGATGTCTCTGAGCATGCACATGAAAGATCTCGTGGATGCAGCGCGCCAGCTCACTTCAGGGCCGATGACCAGCAGCTTGATGAACGTGCTTCGCGACATGATGCAGCGGCGATAGACGGGGAGAAATGTAGTGTAGAATATAACTATAAGGATGTATATCCATCGCTCCGCTGGAAGTCTATAGCTGCACGTATAATGTGTTGTTTTGCTGGCTGATGGAATTAAGAACGATGCATGGTGTCTCTGTGTCCGAGCGTCAGTTCAGAAAAAAGAGGTGTTTCGGCATGTCGTCATCGTCGACTTCTCCGCCGCCGCCGGCTTCTGCTCCTTCTTACCGATAAACTTATTGCAGTACCTGCCACTCAACGCCCTTTCATTATTCATTATTCTTCGAGCTGCGAATTGAACAGCAGCAAGCTTCGCCTCCCGGGAAAGCCTACTGACCTGGCAATGATCACTACCTGTTGAATATCATCGAAACCACCCCCAGCACCATGGTGTCTGTCGCGCGGATTGCCGCTGCCTTGAGCTCCGCAACGGTCCGGGCTGCGGCCTTCTTCTTCCTCCGCTGGGTATGTTGATGCAATCGCTTCGCCGCAAGAATCTTCCCCGACTCATTCGTTATGTGATTCTTCTAGGTCCCCGGACACCACTTCCCGCCTCTGGTCTTCACAGCATTGGCTGTGTATCTCACTGCTGTCGTAACGCTTCTTCGACAGGCTGAGCGGAGTACCACCGGCAGCAATTCTAAAGACTCTCCAAAAACCACAAGTTGAGTGACCAGACCAATGAGCATTTTCGGCGGCCTTCTAACTCCTACAATCAGAGCGCACAACACCACGAAATCCAGATAATGTACTCAAGACATTGTTCACTGGCCTGCCGTCCGCCAGCTTACCACGCTCCACGCGGTTGACTGTTCTCATCAACATTGGGCTTGCATTGCTCACTCTAGATTTCATGCTGCGTGGCCTGGTTGTCTACCCCAGCGCAGATATCACCTTCTCTCGGATCGGTTATGTCTCACCAACAACCGCCAACCTACTGGTTCGCGAGCCAGATCCTGCACAGCTGCCCCTTGTCATCTTCTACCAGCCAACAGATACAGAGGACTCGACACGATGGACGGAAGAGGGCATGATCTATGCTCTGGACGAGTCAACAGACTACACGACCACGGTGACAATCAAAGGCCTGAAGCCGTCGTCACCTTACCGCTACTCCCTGTCCAACAATCTCACAGGCTCATTCGTCACTGCTCCAATGCCCGGCACCAAACAGGCAAACCGCCTCAGCTTCCTGACCTCAAGCTGCATGAAGGCGAATTTTCCCTACAACCCGCTGTCGCACCCACTGCGCATCCCAGGGATCGAGATGATGATGGAAACAATGGCTCGACTGCCATCATTGCTGCGACCAGCGTTCATGCTGTTCCTTGGCGACTTCATCTACGTCGATGTCCCTCAGCGCTTCGGGTCATCCGTCTCGCACTATCGCAGCGAGTACCACCGCGTCTACTCTTCTCCCTCGTGGAATCGTCCAGAGGATAGTACGCCCGCCATCGACCTGCCTTGGATTCACACTCTCGATGACCACGAGATTGAGAATGACTGGTCGAAAGGCAACACCACTGCACCGTACCCCGCGGCGTTCGAGCCCTACATCCATTACCATGTCCGGCCTAATCCGCCCATCCCACCCGTTCCCTTCGCGACGCCTGAAAACACGACCTACTTCTCCTTCATCCACGGGCCTGCCTCCTTCTTCATGCTCGATACCCGCACCTACCGATCGGCCCCGTCGCAGTACAACTCCACGATCCTCGGCTCCGCTCAGCTGCAATCCCTCCTGGCCTACATCGCGCGCCCCGAACCCAGCGAAGTGCGCTGGAAGCTCATCGCCTCCAGCGTCCCCTTCACCAAGAACTGGCGGGTCGGCACCACCGACACCTGGGGCGGGTTCCTGAACGAGCGCCGCGTCGTGTTCGAGGCGATCTGGCGCGCCGAGAGCGAGCTCGGCATCCGGATCGTCCTCCTCAGCGGCGACCGCCACGAATTCGGCGCCACGCGCTTCCCCGACCCCTCCCTCGACCTGCCCGCGACCGAGCTTACCCCCAACACCGCCGGGGAGGGCCTGCACGAATTCTGTGTCGGCCCCCTCAACATGTTCTACCTCCCCGTGCGCACTTACCGGCAGACGGACAACGAAGACGTCACCATCAAGTACATCCCCGACGGGAACACCAAGTACGGCCTGGTGGACATCGAGGTCCGCGACGCGGTCATCGATGCCACCCAATCCGGACACCCCGTCACCGTGCCCAGCTCGGTGCTCACGTACTCGATGTATGTCGATACGCAGCTGGTCTGGCAGTACGAGCTCAGCGTCCCCCTGCCCGGGTACGAGAGCCGGGTCGCGGACGTGGCGGCGTGGAAACACCCGCGACTGCCGCCGGGAAAGCTGTTGCTGGACACGAGGGAGGAGCAGAGCTGGGATGCGTGGGCGAAAGGGTGGGTCGGACGAGTCGAGGAGACTGTTGGGTTGATTAGAGATGGTGTCCTGAAGGTAGTGTATAATGTTTTGGATGTGATTCAGAAGAAAGAGCGATTGGATTAAGTTTCTTTCTTTTTTTTCCCTACTTTTTGCAGCTATGATCTTGCGGAAGAATCTCTTGGATACTAGGCAAAACATGCTAATCGGGAATTGGTCCACAAATTGTAGGTTATTCGCCACAAGATGGGTTGAACTGAGAAATCATAGATTGATAGGTATCATTCGAATGAGCAATCTACCGCTTTTTCGGGGAACGGACGTAGTTCAAAGGAGATGGTTACATGCCAATCTGGTTCAATGCAA
Source organism: Aspergillus brunneoviolaceus CBS 621.78 (assembly GCF_003184695.1). Taxonomy (NCBI): domain Eukaryota; kingdom Fungi; phylum Ascomycota; class Eurotiomycetes; order Eurotiales; family Aspergillaceae; genus Aspergillus; species Aspergillus brunneoviolaceus. The sequence continues at coordinate 273,291 of NW_020290744.1, read as the reverse complement.
GCAAACCTCATCTATCATCAGATTATTTCGGTATGGATTGGGATGGAATGAATCAACAACCCGGTGGAGAAACCAAGAAAGAAAAACGAACACGCCCAACACCATAGTATGCTAATACAATCGACATCGACATCAGCAGTAAGCCGTGGCTTCCGGCGGAGGAAAAAAACCGGAGTCATGAAAAGGGAGAATAGTGAGAAAAGGTCAGATATAGACAAGAAGGTGCGAAGAGGATAGAAGGGACTTGAGGGAGAGGGCGGATGGAGGCCAGAGGAAACGAAAAATGAGAATGCAAGGCCGCTGGACGAAGTTGAATAAGGGGTTGCAGCAGGATCACCGGCCACGACCTCGGCCGCCACCACCACTGCCCATACCACCCATCAGCCCGCCCATCTGGCTCATCATGCTCTGCAAGTCCATGCCACCGAGGCCCGGGAGACCGCCACCGCCGCCGCCGCCCTGACCCTGCAGCATCTGCATCATCTTGGCCATGTCGCCCATGCCGGGCATACCGGGGAACCCGCCGCCGCCGGCCCCGCCCATGGCGGCCATGCGCTTCTGCATGGCGGCCAGCTGCTGCTCTTTGTTTCCGCCCTTGAGCATATTCTGGGCGCGCTGCATCTGCTTCTTCTGCCCGCCGACGCGCTTGGCCATGCCGGCCATCATGCGATGCTGAGAAAGAAGGTCCTCGACCTCGCGGACGGTGGTACCGCTGCCGCAAGCCACGCGGACCATGCGGCTGGGCTGTTCGACGAACACCTTCGGGTCGCCGTCCAGCTCGACCGCAGTCATACTGTCGAAGATGTAGATCATGCGGCGCAGCTTCAGCGAGCCGTCCTCGTCGTCCAGACCGGCGGTCAAGTTGGATAGGCCCGGGATCATACCGGAGAGCTTGGACAGAGGACCCATCTTCATGATGGAGGTGATGTTCTCCCGGAAGTCGCGCAGCGTGTAGATACCCTCTGCGATGTGCTTGTAGGTCTCCTTGGCCGAGGCGGAGTCCTTGGTGACAGCCTGGACGTGTTCGACCAGGCCGGCCATATCACCCATGCCAAGCAGCTTCTGGATGAAGGCCTTGGGCTCGAACCGCTCCAGATCCATCAAATGTTCACCGGTACCCAGGTAGATGATGGGCGTGTGCGTGGCGGCGACGGCCGAGATGGCACCACCGCCCGCCGCGTGGCCGTCCGTCTTCGTGATGATGATGGCCCCGAAGTCGGCGGTGGCCTTGAACGCGGAGGACTGGGCCTCAGCAGCTTGACCGATGGTGCTGTCGAGGACGAGTATGGTTTGGTCGGGGGTGACGGCGGTCTGGATCTGAGTCATTTCGGTGAACAGTTCTTCCTCCTGCTTGTGACGACCACTAGTATCCACGATGATGATTTCGAAGCGCTCCTTCTTGAACTTGGCGACACCCTCCGCGGCCACGACGGCGGGGTCGGTCTGCGTCAGACTACCGTAGTACGGGATCTTGGCCTTGGTGGCATTCTGCTTCAGCTGGTCGAAGGCACCCGCACGGAAGGTATCGGCACAGACAAGGGCGGTCTTGAACCCGCGCATCTGGTAGTGGCGAGCCAATTTGGTACAGGTGGTCGTTTTACCGGCACCCTGCAGACCCACGAACATGATCACATTGGAGCGGCCCTTCTTGGGACGGAAAGGCTCGGCGTGCGGGTCCACCAAGGCTACCAGTTCATCGAAAACGGCTTTCTGGATCAGGCGCTTCTTGTTCACGGCGGGTGGCAGGGAGGCGAAGTTGACGCTGGACTTGATGGACTTCCGGAGCGACTGGACGAGGCGGACGTTGACGTCGGCAGACAGCAGAGCTGCACAGATCTCCTTGAGCATATCATCGAAGGCCTACGATCATGAAGTCAGCAGCTAAGAAGGAGTTGCACGGCAGGGCAGCCACGCACCTTCTCGTCCAGATTGTTAGACCGAGTCAGATCATTGACGGCGGCATTAATTCGCCGCCCAAGATCCTGAAGGACCATGGTGAGATGGGATATTCAATGGGAAGTGAAGTTTAGAATGTTCGTAGCAGGTTGCGCAGTTATAGTTTTTTTTTTTGAAATAACAGGAGGATGGCCAGGAACAACTGGGAAGACGACAAGGAGATATGAAGACAGCTGGAGGCAAGTTAGTTTGGATGGCGTTTTGACTCCACTGGGCCATTTGAGGCCAACGCGATGCGGAGAGCCTGCCCCGCCAATCACCGCCTCTTTGTGTCTCACCGCCCGCTGACCCTCCAAAAATTTCCCGGGAAAACGACAGAAAAGAAAGAAAACCGACCGACCGATTTTAATCCCAATCTCCACCACAGCCTCCCAAATCTTATACACACGAGAGACCGACCTTACGGTGTCAGTCCTCTCACCATGGCCCCCTACGTCAAAAAGCGCAAAGTCCTCGACTCGATCGCATCCCGTCCCCAGAAAAAGTTCCGCAAGCAGCGCGCATACCACAGCAGCTCCGAAGATGACGACGACGAACCCACCGATTTCCAAGCCGTCAGTTTGGCAGACTCCGACGTCGAGGAGGAAGTTGTGAAGCAGCCCAAGAAACAGACCCGGTCCATCGGCGAATCGACCAAGAAGGCTCTCCCCAAGAAGCAGCTGAAGAAAAAGCAAGAGGAAAGCTCCGACGAGGAAGATATGGCATCCGATTCGGATGCAGACGACTCGGAAGAAATGGAGGACGATGAGTTCGACGTGGGCGCAGAGTCTGACATTTCCAATCCCGCCTCGACGGCAGGTGGTCGGGCGGTTCCTAAGCGTCAAGATCCTACTGCGTTCTCGACCTCAATGGCCAAGATTTTGGCAACCAAGCTCCCTTCCTCGATGCGCGAGGACCCGGTGCTGTCCCGCAGCAGAGACGCCGCCCAGAAGAGTACCCAAGTGGCGGAAGAGAAGCTGGATCGCCAGGCGCGGGCTAAGATGCGGGCGGAGAAGAAGGAGGAGTTGGATCGTGGCCGTATCCGCGACGTGATGGGATTGGAGCGTGGCCAGGCTGGCCCAGTGGCCGAGGAGGAGAAGCGGTTGCGTAAGATCGCCCAGCGTGGTGTGGTCAAACTGTTCAATGCTGTCCGCGCCGCTCAGGTTCGTGGAGAGGAAGCCGCCAAGGCGGAGCGAAAGAAGGGCACAATTGGTATGGGCGAGCGCGAGAAGGCTGTGAATGAAGTTAGCAAGCAGGGATTCCTGGACCTAATCAGCGGAAAGAAGGGCAAGCCGTTGCAGATCGAGGAGGCTTGAGTGATGCTGGAAGGAAGTTAGTTGCTTTCAACGTGTGTGTATACCTGGCATATTCATGGCGTTCTTGGGGGGTGGGCTACTCTACGTTCCTATTCTTTCTACTTTGATCAACTCTTTTTCATTAAAAGTGATATGCTCTATTTACAAACTTTCGTGCCGCAAAATGTTGAATGGAGATCGGAAATACCCAATGGAAACATGTTCCCTTGCCACCTCGTGACATAACCGCCCCCGTTATAGACGCTAGACATATCGTACATCATTCTCTAGTCAAAATAACATCCATCGCGCTTATATAGAATTAGTGCTTCGGCTCGAAATCGCTTGCCTGCAGGTTCCGAGTCATGGACGGCAACCGGACCACGAGACCATCGAGCTCCTTAGTCATGATTACCTGACAGCCCAGGCGGGAGGTTTCCGTCAAACCAAAGGCCAGATCAAGCATGTCGTTCTCGTCGTCCGATGGCTCTTCCATCTTGTCAAACATGCCGGAATCTTCGACAATGACATGGCAGGTCGAGCAGGCACACGATCCGCCGCAGGCACCTATTGTGTTCCATTCCCGTCAGTCTGCTGATCAATCACATACAACATGAACATGCAATGTTATTCGAACCTTCCATCTCCAGGTCATTAGCCTGTGCAATATCCAACAAGTTATCGCCCTCAGAGACCTGGAAGTCGTACTTTGCGCCGTCCTTGTCGATGAAAGAGATGTTAATCCTGCGCGAACACTTAGCACATTGCAATGATTATTATTAAAGGTTGTAGTTTATGGGGAGAGGAGGGAGAGTGACTCACTCCTCTCCAGGCTTGGGAGGCGTGATGTGACCGTGCTGTACTCCGGCGGTGACGGAGAAGCTCCTACGCTCGGACAGCCGCTGGTTCTGGATGCGCGGGGTCACTAGGGATCGCCGGGACGACAGGGAAGCACGACCAGAGCTCATTGACCGCGAGGACTGGAGGGGGAATCGGTTGGCAAGGAACTGAGAAGAGGGAGCGCGAACAACACTCTCGCCGGCCCGAGGCAGGACATGGCGCAGGTTAAGTCCGGCTTCTCTCAGGAAGGACATGGCGAATGATTGTGTGATGAAAGGGTGGGGGTATAAGAAGAATCCGAGCAAAGATGAGGGAGTGGAGAGGGACGTCAGATAGAGATTAAAGGGAGCTGAATGAATGAATGAATTGGATTGAATTCAATAATGGCGGAGAATGGGAGGAAAAGTGGAAAAGCCCGAAAAACACCAGCGGGAAATCCGCGGCTTGTCATTCGCCGGCGTTTGCCTCTTTTGAGCTGGAGGTTCGGCTTCACTAAACTTCTTTGGAGACCGACCGACCTTGCTTTACCTTACCTTACCTTACTTTCTTTTTCTCTTCAAATCCTCTACTACTACTACTATCAAGTCACTACTAAATAACTTATACTCATCCACCACACCCTTTTCCTCTTCTCTCTCTTCCCCATCCATCTTCTAGCTTCTCCTTTCCCCTATCATGTCCTCTCCTCTGGAAGGGCCCAATCCCCTCCGCCCCTATTATTTCCCCCCATCTTTGGGGTTGGACACCGGTCATGCTGCTTCCCCTCCAGATGCGTCATCCTCGGCCACCCAGGTCTTTGGCGGTTCCGCACGCGATCTGCTGCCCGATATTGATTATTCCGACTACCTCGAAAGCTCTCCCTCAGTCTCCAGCTGGATTCGCGATGCTCTGGACCAAGCCCTCTGGCGCTACACCAGTGTCCTGACCTCACAGCCTTTCGATGTCGCCAAAACCATCCTGCAGGCATATGTCGCGCCCGGCGATGCGACAGACGGCCAATGGGCTATGCATGATCGCCGAGCATCGGGTGCCGGAAGCCATATTGATTCCTACGATGAAGACGTATGTTTCAGCAGCTCTTTCCAAGAATCGGAAGAAGCTCACCTTCAGGCTCTAGGACTCCTTGTCGTCGGATGACGAAAGCAGTTATTTTACTTCCGCAGCACCTGCCGCAGCCTCCCCCTCAGCTCCCCGATCCCGCAAGCCTCACCGCCGCCATATCACCGATCGAAGCGGTTACATTCCCTCCACGACCTCATCGAGACATGCCCTCACCATTAAGAACCCAAGCTCCCTCATGGATGTCTTGTCGCAACTCTGGACCACCAGTGGCCCGACCTCGCCCTGGAAGGCGACCAATGCCACCTTCATCTACTCCCTTCTCCTGCCCACCCTAAATACATTTATCCGCAGCTTGCTCTCTGCGATTGTCGGCTTGCCGGAGGAGGATGTGACTTCTTCAATGACAGCCGACATCCTGACGTCGACTTCCCCGATGGCGACCCTACTCTTGTCCTTCATCTCCTCCTCATTGTCGGCAATGCTCCTCTCCCCGATTGATACCGCGCGAACATTCCTTATCTTAACCCCAGCTACGCATGGCCCGCGCTCCCTGCTACGAGCTATCCGCCAAATCCCGACTCCCAACTGCACCATTCCGTCCCACCTGGTGCCCATCACCGTCCTCCACTCCAGTCTGCCCAACTTCATCACCAACACGACTCCATTAATTCTCAAATCGTATCTGTCTCTCGATCCCGTGCTCAATCCGTCCATCTGGAGCCTGTTCACCTTCCTGAGCTCCGGTCTAGAATTGGCGGTCCGGTTCCCGCTCGAGACTGTACTGCGCCGCGCCCAAATCGCGACGTTCACTTCCCCCAGCATCCGCCAGCAGTCAAGGCGTTCAGTACGTGCTGAAACCTCCGCGAATGAGGAAGAGGCCTCGGAGATCGAAACGATCGTCCCAACCCCCCAGACCTACCGGGGTATTGTGGGTACTATGTGGGGGATTGTGTACGAGGAAGGAGTGCAAGTCACACCGGAAGTTGAGCGGGCGCGCCAGCTGCTGAAGAAGCCCGTCACTCAGCGCAAACGTCAGGGCCAGGGAATCCAAGGTCTCTACCGAGGCTGGCGCATCGGCATGTGGGGAATCGCTGGTATCTGGGGCGCCAACCTACTCGGCACGGTCGGCGTGGCCGGCGACGACGATGCCAGGATGAGCGGAGGTCGGTTTTAAACCAGCTGCAGAGCCATATTAGCATCGTCGGATGCAAAGAGCAGAGCCAAAGCCCTCCAAGCCCGTGCCCCTGCCAACTCGGCTGATAATCCCACACAATTAGTCGAGACCCCTCAGAATACCGCATGACATGAGGACGACGAAGCGGATTTTCAATATTCCAGCTAAGCCAAGCTAGCCAACCTCTCCACAAGCTCCCAACAACTTCATCATGATACGATTTCTTTTGGGTGAAGCAAAAGAAGCCAACGACCCCCCGCACCCTCCGCACCCCACATCATCGCTCATGCACACGGCGACGATCTGTAAAAACACCTTAACGACGTTTCTTTTCTCCCTGCACACACCATCTTTTACCACTTGTTTTCTATACCATCTCAACTTCCCCTTACCCTTCTTCCTACTATCCTTCCCTCCGCTCCTTCATCTACCAGTGGAACGATGTCTTGTGTACTTTCTAATATCAGTATACTATATAACGCCGCTACGGAATGTACTTTTATCTCTCCATCAACATGTTTCTCGGATCGGGCTTCCTTTCTATCAACTTGTCTCCTATTTTCAATGTAGCTGAATGAACTCGGAGTAAGGGCGGACGGCGTTGGGCTTTTCAAGGGGGGCGGTGGTGATCTAGTATAGATATAGGCAAGCAAGGCACCTGCCAGATTTACATGATGAACCCCTGGGCAATTGCCCAAAATCATAAAATTCTAGGCTTGAATTGTGACACGTTGCACCTGGGCCCGCTTTTGCTCGATCAGTTCAAAAAGACATTCATTGTCGTTTGACATGTATCTCAAGAACGGGCTTTCCAGGTCATACACACATTACGTTGGGAAAATGAATACCGAAGTAGATAACAACACAAAATGCCAGTTCATTTCATTTCAAACCATCTAGACTCATTAGACGCTTTGGCTTGGCCCACGCGTTGGAAATCACCGCTGGGGTGAGTGGAGGTTTTTGATTTGGATTTTTTTTTTGTTTTTGGGCGAGGTTCGTGATAGAATCATAGCCTAGCATAACATAACATAGCATAGCGTAGCATTGTATAGCACATCGTAAATATCCAGGGTTTATGGTTGCAGGTAGATTGACTTTTTGCTTTTGAGATCGGAGTTTATGTCCAGTCATGGGGTGTGGAGGGGACTGGAAAGAGGGATGGGAAGGATGAAGGGGGTCGTTTTGTCAGGAAGAGGAGGTAAAGTGTACCCGTTGATAAGAGGTGAAGAGTCATGGGTTGAATGAGTTACATTAAAATTGTAGACTGGCGGGGATGACGTAGGAGGTGACAGGGAAGGGAGACACCAGGGGGAGAGATTCGTTAGGGAGGAGGATGGAGGGAGGAGACAGAGGTAAGAGGTTCGGGAGTGTATAGTCTTGTATAATACAAACTCAAACATTCATGAATCGGGTGTTGGGTATCACTGAGAATAAAAAGACAAGTGCAGATAAGTGAAGAAAGAAGGGTTCGTCCGCCATCTATTTATCGGCGAACCGTCGATCAAAGTATCGCAAGACGCCCATGACGCTGGCAGCCTCGACTTCGAGGGCCGCTCGGGAGCCGGGCGGAGCTACCTCCTGGGGTTTGGGGAGGGTGTGGAGTTTAGGGAGCCAGGCGGAGATATCGTCACTTGCTCGAGAGAAATTAGGATGCCGGGAGAGGGTGGTAAAGGCATCAGCACAGGAGAGGGTTAAGGAGGGCGTGTTGGAGCGACGCGAACTGGCAGTGGGTTGGGGAGGGTTGCCCCCGCGAGACATGCAGCACCCGCCATCGGCGCCCTTACCGCCGCAGCAACCGGAGGAGGCAGCGCTGGCGGAGCGGGAGGCCGCCAGCGTCTTGCAAAAAAGGGTCCGGCGTGGATCGGACTGACATTGCGCGCATGTTCCCGGCCCATTGGCACACGGATTTGTGGCCTGACTGATTGGGGGTAGCGTGACGTCGGACCGAACGTCGCCTTCCGATGGGGGTGGTGTGAATTGAGATAGGTTCTGAATGGGCGCCAGCCGATTGTTCTCAAAAGAGTTCCTTCGACGCTCTTCCTCCTGGGCCGCCATCTCGGCGCAAATACAGGGTGTTCCATCCTGGCAGAACCCGCAGGGGTCTACAGCTGGCGATGAGACGGAGGTGCTATGGTCGTCTTGAATAGTATGCGGTGCGGCGAACCGCGTGGTGAAGTCGATCTCCATCTCCTCAGGCTCCGGTTTGATCTCGGGTTCGGGTCGTGTGAGACTAGGACTGCCAGGCCGCTTGCCCAGCGAAGACCGAGTCTCAACTCCCGGAATGGCAAAAGCATCCTCAATACACTGACAGTGGACAGAGGAGCAATCCCCGCAGCCCAACGGAACCTCCTCCCGTGGTTCTTCAACCACGGCGGTAGACCTGCCGGTCGGCAACCCGCGATCACTGGCCGCTCGGTCTTCGGTCGGGTTTCTCGCAGCGATTCGGGTCAGAGGAGCCTTGTCGGAGCTCTTGTCGGTAAGAGTTGTCCGGAACTCTCGCACCAGAGTCTCCTTCGCACTCCGTTCGACAGAAACCTCCTTCTCCAAGGCATGGCATCGGTCGCGCCACCAAGCCATCTCACTTCGACATTGTTCGACATCGCTGGACAGGCTTGCAATCTGGTCCTTGAAGGCAGCGATATGAATCTCGTGCTCATCTTCGATTTTCTTGATCTGATCCTCGAGCTCGTTGACGCGGGCGGCTCGACGTTCGCGGAACGCTCTCTGAGCGGCTCGATTCTGGGCCTTGCGTTTGGTGGGTGGAGTGTCGGTGGCCGGCTTGCGACCAGGTTTGGGGCGAGGAGGAATCACCCATTCCTTGGAGGTGACGGAGCCGGGTGTGCCCGGACCAGGAGACGGTGAGATAGCTGGCTTGGCAGCCAGTGCGGGAGCCAGCGGCGCTGGACCCGGACCAGGGGCTATCGTGAGAGCAGTCGGACTGGCCATGGTAAAGAAAAATCCTCTATCGATTTAGAGGAAGTCTGTAGTATGATCAGTGGACATGTCATGGGTGAAGATGGAGATGGAGATGGAGAAGGGTGGTTCAGTAACTGGTGAGGAGATGTTCGGAGAAGAAAGGTAAGAAAGGCGGGCTAACCGGCAGAAGGAAAGGCGGTGATGGTGGTGGTGGTGTCACTGGATCGCTTCGGCCGGAAGAGCGGAAGTGCGCCCCTTCAGCCGGTAAGCGAGACAACGGAATTGCTGGCTGCAAACCAATTGATTCGAGAGGAAGGGACAGCAATTGACCCTGTATAGATAGGTTGACAGCAGAGTGAGTAGGGCAGGGAAGGAGTGGAAGGAAAATCGAAGCAAGTAGGCTTAGGATTGAGGAGAAGGCGAAGGAGGAGGAGGAGGAGGAGGAGGAGGAGGAGGACGGACAGACACCAAAAGCGACCGAGGAAGAAGGAAAGCTGAGAAGAAATGGAGGAAGGGAAAAGGAAAGAAGGAGGGGGGAAACAGAGAGGGAAAAATGAATGATCGGATCAGATTAGATTATCGTGCGCTTTCACCGACTTCGGAGTTCCAGTGGCTCCCCCACTCGTTGCCCGCCCTCATTCGTCCGTCCCGTGGTAGACTGCGGGTTATCAATCAATAATTCCCTGCCGGTTCGAACTTGGGGTTTAGGGTATGCTCCGGTGCTCCATCCAGCTCGTATGCTGGGCCTAGCATCGAGTTCTTCTCAGTAGGGCTGGTGAAGAAACACCCTTGATTTTATCATTGTCCCATCACGATTGGTAGAAGCATCACCTAAGAACTTATAGACAAGTCATGTCCTTCTACTCTGTCTACCACGAGCAGTTCCATTCTCAGATGGAGAAGCTACTGTGTTCTGTATAGTATGCTTCAGTGAAAAAAAGTCATGACTTCCATGACTCGTTCATCACCCATGGTGAAGAAGAAATTTTGCTCCTCTTCCCAAGACCACCCGTGTGGGTACATGAGTCCTTTTTTCCCCCTTGTTGACGATCCTGTTGGTCAATGGATTCTGCTAGAGTTTTATCCGCGATGAGCGCGGACATCCGGTGATGGAGAAGGCGACAATCCCTCTTCCTTGCCAAGCGTTTTAGCATATGGCAAGGGGCAAAACCAAACTCCATGCTCGCCATTTGGTGCACGAGGTCTGACACATAAGAACGCTGAACTTCGGCGGAGGATCCGAGCTTGGGCCGGAAACCGTTCGGGCTAGGTTACTGCATCCATAAAGTGCGGATTGATTAGCCGGAGGGAAAATGGGGACTGGTGAGGATACTGTTAGTAATGAAGCTCGCAAGGTCACCCTTGGAACGTGCAGTGCAAAAGTGCAAAAGTGCAAGGAGTCGAGGGTGCAAACGGCCTCGGCAGGAGTTTTCCCTCCGTCGCCTGATCTTATCTGATCCCACTTTTCCCGTTTCGGGAATCCCAGCCAATTCCCGGTGTGTGAAATGTGTCATAGACTCGTAATACACCAACCAGAACCGTCAATGATCAGTCTTGAGAACTCCTTCTCTTAACCTGGTTCAGCTTAGCTCAAATGGAGAGGGATGGTTGAGAACTTGAGACAACTTGAAAGAGAGGGGAAGAGGGTCGGGAGAAAAATTCTTCTTATCAATCAAAGCCCTTGCATGCGTCTCCAGTCCTCCCCGAGTCCACTTCGACCTCAAATGCCGAAGAACGGAAGGACGAGGGCGAAAACGGGCCGATCTGGCTCGGCTTCCTTTGGGCTTGTCGTCAGAAGTCTCGAGAAGCCAGTTCAGCGCGGCCGTGTGCAGGAGGTTGGACACATCTTTATATCCATGTGTAGAATATGTGCACACGTGTTGAGAAAGCCCCCTCCGAAAAATTAGGAGCCAGTAACTTACTCTCGTTAGCGGCGTTCAGACGTAGCAAGTCAAGCTCTCAATGCAGTCATGCCTCCCAGCAAGCAAGACTGGTTAGTGACTCACGAAAATCCCCCGATGCTCGCCTCGCTCGACCCTCTCGATTCCCGTCCTTTATCCGAAATTTCTCCTTCTTTAGGCAGATCGTCGTATGCATGCGGATTAGATTTCATTTGCACATTACAGTATACAGTCTGGAGTCATACACCATCATCCTTGATACAATAAACATGAAAGCTGTCAATATACGTCCGTGAAACCCCAAGCATATCACAAATCAACCAGAGCAGGCGCTCCTTCGGCTGGGGGGAATGAATGCTTGGTTGCGACAAACACCTTCTGGATGCCTCCCTCGCGGCTATTGAATAGCTCGTACAATCTAGACATGTCTTCTAGACGTACTCGATGCGTGACCATGTCCAAGGGGTTGATCTCTCCCTTGCGGATGAGCTCCAGAAGATGCTTCCAGTAGCGGTGCACGGGAGCTTGACCGTTGCCGATCAAGCGGATGCCAGTCTGCATCAGAGCACCAATATTGAAGTGGTTGGTCTAAATTATGGTCCATCAATCAGCAACGCGCCGCTGTCACGTTAGTCGTGTGGCGACACTTACAAAGCCAGTGTAGATCCCGGTAACGCCAACCCGTCCAAATGGCCGGACGGAGGTAATCATCTCGTTCAACATCTCCGAGGTATCAGTCTCCAATCCCAGGAGAACCTCGAAGTAGTGCGCCCATCCCTTTGCGAACTCTCCCGATGCACATTCCAACGCCACATCCGGTCCACCGGGGACCACCTTCTTCAACTGGGAGGTGATGGATTCACCACGCGGCAGCTTGGTGAAATCGATCGTTTCCACCTTGGGCAACTTACTCTTGACAAAGTCCAAGCGCCACGCTGCGTCGCCACCGTCAATGAGGATCACTCGACTGGCGCCCTGCATAAAACTGAAGCTGGCCACCATTTGGCCAATCGGCCCTGCACCCCAAATGGCAACCACATCGCCCTTGTCGACTCCGGTGTCAACCACACAGTGATACGATGTGGCAAGGACGTCGGAGAGATACAGACCCTTCTCATCAGGGACATCATCGGGAAGTGCCAGCAGGTTCTGATCGCCATATGGCACACGGACATATTCAGCTTGGCCTCCAGCGAAGCCACCCGTGAAATGGCTGTAGCCGAACATACCTGCACAGAGTCTGGTTAACAAGCTGTCCTTTAAAACGCTGAGAAATCGATGTCCTTGTCTGGAAGACTTGCCTGCAGTGCGCTTCCCATACATGGCATTAGTGATGGTGTTTTCGTTGGTCCGTTCACAGGCCGAAGTCAGCTCTTTCTTGCAGTTCGTGCATTGGCCGCAGGCGATAGGGAAAGATGCCACCACCCTATCTCCGACCTTGACATTCTTTGCTCCGGGTCCGACGCTGTCCACAACGCCGCAGAATTCGTGTCCCAGCACATCACCTTTTTCGAGTTGAGGAACAACACCTGTGATACACCGAGTCAGAACTACTTTGCAGTCTAATTGCTTGGCATAGCAAGCTCGGACTGTGGTATACCATGATAAAGGTGGAGATCGCTTCCGCAGATCGTGCTACCGGTGATCTTCACAATCACGTCCCCTTCATCGATAACTCTTGGCTTGGGCATTTCCACCACCTCGACGGTGTTTTTGCCCTGCCAGATGGTGGCCTTGATCTTCTCTCCGGTCTCTTCCCCACTCTCTCCCTTGGCATAATTGCTCACATCCGTGGTGACGGTGGCATTGTCACCGTGTCCGACCAGCTTCTCGACCAAATTAGCAGCCTGAGTTGTTGCTGCCATTGTTGTGGATCAATGATATGTAGTCTGTAAATTTGAGTAGTGCAGAGAATCATGAAATCTTCTCATGGTACGACTTCCTGCGAGGGTTGATAGATAATATATCAATGGTCAAGTCAAGTTCGCCGCCTGCGGCTGACATCACAGTGAGGTCGTTTGTTTCATTCTCGTATGAACCCGGTTCCACGGGATTAATTCCAATGAGTATAGTATGCTATCTCTCTCACCTGGCTCTTAGTGGTTAGACTTGCAGCTTTGAACAGCTAGGTATAGTAAGAGTCCTGCAGTCACTGGGCGAACTGAATGGGTGATCCGTATGAGAATACGAATCCCCATCATCGGTTCAGCTGTTGGAAAAGGAACTGCCATGACGTCATTTATCACCAGCTTCCCCCGCACAACTTGACTTGGTTCCATCAAGGACGACACTGATGACAAATCTTGCATTGTCCCAATTGAAAACAGTTGCACAAAATAAACTTATGTTGATCGTTGCTGGTGGAGGTTATTATTGACGCATACATACACCGACACACAACAAGACAATGGAAAGGCGGTTGTTCTCACCCTTAGGCAACAGGCTTTGCCCCCCACTATTGAAAACAGCCTCGGATCAACTTCCCCCGACTCTTGGCTTTCGCATAAGAAAAACACAGTATCTCTACGATAGAAACTGCCGGCCGCCAGATCGTGCTGTCTATCTAGATTCATGAAGTTGGAACTGTACACGTGAGTCGGGTGTTGGCTTCACTCTTGAGGAGATACATCAAACACTACCACCGCCACCATGGGACGATTCGGGAATTTCCTGGATCGCGTTCACCAACATGTCAAAGAGAAGTATGGATCCCCGCCTGCTTCTCCTCAACCTTACAGCCCGCCTTCGAACCAGCCAGATGGTCCCTGGCCGACACAAGAGACGGCTCCTGCTTTCCCTCCAGGTTGGTTGATTGAATTCCTGCGGGCGGATGGCCTCTCGCTTACGGAAATGCCGTCTTGCTGATTAGTGACTCAATTCCATTGCCACTAGGAGCAAGCCCTGCGGTCGCCAGAGCTGGACCACAGACAGTGTTTGCGCATTTTATCGTAAGGGAAATCATTGTGGATAACGACTAGTACAGTACTCAGCTAACTGCACTCTAGGTGGGATGCGCGGCTGCCATGACCCCCGAACAATGGGAGTCGGATATCATCGAGGCCCAAAAGTGCCATATTGATGGCTTCGCGCTCAACATCGCCCCCCAGGATAGTTACACCGAGCGTGTCCTGGAAAATGCGTACAGCGCGGCGGAAAGAGTCGGGAATTTTACCCTATTCCTCTCCTTCGACTATGGTTCGGGGGGCCCATGGCCGGTGGACCGTGTCATTCACTACATCAACACCTTCTCACACCGCAGCCCCCAGTATTTCTATGAAGGAAGGCCCTTGGTTTCTACCTTCATCGGCGTCTCAAGCGCCGGAGACTGGGTCGACATCAAGCGCGCCACGAATTGTTTCTTCGTACCTAGCTGGCCCGACTGCGGCCCTGCCGCCATCGCCAACTACCTCGACATTGTGGATGGTGCTTTCAGTTGGGACGCATGGCCCGTAGGCGCTGAACAGAAGAACACCGCCAACGATGAACACTGGATGCAGTCCTTGGCTGGTCGACCGTACATGATGCCCGTTTCACCTTGGTTCTACACGAACTTGCCCCAATGGGACAAGAATTGGCTGTGGCGCGGCGATGATCTCTGGCACTATCGGTGGGAGCAGGTGATGAGATTGCAGCCGGCTTGGGTTCAGGTATGGGGCTTTTTCTAAACCCTCATTCTTCGACAACTAACCTCGTTGATCGCAGATCATTAGCTGGAACGACTACGGCGAAGCACACTATATCGGACCCATCCACGAGGCCGGGGTACCTGATGGAGCCGGTCGCTATTGTTTTGGACACCCTCATGACGCATGGCGGGCACTTTTGCCCCATTACATTGACGCTTACCGGAACGGCGGCGTGGTGGATCCCAACCAGCCCCGACCTCACTTGTCCTTTGCGGATAAGATTGTGTACTGGTATCGCACGAACCCCAGTCATGCTGGCAGTACCAATGGGACTACCGGCAATAACCCGGGGGTGGGCCAAGAGGCATTGCACCCGGGCGAGGTATCACAGGATCGGGTGTTTGTCAGCGTGATTGTGGGGAGCCCGAGCGAAATTCATATTCAGATTGGGGATGGAACGCTCAATATCGTACAAGTCTTGGGGGCGGGCGTTCATCACTGCTCGGTTCCATTCGATGGAGAAACAGGACCCGTGCAGATCATGATTGTGCGCAACGAGCAGGTGATGGCATCGGCAACTGGACCGGCCATTACAGAGGAATGTCAGGATGGCAATGTGAACTGGAATTGTTATGTAGGCTCAAGCGACTAGATGGGGTTGATAACTATGGCGACATCATGGATCGGATCGCTTATCGTGAGAGGCCGTTTCCGGATAAGGATAGCTGATTAGAGCGGATGATGACTGTAAATTGATGGTAAATACAGAATGATAGATGGACAATATCCATGATGCCTAGAGCTGTACTCTGTAGTCGCATTGTACTCCGTAAAGCTGACTGGAATAGAGAAGGTGACGGAAGATACAAGGATGGGATGCAAGAGGAGAGAAGGGACAGCCGAGGGGCGATCACCACATACATCTCCAACTGACTTCCCCAGCTGACTGACTGACTGATCCACCGGAGCTCCGCCTTTCGCTCCGTGTCTCCAAGCCTCTCCTTACGCTCCTCAACTTTCCACCTACCCCCAACTCTCCTCCCCCCCAAATCTTCAATTATTCTTTCTCTATCCTCTCCTTCCAACATCTCTACCTATCCTCTACATCCCAAATCACACTTTCAAACCGTATCCACCCTCTCCACTGCACAATGGCCAAGAAGAGCTTCATTGAGCTTCGAGAAGCCGCCCTGGCTCATCGTCCAGCCTCCCAGACCGGCCCGCTCCCCGACCATGTCTATCCCACGCAAGCAACCACGGTATCACCTCCTTCCACCGCCTCCTTCGATCCGAGTGCATACTCCCAGCCGTATTGTGATTTTATGATCGCCAACCCGACCATCTTCCACGCCGTCGACGCCTTCACCGCCCAGCTCGAAAGCAGAGGGTACAAGCGCCTGCATGAGCGCGAATCCTGGACGAACAAGCTCGTGCGTGGTGGGAAATACTACTGCACGCGGAACTCCAGCGCCTTCATCGCCTTCTCCGTCGGCAAGGAGTACAAGAGCGGCAATGGCGTGGCGATCGTGGCCGGACACATCGACGCCCTCACCGCCAAATTGAAGCCGGTGTCGAAGCTGCCCACGAAGGCCGGGTTCGTGCAGCTCGGCGTGGCGCCGTACGCCGGGGCCCTGAATGAGACCTGGTGGGATCGGGACCTCTCGATCGGCGGGCGAGTGCTCGTGCGCGACCCCAGCAGCGGGAAGATCGAGTCCAAGCTGGTCAAGCTCGACTGGCCCATTGCGCGCGTCCCCACCCTGGCGCCGCACTTCGGCGCCCCCAGCCAGGGCCCCTTCAACAAGGAGACCCAGATGGTGCCCATCATCGGCGTCGACAACTCAGACCTCTTCTCCACGTCCGCCAACACCCCGTCCGCCTTCCAGCCCGGCAGCTTCGCCGCGACGCAGCCCGAGAAACTCGTCCGGGTCATCTCGCGCGAGCTCCAGATCCACGACCCCAACACGATCGTCTCGTGGGAACTGGAGCTCTACGACAGCCAGCCAGCCCAGCTGGGGGGCCTGGAGAAGGACCTGATCTTCGCGGGCCGCATCGACGACAAGCTCTGCTGCTACGCGGCGCAGGAGGCGCTCCTGGCCTCGCCGGACTCCACCTCGCCGGCCTCGATCAAGATGGTCGGCATGTTCGACGACGAGGAGATCGGCAGTCTGCTGCGCCAGGGCGCGCGCTCCAACTTCATGTCCAGTATCCTCGAGCGCATCACCGAGGCCTTCGCCGACCCGGCCGCCGCCGCCTACGGCCCCAACCTCCTCTCGCAGACCGTCGCCAACAGCTTCCTCGTCTCCTCGGACGTCATCCACGCCGTCAACCCCAACTTCCTCAACGTCTACCTGGAGAACCACGCCCCGCGCCTCAACGTCGGCGTCGCTGTCTCCGCCGACTCCAACGGCCACATGACCACCGACAGCGTCAGCCACGGCTTCATGAAGCGCGTCGCCGACAAGTGCGGCGCCACCCTCCAGGTCTTCCAGATCCGCAACGACTCCCGCAGCGGCGGCACCATCGGCCCCATGACCAGTGCCCGCATCGGCATGCGCGCCATCGACATGGGCATCCCTCAGCTCAGCATGCACAGCATCCGTGCCACCACCGGTAGTCTGGATCCCGGTCTGGGTGTCAAGCTGTTCAAGGGCTTCTTCGATCACTTCGAGGAGGTGGATGCGGAGTTTGCGGCCTTCTAGAGCATAGCACCCGAAGTCTGAAGGAATATTCGGGTCGGAGATTTATCAGGTTGGTCTGGTTCGGGGAAGTAGAATCTGGTACAGTTTTTGTCTAGACTATATATTTCAGTTAGAGAGAGGCGAGAAGATGTAGCAGGGTCGCATTGCATACATGACTATGATATGAAGGCTAGAAATATACTCCATACTCTCTACACTTTCATGCGGTTGTGAGTAGAGTGATACAGACCAGACCCCTCCCCCGGTTGGGATACTCAATACGTGATCTTGATATATCCCCGAATTCTCGCGGGCGTGCAATAGGCTCAGGTTTTCATCTGAACCCAGTGATTTGGCCACACGAGTTATGATTCACCATAGATCATATTTTACTCCCCATTCTACCAAAATTATTCATATCCATTCCATCACTGCCTCAATCATGCCAAAGACATATCAAGTAAAAGGTATATATGAAAAGAAGATAATAAAAAGAAAAACCAAAAAAGTGCTACTTAGCAGAGAAATAAATGAACGAGACCACAGCCATAGCAAAAAGAAGGTCAATGGAGTCTGTGGTGATAGAGAATTAGAAAAGGAGAGAAGTGGGTATAGCGTTTCCTGGATGTATATACTGAAGTGGAACTAATAGCCGACCGTTGCTCTTCCCCCGCCCCGTAGGGGTTGTCCCACCTTTTTTACCGTCACGATTAGCGACAGCATCAACACAATTACCACAATCCAATCTGTTGGTTATCCGAGAAGATTCCCGGCTCCGCGGGGCGGCGACGAGGAGGACGAACTGTCTCCTCGCTGCTCCTCGCGGGCCAACGCTTCCTTCAAGTCCCCCGCTCCTCCTCCTCCGGCGGGGTGATGGGTCTCGCGGACCATGAGCTTGCCCTGGCCGTTGACGTCGTTGCCGGGCACCAAGGTGAGGTAGCGGTCGGCGTCGCCGGCGCAGTGGGCGTACTCGAGGTCGTCGAGGTGGGTGGTGATGGTCGTGGTGACGGTGGCGCCGGTGCCGTTCCAGTAGGTGGGCGCCTGGGCGCCGGACAGGGGCGACGTGCCGTAGGCTTGACGGCCGCCGCTGAGGGTCGAGAGGAGATGCGGCAGGATGCGCGAGACCAGCGGGCGGAGCGTCGGGAGGCAGGCGCAGATGATTCCGGTGTTGCATTCGATGGCGGACCAGGAGGCGGCGCCGACGTTGTCGTCTGTTGTTTTCACGGTCTTCGATTAGGCCTGGTTGATTCTTTGCGGGGGAAGGGGGAAACAGGGTGATCTGACTTACAGGTGGGGTCAGAGGAGTCGGCGATCTTCTTGAGGGCAACTAGGCGGCAGATGCTGGTGACACACACACTGAAGAGATTGTGGTTGTTAGCGTGCTCAAAGGATACGGCAAGGGGTCTCCGGTGACAGCTGACTCACAATCCGCCTATTGCGAAGATTGATATCAGCGCAATCTTCTGTTTTTTCGGTAGCTCCAGTGCCATCAGCGCTGGGATCGGGATGATGAGGATGACCAGGTCGGTGGTGATATGCATCGATGCATTGGAGAACCACAGGCCCTCCGAGCTCAGACAGAACCCCGGGATCGATGGGTCCCAGAACTTGGCCACGGGGACGCAATTGAGGAAAGCACTCAAAACAGCCCAGGTCCCGTACGTAGCCAACACGGCAATCATGAGCCAGCAGATGCGTCGCATCCGTCTGGTTGGAAAGACACGGAAGTACTGCATCAGAATCGAGGCCTTGGCGCAAAGCAAGGCGGCGTTGTAGAAGGGGATGGTAAGCCAGAAGGCCTAGGATTCATGATGCCGAAGGGTTAGTGCCACTGATTGATCGTTTAGGGAGCATGTTGCACATACCTTCATCTGCTTCTCGAGAATGAGAGGCGGGATGTCTACTTGACGCATTCCCATCCCATTTAGAGCCTCCACGATGAACAACGCCATGAAGACAAATGATAAGACCTGAACAAGCGTCAGTCAAGTGTACTGGGACATGGGCAACGACTCCAACAGGGTCAGTACCAAGGCGATCAAGATCATCCAATCGTTGGGTTCCATGCGATTCATCAAGGTTTTTCGAGTATAAATGCGAGCGCTGACAAAGAGGGTTGCCAGCGTGGTGAAAACAACACTGACAGACAGCGCTTGAGCTCCTCGAGAGGACAAGTACGATCCATTTGCTGTATCCTCAGAGCGGCTGACATGAAAGAGGTAGGATTCCGTCATTATTGCGTGCAGGACTGCCGTCCCATCAATGTGTCAGTGCCGTGTTTTCCCACGATCGACGATGGGTAGCTCAATGATATGGCGGCCTCCGTGATGCTAGCCGGGGAGGTTCATACATATAAACCCTGGGGTCTAGGTGACCCCGATAAGCAACCGAGCAGTGTGTGGCATCTCACAAAGAGGGGGATTACTCACAGGGGAAGGAGGAGAGGGTAGATTTATAAACATTGTGGTCCTGCAGACCCCATTAACGGTCTGAAGGTCGAGATGCAACACAGACCAACGCCATCATACCCGTGTAGATCTTCGCTCTTGTCTCAATCCTTCTCCGGATCTGCGGGCAGACGCTAAGACATCATGGGAGTCGCAGAGAAGGAGAAGGCAGAAAAAGCAAGCAAGGGAGAGGGCAATCAAGCAAAAGATGGAGAACAGCCACACTAGACTTTTAGTTCGATAGATAGTTGTCGGTGGAGAGGCCCTTGATTTCCCATCAGCTCTCCTTTGGTGTTGGAAGCGGAATATTTGTTTGCCTTTCTGTGTGATATCGACCATTTTGGCTGCAACGCAGACTGCACTTAGGGCCGACGCACAGCAGAGGACCAAGCGACCAGTTCCAGCCTTCTGGTGTCACTAATGATGACAGTATCCACAGTCTATGGATGCCAAATCCCCCGAGCCAGTCAAGTAAGACGAAAAGTGGAGCTGCGCGATAGATCGACGAGTTATTCCAAGACTCTTCGCCTCCCTTTGGTTGGGCGCAGATGAGGATTGGACTATGCATATGGTTTGATGTTTGCATATCTCATACGTACACAACGTATGGAACACAGTACTTTTCTTCGCCTCCGACAGTACAGTACCTGTGCCCCAAAGTCTGAAGAGAGATCTTTGATACAATGCGTACCCTCAGTGTACCCAGGAAATCTGGAGGGATGGCAGATGCAGGCAGATCGTGGGTCCTGGATGGGTGTTTTACTCTCTTGACACTGGAGCGGAGCTGTCAATCCCCTTTCCCCCCGGCGCAGAGCCCAGGAGGGCTGCAGCAGGGATTATCTCCGGTCACCTTCTCGATGTCCAACACTTTCCCCTGGGGTTGGCATCTCCATCTCTCCACCCTAGCAAGGGCACTTCTAGCTTCTGTCATACAAGGCAGGGACTAGACATTCGCTCAACATGAGTGCCAGAGAGCAAGGGATACGAGTGACCCGCGAGGTTCAGTTGGAAAGGGAGAGAGGGGAAAGTGGAGCAATCCCATAATCCCAGTCTCTATAAGACTGAGGTACTCCGTACGTATTGTGAAATACTTTGACACTCCCTTTCTTGGTCGTGGCGATCTGTCATTTACCTCTTCTCTGGGTCTGCACGGAGATGAGCCACATGAAATAACGGACCTGCAGGGGAGGGGGGTGGAGAGGGGGAGAATGGGGGAACAAAGTACCGAGCAATGGGTCTTCGTGTAGCCGTGCAGTACGGAGTACAGTGCGACCCGTGAGTTGACATGAAAAACAATGCAGGTCGAGAAATTGCGGTTGCTTGATTAATTGCATCGATTAATTGTGGTCATTGGCTCGAAACGCCGAAGGTAAATAAAGAAGTGATAGATCACATCCGCTAATGCGCCTAAGCCTTCGAACAGGAAAAGAACCAACCAGCGCCAATACTACCAGTCGCTATTAGATGATTTTGGTTGACTCACTCCTTTTGTCGCATTGTTGGGCTTCAAAACTTGTTGATTGTTGGAGAGACAGGCCAATTGGCCACAATGATGCTTGTTTAAGGGAAACAAGCATGTTGTTTGGCACATGCAGTGACTATCACAGCCGTGACTGCAGCCATAGTCTCACTTCAGGCCGCATCAATTGGCTGATCGGTGCCTCCTCCTGGATTGGCCAGACAGGTGATCTTAGCCGACATAGAACGCCACGTCTGTCGGTATTGAAAGATTCAAACTCTGTCCGTCGATAGTATAATTCAATGGACTATCAAGGCCCCTGGGTAGGCGATACGACGAGCTCTAAGCGCATCCAAGTGCTCAACAGGCAATGGCGACGCCTAGGGTTTCGGCTGGCTCCCAGTTTCGACAACTACACCAAATAACTACTCCTTCCATTGGCAGGGCTCATTCTACTTTGTACTTCGATGATTCATGTCCGAATCGACGAGAAGCAGCACTAGGCAGTGTATCGCCATGAGGTGAGACCGTGCCGGGGGATGTGCCAATGTCGCGCCCTGGGTTTGGAAGGAATCGGCATGAACCAGGCATGCTGAGGTGAAACCAAGGCCGACACGTGAAGGCTCCATTGCCATGTGATAAGGTCGTGCTGGTCGACTTTTCGCGAGATCGCAATCAAGCCCAGCCCAGCAGTCCAGCCTCTCGCAATGAGGACCAGAAGATTCGCTCTGGCGGCGTCAGCACCTTGTGTTGCATGAGGCTGTATGGCTCCAAACCAACTGTGCATTGCCTCAGGCTGCATAGAAACCGAGACTATATGGAAGGCTTGCATGGTGTCTCTAGTTCCTCAGTAGCCCCGACCAGATACCAATATCTTCGTACCTGTCAGCGCATCAGCTGCAATGCTGTCAGTCACCCTGCAGTTTATCATGGAAGCCTGCATTAGCGCATCATGCCAAACAAAAGACAGTCATGGCTCCGTCCCTGGAACTCCGTCTCCGTTCTTCCAGCTCGCCACTCACTGTAACATCCATCTGCACTTTGATCCACAGCATGGCCACACCACGGTCGCAGGAAAGGTACTTTTGTGTCAAGCGCGCCGTGCGGACTTGCTCGGTTCGAGTCAAGCTGACTGCTTTGACTTCGAACATTTTGGGATACGAGACAGACAGGCCCTTGCTCAGTCGGAGAACTCCGTGCGAAAGCGAGCTATGTATGCAATCGTCGTGATTCTGGAGAACCTCGTGTGGTTCTTGCTTTGAGGCAGATGCGCTCTTCTTATTTTATGTAGAAAAAGTATGCGAGTAAATTTTTCTTCCTTTGCAACCAAGATGCCATGCGATGTTTTCTGGAGCTGTCTTAAATGACAAGTCGAGGATTTGGTTGAGTTGACCTGTCATTGCCATGTGATTTGGAATCGAAGCAGCTGCGTAACCGGGAATGGAGGAGACATCAATGGCGTTGATATGATGCATCAAGGATCCATTGAGATGATGAAATTTAGACCTGACGATACGGTTTCGAGTCTAAATAAGAAAGACGTACGGAGTATACCTCAGTCGGCGGGTTTCGAGAAGCAGACTGGAAGATGTGGTAGAATACCGTAGAGAAAGAAGGAGTGGTTACAGTAGGGGAAAAAGACGCTAAGATAAGGATAAGCCACGCACAGACCAAGCGGGAAAATCCCATCGCATTCATTTTCCATCTCCGACATCAACAACCATTTTTTCCCCTCAATTTAGCAGCCAGGTGAAGCCTCCACAGTTGTCACCCGGACCATCGGCGACCCTCTCCTGGGATATAATTTCAGGTTCTCGACTCTACCGACCGTAATCATGGCGGACTCAATTGCCCCTGCCACCACAACGCCCAAGCCCGTCCACACGATCGTGCTCGATGCCGGCCCAATCCTCAAGAATACCCCGCCGCTCTCAACCCTGCTCGCCCAAAGCGAAGAACTCCTCATCACTCCCTCCGTTGTGAGCGAAATTCGGGATCCTGCCGCTCGTCAGCGTGTTGAGACCCTTTATCTCCCTTTCCTGAAGCAACGTACCCCGAGCCCTAAGAGTGTCGCTGTGATCAGCGAGTTCGCCCGCAAGACTGGTGACCGGGCCGTGCTCAGTCGAACCGATCTTGAAGTCATCGCTCTTGCCTACGAGATCGAGTGTGAGCGAAACGGTGGCGATTGGAGACTTCGCAGCGTACCCGGTCAAAAGCAGGTTAACGGCAAGCCGCCCGCTCCTGTTGTTGTTGCGCAGGAGGACAAATCTGAGCAGGAGGCCGACAAGCCTGCCGAAGAGAAAGTTGAGGAGGCCGCCGAGACCAAGGATATCGAGGTGGAAGCAGAGCGTACGGATGTCGACGCTGTCGCCGAGGAATTGAAGGACGCAAAGCTGGAGGACCAGCATGATGCCGAGAAGCAACCTCAACCAGAAGTTGTAATCTCAGAAAATGCTGAATCCCCGGCAGAGGACGAGGAGGAAGGTTCCGACGAAAATGATGACGATGATGATGGCTGGATTACGCCCTCGAACTTGAAGAAGCGGCAGGCCCGCGACGAAGCCAGTTCTGTGTCGGCGGCTCCTGAGCCTAAGGTCATGCAAGTCGCTACCATGACTACTGATTTCGCTGTACGTTCTTCGCCTAAGACAGCAGACTCATATACTGATCACATATGTAGTGCCAAAACGTTCTTCTCCAGATGAACCTGAATCTCCTCTCGACCACCACTCTGCAGCGTATCCGACACCTGAAGTCCTTCGTCAAGCGCTGTCACGCATGCTTTTCCACCACCAAGGACATGAACAAGCAATTCTGCCCGCGCTGTGGCAAGGATACGCTCACCCGGGTGTCTTGCACGACGAACTCAAATGGGCAATTCACGATGCATCTCAAGAAGAACATGCAGTGGAATAACCGAGGAAACGTCTACAGCGTCCCCAAGCCCGTCCATGGCAGCTCAAACGGCAAGTGGAAGGGCGGCGGTGGAAAGGGTGGCTGGGGTACGGAGCTCATCTTCGCAGAGGATCAAAAGGAGTTCAGTCGCGCCACTGCGGAGCAGAACCGCAGAATGCGAAAAGAGCATGACCTCATGGACGAGGATTACCTCCCCAACATTTTGAGTGGTGAGCGTAAACAACATGGTCGTGTGCGCGTCGGAGCTGGTAGGAACGTGAACTCGAGGAAGCGGTAATGGCCCATTTGGGGTTTCGTTGATTTCTTTCTTCCTTCTTGCATTGATCGGAACTGGCGTCTGGCAAAAAGTTTGATGATCCTCTGGCTTCTTTCAGGGGTCTGGATGACTACGGGATTATAATGGTGATTGACTTCAATGACTTGGATAGACATACTACATTTAACATGCACTACGCAATGGACATAAATGGAACCAGTGCCTTTCCATTAGTAGATGATAGATTAGGACCGAGCTAAATCACCAATAAATGGGTAGCAAAAATGATATCACTTTTCCCACCTGTGAGATAATCGGGCACCGCACAAACTGGAAAGATAGAAAAAAGGGTTTCATCATCCATTCAAAGACCATTGATAACACCATTCGCCAATAAATGATTCAAAAGCACTGTGTGTATATCAAGCGACTACTGCCTCATCGTCTCGCTTATTACAACTGAGCAGCCTCCTTCTCTGTAGGGTGGGGTTAGCTGTGATCAAGGCATGTGCGGTCTCGGGAGAGCTCGTACCAGGCTGCTGGGTGAGAAGCAGACCGTATCTCTTCTTGAGGGTAACACGGTGTCTGTACGGAGAGACGCGATGTCAGCACTTGTTGAACGTGATGAAGATGAACGATCATCTTGGGTTCTGTTATCCGAACGCACCTGGAGTACTTGTCATCGGGAGAGAATCTGGCAGGGTGGGCCGACTTGGTGGTGCGACCATCAAGGACCTTCTTCAAGGTGTAGATCCGCTTGCCATCCTCGCCGAGAGTGTACTATTTCACCAGTCAATTTCCCTGCTAGACATAATCCTTGTGGTGCACACGACGAGTTGTTAGGACATACCATAAGATGCATCCTAGAGTCGAGCGGTTAGCACCAACATTTGCATTTGAATAATCTCATTCCAGTAACAACTTACTTGAATGAGTGTTCGAAAACGGTTGTCGATTTATAAATAATTGCAGAAACGAATGTCGTCGCGGGGTTAACGTTCAATTGCAAGAACAATCTTCAACAGCTCCGAGTCCGCAGGAAATTTTTGGCGCCGCAGAAAAACGCACGGGACTCGGCTCACCGCCTGGGGAAGGCTAGCTGAGTCAGCCGTCACACCCCATTTAAGGCTGGTCAAGCGAATAATTTTTTCCTCTCCTCTTGTGTTTCTGAGTGTCGATTATCGACTTTTTTTTTTGTCTGCACAACACAATCCTCGGATGTTGACAGTGAAGAGATAGGGTCTCGGCTCTGATGCTGATGTGCATCTGCTATATCATACTATTATGATCTGGAAAGATCCTATCTATGCTATCGATTCCCTCATTTGTGTAATTTGACTCGTGCAGACAAATCAACCCAGATCTTAGGGAAGATTTCGGGTAAGCTTTAGCTAGCTAGCAAAGCAGCTTTGATCGATCGAACTTGCAAGCAAGAGGTGGTTCGGGATTCTATTCATTTTCTTCGGTGATGATAACATACCTAAAGCTTAGACAATGGCAACTTTGATTTCTTCGCTGTTGTCGATGAAGGCTTTATTTGACTACAACGGTATCTGAGAAGAAGATGAATAGCATCCAGGGCGCTCTTGCATGCAACAAGCATCATGGCTGTTCAATCTCGTAAACGAAGAGTTGCCTGCTGACTCTTCATCAGTAGTTAGAAATCAATCTATCGAGTCTCATCAAATCAATTTTAATTTATACGTACCATATGGCTCCTTCATCTCCTGTTCCTAACTCTTCCCGTGGTGCTAGCTCTGGCCCTGCTAGTATCCAGATCGAGTCCCAGAAAAATGCATCGCCTGCTCGTCGTTCGCGGCCGCCGCGGCCCAATTACAAACATATCCATCGCTTCCCTCTCCCCGTTGATGTCCATCCTTTGCCGCCTCTGATCCCTCATAATCCATTGTCGATTGTCAGCGTGCTGTTGTCCTATTTGACATACCTCATCGCACCACCCAAACAGCATGTCTACGAGGCTTATTTTGACTCTGCGACGTCATCTGTCCATGTCACGGACCCGAAGGCCATCCGAGCTCTCTGGGAGATGGGTTTCTTTGGCAAGGGTAATCTTAGTCGGAGTGAACCGAGCTGGCTGGAGCGAGAGAAGAAGCGGCGCGGATTGCTCGGTGGCACTACAAGTGAGGAGGTCACCCGGCAGCGCCGGACAGAACGTCGCGAATTGAAGATGGATCGAGCTCGCATGGAGAAGCTGGCCATCCAAGAACGACTGAAGGCCGAAGCAGCCGCCCGGCAAGGCGACAATTTGTCTGTCGAGCAGCCCTCTCAATCGCCGTCCGCAGACACATCGGCAGAGAAGTTCTCACTGAGAAAAGCCAAAGAAGCGAGGCTGTTGGACTCGCAGCGCTCAATCACACAGAATGGCGAAGCGCGCCCTTCCAACACACCCGGAGAGCAAATCTCCAATGGTAGCGGCAAGACCGTTCGATTTTCCCCGGTTGTGCAGGCTAAGGAGTTCATCTCCGACTCGGCTATCCTGCAGCTTCCGGAGGTGATAGCAGAGGAAGACAAGGCCGGCGGTGCAGAAGAGGAGCCCATCTTGCAGAACGAAGAGCATCTTCACCTGTCGAACGAGGAAGCCTTCTTTCTCGCCTACGGACTTGGTGCACTGACGCTCCTGGACGACACACGCGAAGCCGTCATGACGACCTCGACTTTACTCCCCCTATTCTGCCAGCATGCCGACTTCCCACCCCGTGATTCGTCCTCAGAGATGAAGCCAGGCGATACTTTCCTGATCTCTTACGTCGTGTACCACCATTTCCGGTCTCTGGGATGGGTGGTGCGATCCGGTGTGAAGTTCGGGGTTGATTATCTTCTCTACAACCGTGGCCCGGTCTTCTCACATGCCGAGTTTGCGGTCGTCGTCGTTCCTTCCTACGTTGACTCCTACTGGTCAGAGACTGAGGAGCGCCGGAAGCACTGCGAAAAGCAAGTGTCCCGCAGCTGGTGGTGGCTGCATTGCGTCAACCGTGTTCAAGCCCAAGTGAAGAAGAGCTTGGTGGTTTGCTATGTAGAAGTGCCACCGCCGGCTTCGTACGATCTGGACGAACCATCAGAGACTGATATTGGGAGACTGCTTGCTCGGTACCAAGTTCGAGAGATGGTGGTACGCAGATGGGTGCCTAACCGTACTCGTGACTGATCCTGTGTGCTTCCTTTCCTTCATCTTGTATCATCCTGACTGAGCAGTGACCTGGTGTTGGATGAATACTTACTTTGTAATTGCTCCACTCTGACGCAAGCTGTACTTCTTAGCAAACTCCAGCAATTATGTACAATATCCCGTTATGATGGAAACCATGCTTTGTTTCTGTATATCTGATCCTTGCCTTGACCACTCGTACAATCATCATGGTCTAGACTCAAGGCGGTAAAATTGATGACGTATCACGTGATACACGCGTCTCGCGTTTTGTGGTTCCGGAGCGCAGTGATTTGGATGTCATCGACTTCGACTGTCCGGAACTTCGATGCAGCCTCGGCGCAACGTTCCTTGTATCTCTAAATCTAGGCATGGGAACGATGTGATAATAATCAATCAAAGGCCTTGATTCTACGGAGTGTACGGGACTATGGAGACCCAAGAAGATAGCATCGATATCGCGAGGCTGCAGCGCGTCGCGTTGGGCCAGGTGAGTGACCACTTCAGTGGCGGCGGCGTCTCCGATCCAGTCTCCGCATTGGACTAATTCGATTGATCTTGGGCAATTTGAAAGGAACCTATACAGTCGCAGTTAATGGCAGAGAAGTCTGTATTGATTGATCAAGACGACGGTCGACAAGAACTTGAACAGCAATTGCCGACCGACGACGGACAGGGTGCGCAGATATCCTCCGAACCTGTGTCAACGACTTCGTCATCCAGTATAGCACAGAATGGCACCAGTGTGAGCTCATCAAAGCTACCCTCTTTCGAAGACCGCCCCAGCAGCCGCGCGGCGACTCAGCTGGGTAAGATGGGCTCCACAGAAACGCTCCCGTCGGATACCCAGTTGATCTCCCAGCGCGTGTACGATGAGATCATTCGCAAAAACCAGGAAGACGGCCCTGGCGTGAACCACGACAGTAATTTTGGGGACCAAGCTACACTTATGACCCTGCATGAAGGGGACAGCGGCCATCTCGACCTATTGGCGGGTTACGACAACGTTAATGCAGAACTGGTCAACATTGACGATAATGATGACCGGAGCAGCTCCAAACTAGGGGAGTCATCGCCTGCGTATTATCAGTCAAATTTGTTTCCCGAATCGCAGCGATTCGTGATGAAGACACCTGCGACTGCTGTGAAGCGGGCTCATTCAGACGGCCTTGCTACCATTTCGCCTACTATCTCACGGAACCCTCTTGCGACGGAGATTGGGTCGAGTGGTGGGATCATGGCTTTAAGCCAAGTGTTCAGGGCTACCCAGGCACCTTCCTCCCCGCTAGTCAATCGCCAGCAACATTCTGATCTTGTATCCGACCGGCCCTCACCCAACATCCCGATTCAGAAACACCCTCTCGCCGCAAATCTGTCATCCCCGTACGATCGAATGGCGGCAACCTTCCCGCGGGACTCTTCAGCGCACAAGCTCAAGTATATCTCTATGCAGGAATCTCAGGCGAATCGTGATAAACTGTTGAATGAGAGGATGACCCGTTCGGCGGATCCTGTGTTCCCCGGTGACCCAAGCGATGACGACTTTGGCAAGGAGCCTAGCTTTGTCGAACGCATGAGGCGGCACCGCACGATAAACGAGGAGATAGCACCCCAGCTTGCAGGTCTTAAGGCACCTGCAAGGTCGGAGGGTAGCCGAAGCAGACAAGCTAGTAAGGGCTCGTTGTCACCACCAGGGGACTTGGGTCTGCAAGTTTGGAACGATCAATCTATTGCAGAGATCGATGGTGAGCAGAGGGCAGCCGCAGATTCCACTGTCCCGCAGCGGGGTGGCTCGAGCGAAGAAGAAACTGAACAAGAGCAAGAAGACAATAGGGGTCAGTCCATCCCACCATCCACGGAGCATATTCCTGCGGCAGAGGAAGACAAAGAAAACTGTCTTGATCTAGCAGCAACGCCTGTAGCCGCCACCACTAGCGCACATGATCGTCTTTCGCAGGCCCTCGCCTTTGATGGTAGTACTTCACCCGCTCATGGAAGCCCAGAAAAGCAACAGCTTCAGCTACACCTAGCTCACAACATCGCTCACTTGGACGAGCCCTATGAGCACGGCAGGTCGTCACAGATATTAATCGTCAAAGATTCTCAGCGCTCTCCTAGGCAGAGGGAAGCCGACGCAGAAGTCGAGAGGAACCGCAGCCGAAGAACATCACATTGTCCGGACTCTCAGGTTCAGATCGATCCTACATCGGACATTGACAGGATCATGTCGCCGCCCACGAAGCAAGTCCGCTTGCAATCTTCCCCGCCCGCTGAATCGCGTCGTCTTCGACTGTCTTTTGAACGGGGTGAAGTCCAGGACATAAATGTTGGCGAATCGATATCTGGCTGGCCCCAGCGCTCTCCCACACCGAAAGCCACGCAGCCTCTAGAGGGTAGCTTACTAGATTCGAGTAATACAGTGTCTCAGCAGCCCAGAGTTGTAGGTGACAAGCCTTCAACCTTTGATTTCCGGGGTAAATCATCGTCGATGCCCTCTCGTGTGGCTGAAACACCAGTTCCCCCTATGGACCTTGCGGATGCGGTGCCAACGATCAGCATTCCGGAGACTAGTCCCAACCGACTGGGAAACCAAGGTTGGCCCAACGACATGAACAATAACGAGACAGCGGATCAAGAAGACGATGATCTGCCGCCGGTTTATCAAGCCGCGCATGAACGGGCATCGCATTCGCATCGGGTTGTCTTGAACAGCTCCTCGCCTTCGAAGCCATCCCTGACCTCAATTTCGAAGCTTCTATCAAGCCCGAGTGGGAGGCAACGGAGGGCACTTACGGAGATTGCTGCTGATGCCTCACCGAAAGGAGGGACTGGGGCTTTCAACCCAGACATTGATATTATGTCAGCCGAGGACTGGGAGTTCAAAGCCGCAGTTGCCAGGCATCAAGACTCGCCGAGGAAGAAACGCCGAGGCAACAACGGACAGGGTGTCATTGCTTCTGATCCTATTCTTCCGGGGACTCCCCGTCTTACCAGTCGGTTTGTACCTCTTCAACCTGTTTCCGAAGATCTTGTTGAACCTGCGACGACGAGAACCGTGACTGAGGTGCAGATGGACATGCAGCCGGACGCACAGCAGGAAAATTTGCAGAGCAAAGCAGCGAAGGCTTATCAGAGACGCTCTAGACCTCCTCGGAGCGCGGACAGTGTGTGGGATATGGACGATTCTCCTCCGCGAACCTTCGTTCCGCGCAAACACAGGTCACGATTGCTGTCTCGTCCACGACTGTTGAATCGACAAAGGTCTGTAGAGACTGAGCGAGGCGGATCACCGAGCAAGGAGCGGTCGAGTATTGCGCAGCAACGCCAAGCAATCAGCCCTATGCCTGAGGAACCACGCAGCGATATCACCATTCAAGATCCGATAGAGACGCCGGCCACGGTCAGTCCTGCCACGGATAATGTGCCTACTGTCGGACCGGCCATGCCGTCTTTGACTGAGAAAGTCCCAGTCGCAGCAAACCAGGTCTTCGCTCCCTGGTGTGGAACAAAGCGTGCGTACTATCCGGCAACGTGTTTTGGCAAGCCATTCGGAACGTCGCAGTCTCGGTATCGGGTAAAGTTCGAAGACAGTGCACCTGTGGACATTCCAATGGGAGCTGTCAAGAGATTGGAACTCCGTCCCGGCGATGCCGTCAAAGTGGACATGCCGAACGTGCCCAAGGTCACGCATGTTATTCGGAGCTTTGTCCGCAAGCTGAGCATAGACGAGATTGAACAGGGCGCCGCGAACGGGGTGGTTCCCATGACGGATATCTATGGCTACTCAGCTGTGATGGTAGGCCCCAAGCAGCGCAAGAGTCTTCCTAATGCCGGCTTGGCCGTCACTGAGAGCCTCATTGAAGTGCCAATCTCCAAGATCTACCTCGACACAATTTTGTGGAACCAACTCAAAGATCGCTCCTTCACCTATATCTCCGAACCAGTGTTTCTTGAGCGCGGCGCTCCAACACCATCGGAGAGACTTTCCACGCCTATCTCCTCTCCTGGTGCGCGCCTGTCACGCAGCATCCGCTTCTCAAATGGTTTGTTCGCCGGAATGGTCTTTGCTGTCTCTTTTGGAGACAACAACGAGGCCAAGGCTCGCGTGGTAAAAGTGATACTAGAAAACGACGGGCGCATCTTAGAAGATGGATTCAACGAGCTTTTCGATCTACCGCTGAACGCCCCCGTCGCCACTCCCACCAAGCAGCCACCCACGGAATCGAACACACAGCATGACCTCCTCCAGCTCAGCAGCAGCGCCGCAGACGTAGGCTTTGCCTGCTTGATCGCAGACAGACATTCTCGCCGATCAAAGTACATGCAGGCTCTAGCGCTTAACCTCCCATGTCTCTCAGACCGCTGGATTGAAGACTGCGTCGCGCGAGGCCGGATCATCGACTGGGAGATATACCTCCTCCCCGCCGGAGAATCCACATACCTCAACGGAGCGACCAAGTCACGAATCCTAACGCCGTACCCGGCCACCGAGGCACGACTCTCGGAGACCATCGCCGGAAGACCTAATCTCCTGAACGGGCAGTCCGTTCTCCTAGTCACAGGACGCAGTGGCCGCATCGACGAGGAGCGACGCAAGGCCTACCTATTCCTGACCTATGCTCTCGGGGCCTTGCGGATCGAGCGTGTCTCAGACTTGAAGTCTGCTCGAGCCATCCTAAACGCACAGACTGAGGACGGGCCCGTCCGCAAGCGCAGCTGGGATTGGATCTACATCGATGACGATGACAAGCCATCTGCGAGAGCGATGGCCCTGAGCTCGGCGGGAGTGTCTGGCGCTGGCCCTAACTCGCGCAAACGGAAGCGGACCAAGCTCATGGAGTCGGTAACCGGCGACGATCTTGGGTTGAGCACGAATGTCAGGATTGTGGGCAATGAGTTCGTCTGCCAAAGCTTGATTCTGGGTCGATTGTTCGACTAGTGAAATGATGACTGTTCTCGTGGCATGTGATATGTCTGGGATATGACTTTTCCAAACCGCGTTGGCTATTCCCGGGGGTTTTCAGGGATATAGGGGATTTGAAAACTTCGCTTTGGGCGGCGTATTTCGGGGTTCTTCCTTTTGTGTTTCGGGGCTCGTGATCAAAACTTTCTCTTCTGCGGAATGATAGGAGTATTTAAAGTGCATATACCCTTTGTGAGAATTTTAGCTGCGCAATCCACTATTTCAATGATAACAATCATGACAATTGCTCTTGAACCACTTGAAGAAGCGTTCTATTTGCACATGTAGGCGGAAACAGAGACATACTGGAGACATCTTATCTTATAATACATGAAAAATGGAAAAGTAAACACCCAATAATAAACCCCATGACTGTACGCAAATGCCAGAGACGAGAATGAGAAAGAAAGAAAAAGAAATTCACTGCATGCCAGGGACCGAGTAGGTCACATCACGGACGTAGAGCAAGCAAGCAAAGTAGCCGGGCGAGCAAGAAAAGAAAGGCGAGAGTGGACAATAACCGGCTACAAGATCAAGTCCAAAACCCCGGCTCTCACAAAAGAAAGACCCAACGGCCCGGGAATTTCCAGGTTCCCGTCTATTTCTTCGCCTTCTTAGCGGCCTTCTTGGAGGACTTCAAGCTCTTCATCTGAGCGACGCGCTCAGCCTTGGCCGTTCTCTTGCGCCACGCCAGCCAGCGGTTCTTGCGACGATGGGGCAGGGCGGTGATGCCGGCCTTCTCCGCGGCACGACCGATCTGCCAGTTCGCCTCACGGTACATGTAGCCGGGGCGGAACCGCAAGCCGGCCTCCGCATCGACCGCGGGCACATCCCCGACCGTCGTCCCCTCCGCGGTGACCTCGGCCACCAGGTCGGTCTGCTTTTGGTTGACGGGCAGGTCGGCGGGATCGAAGCGCGCGGCGACGCGGCCGAGGCGGCGGCGGGTGGGCGCGTTGCGCGGCGTGGGCAGCTTGCCGTCCTTCTCGAAGACGACGCCGATGAACTTGCGGTCCGGGTGCCGCTCCGGGTCCAGGTAGTACCGCACGTAGCCGGACTGCATGCTGTAGATCGTGTGGTCCCGCCCCATGCCGCAGTTCTCGCCGGGGAACCACTTCGTCCCCCGCTGCTTGAAGATGATGCACCCGGGCACCACGTACTCGCCGGCGGAGCGCTTCGCGCCGAGACGCTTGCCGGCCGGATCGCGCGAGTGTCGGTTCGCGGTTCCTTGGGAGGCGTGCGAGGCGTGACGGATTTGTTGCTGGGTGAGGAGGCTGTTGAGGAGAGAATTCGTGGTGGGCGGGAGGAGGCGGGTGGTGTTGCTTCTTGTTAATGTCGTGGAGGACGAGGAGGAGGGCTTTGTGATGGCGGAGTTGAGGACGGGTCGGGAGAGGATCGAGGTCGAGTACGAGGCGACGCGAAGGGTGGAGGGCGCAATGGCTCGTTCTAGAGCCCGGAAGGGCGCTAGAACTCCACGGGGTTGGAACATGGCGTGTAGTAACTGGAAGGGAGACGACCGCAGCCTGGTTCTCTTTTTCCTCGGGCGTGGAGAAGGGG
The DNA here is from genome assembly GCF_003184695.1 of Aspergillus brunneoviolaceus CBS 621.78. Lineage (NCBI taxonomy): Eukaryota > Fungi > Ascomycota > Eurotiomycetes > Eurotiales > Aspergillaceae > Aspergillus > Aspergillus brunneoviolaceus. The sequence continues at coordinate 239,100 of NW_020290744.1, read as the reverse complement.
AAAATGAAGCTATCCAGACCGGCGGCTTCCTTTTTTTTGCGGGATGAGAAAAGGCTTGGCATGGTTGTGTTAGTCACGTGCTGCTATGGGAAGGGCCAACTGGCCGTCTTGGATCTATACAGTACTATTAATGACAAGTTCCCGCTTGCACGATTTCTAAGTGGACTTTTATTTCCTTGCAAACTTGACGAGGGATATACAATCGCTCAAAATGCTCGGCTGGATCAAGTCTTTCGGGCTCCTCCTCCTCCTGGCGTCTGTTGCCCACGCCCAATTCCAGTTCTTCGAGCATATGTTTGGCGGCGGCGGGGGCGGCGGCCATCAACATCAGGCTCCGCAGAATGTCCCTAGCGATAGTTCTCGGTATCAGAGTCAATGGGAGTCAGGTGAGTCTGCGGATGCTTATGGTCTTGTTTTTTGCATATGTTGCAGATTAGAGCTAACATGACTTACTTGTCCTCCAACTTCAGCTCACTGCGATCGCTACCTGTGCCCTGGAACCCTAGCATGCGTCCACTTTCCCCACCACTGTCCATGCCCGCATCCCGATGTCGAAGAGAAGATTGAGCTAGGAGAAGGGAGTGCGGTCTGTGTCTCTAAGGGAGGATTCAAGGCCGGCGAGGCTGTGCGCAAGGTCGAATTGGCGCGCAAGGGTCTTTTGTGATTGTATGCGGAATATCGGTGGATTACTACATTCTGTTAGGCAAAGCAACGGCTAGAGAGTATGCACTGGGACCTTTCGCAGATTGAGAACAGGCTGTCGAACGCTGCTTTCCTTGACATCCAGGGAGCATTGTGACTGGATGAGAGCGAACGTCTGATCACTGCGCGATACGGCCATCAATACCCTTCAACAACTCTGCCTCAAATGCTCAATGGAAACAATGTGACATATGTGTCTCCCCAGTTTTATGTCAGTACAGCGAAATCGATGCTCCGGCCAGTCCACTATGATGCGCATCCAACTTATTTAATTCGGGATTGATATAGGCTCCCGGGTTGCTGATGGCGCATAATGTACAGCACTTGCGAGAGGATCTAGCGATGATCGACAAGTGGGTAAGGTGCTTTTTGAGGACTCAGCACAAGTGTATTGTTCCACCGCAGTTAGAATGCCTTGGCTATGACCAATTACAATCTGAATAATCTCGGAGCAGTGCTATCTATGCTACTCATGTAAATGTAGAATTGAGCCTTCATGTTACAGGAAGTACGGCGAACTGATAACGATCTATAGCCGCCGAGGCGGGCCTGAGGCGAACAATTCCGTCATTAACGCCGCCATCCATGAATTTCTCTTTCCACGATCTAATCATCACTCAACTCGTCGCGCCGTTTCACACGATTTTCCTCCACCAAAATAAGTTGATCCTCTACGTACTCTACTATCACTGGTTTTATTTATTGCAAGATGTGGAGTGCCATACTCCGACCATCGCATGCGCGATGCTTTCGAACGCCCGGCCGGGCATTCGCCAGTTCACTGAATCGCGGACGAGTCAATCCTCGTGGCTCTCGCAATTCAATTCGCAGACCAGAACCCATCAGACGAAATGCCCCATCATCGCAATCCTCCGATCCACAACAACAACAACAACAACAACAACAACAACAACAACAACAACAAAACCCTCCTTCCGACTCACCAAATCCCCACTACGATCCCTCTCAGAACACACTACTTGCCCCCGTTCACATCCCGGAAGATCCTCATGGAGTGATCAAAGAGTGCCACCCGGCAACATCCATTCTGGCAAATTCGGGCCTGGTTGTCCAGCGCCAGCTAGAATTGATGAATGTCTTGATGTGAGTGCTTTCCCTCGCTGTACGTGTCTACGGAGGGGTAACATTGGCTCTCTCGGTCGCAGCGGGTTTGAACAAGCCAACAAATATGTTATCATGGATGCCAATGGAAACCATATCGGTTTCATGGCAGAGCAAGAGAAAGGCATGGGAAACATGATGGCGCGGCAGTGGTTCAATACACATCGAAGCTTTGTCACGCATGTCTTTGACAAACATGAGAATGAAGTGTTGCGGGTGAGTCTTACATGATGAAAGCAATTTAGCTCGAGTACTAATACAGCAACTTAGTTCCACCGCCCATTCTCATGGATCAACTCCCGTATTCGCGTCTACGACCCTCTCGAGGTGGCTAAGAGTGCCCATTCCACGTCCACGGCCCTACAGACCAATTCCGCGAACTCACTAGCTCAAGCCTCCGGTGATTCGAATGCCCGCGTTTCGTCCCTCGGTTTCGATGACATGCGTGTTATTGGCGAAGCCCAGCAGCAATGGGCCCCGTTACGTCGCAAGTACAACCTCTTCACATATCACCATTCGCCCAATTCGGCCTTAGACATGGGAACGAAGACGCTACCACTCGAACAGACCGGCTTGTCAAGCTCTCAGCAAATGCAGCTGGTCCAGTCTTCGCAGGCTGGTCAGGCTACAGGTGCCTATAACCAGTTCGCGTATGTCGATGAGCCTTTCCTGTCGTGGGACTTTGCTCTCCGTTCCGCTGACAGCCGGCTGATTGGATCTGTCAACCGGAATTTTGCCGGGTTTGCACGCGAGTTTTTCACGGACACTGGTGTTTATGCCTTGCGGATGGACTCCGCCTCTCCGAGCGAGCAGACTCCCGAGCAGTCCGGCGCCGTGACTGCAATGAGTCTAGACCAGCGCGCTGTCATGCTGGCCACTGCAGTCAGCATTGACTTCGACTACTTCAGTCGCCATAGCGGCGCCGGCGGCTTTGGCTTCATGCCCCTCTGGTTTCCTGGTTTCGGCGGAGAGGCTGCCGCCGGGGGAGCTGCCGCGGGAGGTGCCGCCGCAGGGGGTGCTGTCGCTGGCGAGGCCGGGGCCGCTGGAGCTGCTGGGGCCGTTGGAGAAGCTGCTGCAGGTACTATCGGTAGGGCTGGGGCTGGGGCCGCCGGCGGCTTGGCTGATGGTGCAATGGCAGGCGCAGCAGGTGCCGGCGCCATGGCCGGATACGACGCCATGTCGCGGGGCGTGGGAGGAACTCCACCAGCTTCTCCTCCCGACTCTCAAGCTGCACCTGGGGATCAGCAACCTCCGGCACAAGGTCAGACGGGTCCATACGGGGACGTCTGGGCAGATGAACAACAAGAGAAACCCGGGGATCATAGAGAAGACCCGTGGGCGGATGAGGAAGATGATGGAGGCGACGGGGGTGACGGTGATAGTTGGGACTTCTTCTGAGGAGCATGGTGAAGCCTTGACTCGCGGTTTACAGACGTATCACAAGGCATGTTGAGCTGGTATAGCTTCGACAAGCCAAAGAACATGCTGTGAGAAGACCGACCACCTAGAGGTGAAAGTTGTCAACAGTGTAAAGGCTTGTCAAGTCATTGGCAGCTAAAGGACCAAGAATGACTTCGATCTGGATGACGATGAGGAACGATTAGCATATCAAGAGCATTGTGAATTGCTCTCTTGAACCGCTCGAGCACTTGGCATAGTTAAGTACTCCGGGTATCCAAGCACTCCCACTACAAAGGTGTTGACGAGATATGGAAAGTTAGGCTAGTAGCTTATACTCAGATGCAAAATGAAGGCGTCGCCACTCAATGTATCTAAATTATATTCATAAATGTGTATAGACTATGGCTTATACCAAGTAGCTCTATCAAGCAATTCTACGGAGACCAAGTGTTCATTTCTACTATGATTGCCGATTAGCAGTTCCAATAGGGCAGGCGGCGATAAGGGCCGGGAGGAAATCAGTAGCCTGAGGCAGAAAACCCATTCTCCCCCCTCATCAATCAATGGATGCGTTCATCGGATTCTTGGATTCCTCTTTGAATGGACAATACCTACTAATCAAAGTGGCAAATCCAGAGAAATTGAATCACATTTCTCCAATTGCTTTTCTTTCCCACCTGTCTAGTATCCAGTCTTCCAGTTCCGTCCCTTTTGCCCCTCACCCCTTGCCAAAAGGTACATTAAGCCCCCCGTTTGTCTCGCGCACCCCCCCCAATCCCCATCCTCTCGTACCAACTCCTCCCGGCCATTCTCTCCGCACCCGGAGTCCATCTTCCCGCATTTCCCTCTTTATCACTTCCCTCCCCCTCAAAACCCTCCGTCTTATCGTTCCACGGGCACATCCCACTTTTTTTTCTTTTCTAGAGTCTTGCTCTATACTACACACACAGCAAGAACTAACACACCTTCTCTTACAAAAGATCTCTCGCACAGGCCCGCCATCATGTCATCCGTCGCACAGAAGCGCCTCTTCCACGAGTACAAGAACCTCTCAACCAACCCGCCGGATGGCATCACCGCTGGCCCCGTCACGGAAGATGACATGTTCCACTGGGAAGCCTTGATTCAGGGGCCGGAGGGCACCCCGTTCGAGGGCGGTGTTTTCGCGGCCGAGCTGAAGTTTCCCAAGGATTATCCGCTGAGCCCGCCGACTATGAAGTTCGTTGGCGGTGGGGTTTGGCATCCCAATGGTCAGTAACCTTGCATTTTAGCCCTCAATTTTGTTGGGTTCAAGATCTCTCTGCTCCCCGACGCATAACCATACATGTGCAAAGCTAGAAATCTGACGGGCTGTGATTTCTTGTTATAGTGTACCCTAATGGCACCGTCTGCATTTCCATCCTCCACCCCCCCGGTGACGACCCGAACCACTACGAACACGCCTCGGAACGCTGGTCCCCCATCCAGAGCGTGGAGAAGATCCTCATTTCCGTGATGAGCATGCTCGCCGAGCCAAATGACGAAAGTCCCGCGAATGTCGAGGCGGCTAAGATGTGGCGTGAGCGACGGAGTGAGTACGAGCGTAAGGTCCGTGACGAGGTCCGGAAAGGCTTGGGGTTATGATTTCTTGCTGCCTTGGGGGAGGCCGTGCTTATTTGGGCTATAACTTTCACAAGACAAGAAAAAATACACAAGCAAGCACGGGCTAGCTAAAGTATATAGGGAAGCCGGTCGTCCTTCACCTGCACATGTTTATGAACTTGTTCTTCCTTTTTGTCGGGAAGAAGTGCGTGGTATAGCCTGTTGGGTGCATTGGTGCCGGTGCTGGCGTTTTCGTGGTGTGCTCATTCGTTCATTTTCTTTTCTCGATCTTCCTTTTTTCTTTGCTCCAGTTCCTTTCTTCACATGCAAATCATAGGGTCCGACCTGATATCTTTATCAATGCATATATGTCCGTTGTGGGGGGTGCAGATAAGTTTGTGTTCTTTTTGTACCACCATCCCAAGACTACTGTGGCACATATTCCTTCACGGGAAGTGCGTCATCCTGCGGTCTAGCCATCGGACGAGGCCCCCGTCGCCGTCATAGAGGATCTGCATCTCCGCCTTGACGTTCAGCATCAGCATCTGCAGCAACTCAGCCCGTGCCTCTTGCTCGGGACCATCCACCGCCCACACGGGGTTATGGGCCAGCATCGCCAGGATCTTCTTCCTGTCTCTCGGGGTCAAGCTGAGGAGGGCATCGTTCCCCGATGGGTCCACTCCGGTCACGATGTCCGAGGTCCGGAGGCCAAGCCAGTGGATCTCAGGGCAGTTCAATGCGCTGTTCTCGTGCGCATATGCCAGGGACCCGTACTTGTACGTGGACATGATTGCCATTCCATCGGGGTCACCGTCCACAAGTGCATAGAATCGTATTCGTTTGCTCGATTGCCGGCGTCTGCTTTCTTCGTAAAGCCGGCGAACGAAGGCTCGTGTGTTGAGGTCCGGGTATCCTTTGCCCTGTTGCAGGTTATCCTCTTGGAAATGAAGAAAAGGGTTGGATAGGGCTGGGATCTCACTGTGACCAGAATCCCCAGACCCGCTGTAGATCGCACATGGTAGTTCATTCCCGCGAGTCGGCGGTACACTGCCTGCTTGTTTGTTCGCAATTAGCCAACTCCAGGTTCATATATTGTATAGGCGACGGACTAGACTTTACCTCTTTTTCCAGGATGAGCACCCACTCGATATCTGAAACCTCCAGACCCAGGATATCCTGCGGCCTCGGGACAAGGGTATCCTGCACGGGGGCGTGAAAGTCAGCTACAAAGTCCCCAGATTGGAGTTTTTTTTTCTTTAACGTGTGCGCCAACCGGATTGAAAAAATGTGCATCGTCAACCATCGCCTGATCTCTGATCCTCCATTGAAAACATCCAACGACGAGGCCCTTGGCTGCTGCTCCCTAGACAGTCAGCCATTGCGGTGGTCAGCTCGTGCATTTCTTCCCCTCGGCTTCTCCACTATCAGCAGCACCAGAGGAACACCAGTACAGACCACATTCAGCGCCGTTCTGTCCACACCAACCGTATGCGCGAAGTCATCGACCAGTCTATCCACGATGCGCTGGGATCCAAATACCGCCGGGTCATTGTAGTAAATATCTCTGTTCTCGCGGTGAATTGGGGGGATCAGCCTGTTGTCCGATGTGCTACCTGTTCTGTGTGCTGCAGAAATACAGTACCTCTTCGAGACCACCACTCCCTTGTCCACCGCGTCAGCGATCCCACTGAGGACTCGCATTGCGACAGCTGGATTTGAAGGGCATACCCTACATTAACGGTCTTTCACTCCGTGGATCGCACCCGGAATTGGTAGTGTAGGGGAGGGAAAGGGGGTGGAGGAACACACTAAACTTCCAAGCCTCGTAGCAGTCTTTTCCCGGCCAGGTGTATGTGGTGGATCCAGCGGAGGCAGCATGGGTCTCCAGGGCCCCGGTCTCATGGTTTATGAATCGCGTGGAGACTTTTGTGGACCGCGGCTTGAGCGTGATGGAGGGGTGGCCGTCCGGGGAGGCGAGCTCGGTGAGGAGGTTGGATAGGGTGTTGGTGATGTAGTCTTTCACGCGAGATTGATTGTGCTCTTCGGTGGGGGAGGGAGAGGCTGTGTTGAGGTGGTGGGGAGTTTGTGGGTTGAGGGGCATGATGGCTGGGCTGATGGAATTGTGGGACTGTGAGACTGTGATTTAGAGGGGATTGGGTTGTTGAGAGGGGTTTGGGCTGGTCTTTGAGGTGTAGTATGTGGGCTGGGATTTGTGTATAGATTGGTGTAGGTAGTATAAAATAGTCGGATTGGGATCTTGTGGAGCGTGTTGTACGCGGTTTAGATTATAGCCATTTTATGGCTTTACACTCTGTACATTCGCTGTGATTGACTGTTCATTCGATGTGAATAGTATAGTTTCAGGGAATTGTTGGTTACATGGAGAATGGAAGGTGTGTAGTAGACTAGATGAGCAGCTTGAAGCCTCAGGCATGAATGAGTGTATAGATTGGAGGATTTCAAGTGTGTCCATTCATAATGCACAATAGCTGTATTCTAACCTGGAAACAATGGAAGCCGTATGCTGCTGTAAGGTATTTTACTTGATCTATTGATCTATTGTGTTCCACAGAGTCCTGGTTAAGAATAATAAGGTAGAAACACTGCGGTAGACATTGTTGAGCTTGACTGACAGGCCTCGGCGTGAGGGCGGGACAATAATTTCCTGCCGCTTTCCTCTTCCTCCGCTCTCAGTAACAGCTCGGCTTTCCGCGTCGCATCTCCGGTCCTCCTCCATCAGCTCCAATCTATTCTCAGGGCGCTCGATTAACACGAGTGTCGACTCCGTTTGACTTTCATGATTCCTTCATTCGAGGATTTAATTCTCTCTCTTGTCTTCCTCATTTTGTGATAATACTTCTCCCTCCCTCATCACCCTCCAACACACCCCTCGCCTTTGCTACGACCTCTACCGCACCCTCCTCCGCTCCGCTTCATCTCAATTCAACCATCGCCATCTCCACCGCCATGTCGGTCTGGAACCCAGATAACATCCGCGATGTTGCCGAGTCGGTGGGCATCGTCAACCTCAACAACGATGTGACCGAGAACCTTGCCCGTGACGTCGAATACCGCATCGCGCAGGTTCTGGAAGAAGCCCTCAAATTCATGCGCCACAGTCGACGAACGCTGCTCTCAACACAGGATGTCGCACAGGCCTTGCGCGTGCTCGATGTCGAGCCACTCTACGGATATGAATCCACGAGGCCCCTGCGGTTCGGGGAGGCGTCGCTGGGACCTGGACAACCGCTGTTCTACGTGGAAGACGAGGAGGTGGACTTCGAAAAGCTGATTAACGCGCCATTACCCAGAGTCCCCCGAGAAATCTCGTTCACAGGTAAGGATCCCCGGTCTGTCGCTTGGTCTTCCATTGCTGACGCAGCATAGCGCACTGGCTCGCCGTCGAAGGAGTGCAACCGTCCATCCCTCAGAACCCTACCGCGGCCGACTCGAGAAACCTCGAATTGATGTCCAAAGGTCCTAACGCTAGCTCGACGCTCGCGGCTATGAGTGGAGGGGGCAATGTGGCCGTCAAACCGCTGGTCAAGCATGTCTTGTCCAAGGAACTCCAGCTCTACTTCGAAAAAGTCTGCAACGCCTTCCTGGACGATTCCAGCGAAGAGTATCGCACATCAGGCTATGCTAGCCTACGAGAGGATCCGGGACTGCACCAGCTGGTCCCATACTTTGTTCAGTTCATTTCCGAGAAGGTGACCCACGGCCTGAAGGATATCTTTGTCCTTACACAGGTCATGCACATGGCGGAGGCCCTCGTGCAGAACAAATCACTATATGTTGACCCCTATGTGAGTGTATATACCACTACGGAGTGACATTCGCAAGGGTTACTAATGAGCTATCGGCAGATCCCATCGCTTGTCCCACCCATCCTCACCTGCCTGATCGCCCGACAACTGGGCGGCAGCGCTGAACTGACCGAGCAGTTCGCCCTCCGTGATCTTTCGGCGTCGCTCCTGGGTCTCATTGCCAAGAAGTACTCGCATTCCTCTCATACGCTCAAGCCACGACTGGCTCGCTCATGTCTGAAGACGTTTTTGGATCCGTCCAAACCATTTGGGGCGCATTACGGCGCCATCATTGGACTTCATGCGGTTGGCGGTGCCGAGGCGGTGCGGGTTCTGATTCTGCCTAACCTGCCGACCTACGGGAACCTGTTGAAGGACGGAATGGCGGAGGACAGCCCACGGCGACCGGAGGCCGAGAGAGTTCTCATGGTTTTGATGGGGGTTCTAGCAACGTTGCGGGAAGGACGCACGGCCCTCACCAACGGACACGGGGGCGTAGTCACGGAAGACCTGCGGGAGCGATTGAGTGGGAAAGTGGGTGACTTTCTGGCGACGAAGATCAAGGACGTGGGGGAGGTGGAAACCGCGCGGGCCATTCTCGACGCTTGACCGGTTGACCGGTAGAACCCTACAGTACCTAAGGTGGTACTAGGGCCCTAGGCTACAGCAACCCCTCTTTTGTCGCTCCGTATGGGATGATTCATATTTCTTAAGGTTCGTTTGCTTCTGTTGCAGCAAGAGATGGCGTTTTGGAAAAGGAAATAGGTGTTCTTGTTCTTTCTTGTTTTCCTTTCTGCCCCCCATTTCCCCCACTTTCCCTCCCTTTTTTTTTGTGACAGACTGGACGGAGTCATACATACAAAGTTAGTACTAGCATTCTAGCGGTGTCGATAATGATAAGAAATGACGCATGCACGACCTTCAATGGAGAAGTAAAAAGAAGATAGGGAAGAAGTGAGGGAGAGTAGAAAGGGATGAAGTGCCAGGCGCAGGTGAAAGGAAGGAAGTAAGATAGTGGAGGGAGTGACAACTCAGAATAATAATACTAAGAATAGGCTAGACTAAATTCCTAACCTTAGTATGGATACTCCGAGTAAACTTAACTACTGAGTACATACTACCGTGTCATTCCTGCCATGTGACTTTCTGCCATTTCCGATTGAATTTTGATTGAATTTCACGACGTCACTGCCTGGAGGGAGAGAAGATCAGCTGAGATAAGCATGAGGGGGAAATGAGCGGGGACTGACCGCCTACTTGATACAGTAACTATTCCCTTCTGCCAGCAGTGCTCTGGCCCTGTTCTCTCTGCCTCCCGAGTCCCTCCAGTCCAGTCCCGCCTGGAACTTTTCTTAGATTATTGACGCGGTCAGGCGTCAAAAAAACCACTCACCTGCTCATTCTTCTCCTTCTACAGATCGAATCAGCAGTGGGAGAGTCTGCCAGCCTACCTACAATAATACACCTTATCTCAACTACCCAGGCTCGTTCCTGCATCTCCCTCCAATTACGTATGCCCTTGCCCCTCTTCTTCTCCCCTTCTATCCTGCATTTCCCGGTTCTACTTGTTCCCTCTTCTCTGACCGGTCCTTTTTTTGCCAGGTTCTGTGCTGCAGCCAAAAGCCCAACCCAGATTGGTCTTTTGCGCCCCACGAAACTTTTTTCGGGCCCACAGAATAATAATCACTCAAAAGCATCAACTTCTCTTGCCCCCCCTCACGTCCGCGTCTTTCTCTCTCTGTTTAAATTCTTTCCCACCCCCTCCTTCCCCATTCCTCACTTTGTTGAGGTCTGTTTTGTTTTGTTAAAAACAACATATCTTGTCAACCATTGACTGCTCTTTGAAAGTCAATTCCGGTTGCTCAATCTTCTCTTTTTCCATTTTCCCCCGCCTGTTCTATCGCATTGCAACAAAAAGTCGTCTCGCAGATGTCCGATATTCTGGCTTCTCGCGACACCGTGCTGTTTTAAGCTCACTTCTTGTTTCGCCTTCCATGAACCCGAAGGATCTACTGCGATATCTGTCCAAGCCCGCAAAGTAGGCCCTCCTTCTTCTTCCTCCACGGTTCTTTCCTCTGCATCAGAAGAGACCGCCGTGTAACCGATTGCTCATGACTGACTTGTGATTCTACAGACCTCGATAGCACGATTAACACTCGACCTCGTTTCACTTGCGCAACCTGTTTTCTTCTCCATCTCTAAATCCTAAAAGCAGATACTCTCGTCTGCTAGACCCGATACTTTGAACGGTATCGGAATCTTCCAGAACGGGAGTCGACACCTGATAGTCACCATTCCCTTCGCCAGAGGCTTTTTCCTCCTTTCCCTTTCCTTCCGCCCTCCCTAGTAGCCCTCGAGGCTCTTTTGGAACCTTCCCCCCTCCGGCTGAGCGCCGATTCCGCCCTTGCGATTCAGGGCCTACTCTCTCAGACGGACATAGCCCCCCCTGTTCGTCTGGGCAGCAGATAGTGCTTCCTAGGCTCTTTTGTCTACGGTCCACACTTCCAGTCACGCGCTTGCTCCATCACTTGCTCCGTCGCCGCCGCTTATCTCCTTGTCGCATTCAGATTCCGCCAAGATGGTTTACATCGGGATTCCCAAGAATTACACTCAGTCGCCGTCCTCTTTCATGGGGACGCCGTTGCTGACGATCAACCATGAAGCGACCCAGGACCTTGACTCTACCAATGCTTTCGAAGGTAAGCCGGCTTCTTCTGGTGTTACTGCTGGTTTCACGTGCGCAGTGCTGATGTGTTCATAGGACCCGAGAAGCTCCTTGAGGTCTGGTTTGCGCCTTCCGCCCAAGAGCTGGGGTCTGCTGGACCCGCCGGTCTGAAGGCCGTGCCCGAGGAAATCTGGAAGGATATGCTGGATCTCGTCAACTGCCAAGTGCTCTCCATCGTGTCGTCCGAGGATGTGGACGCTTACCTCTTGTCCGAGTCCAGCATGTTTGTCTGGCCTCACAAGTTGATTCTCAAGACTTGTGGCACCACCACCTTGTTGTCTGGCTTGCCCCGCATTCTCGAGATCGCCACTTTGTTTGGCGGCTTCCCGCGCGCTGCGGCGCCCTCGCGTGGCATTTCCGTTGCTGCTGCGCCTTACCGCGTTTTCTACAGTCGCAAGAACTTCCTGTTCCCTGATCGTCAGCGCGGTCCCCACCGTAGCTGGAGAGATGAGGTTCGGACCATGGACCGACTGTTCTTGAACGGTAGCGCCTACATGATCGGCAAGATGAACGGCGAGCACTGGTACTTGTACCTGACTGAACCCAACACCATGCTCACACCTCCTGCGAGTCCCAAGGCGGATGACGAGGAGATGACTGAGACCAAGATTCTCAGTGTGCCCAGCCATGCTGTCATCCCGGGAGCCGAGGCTATGGATGAGACTCTGGAGGTGCTGATGACTGATTTGGAGGAGGAGAACGCGAAGCAGTTCTACTTGGACCATGCTACTGCAGTGGCAGAGAAGCGGTACCGCAACTTTGAAACCGACAATGATGACCCAGTGGATGTCTTCAGCAACAACTCCGACATGGATGATGTGTCCTCCTCCGACGGGAGCCGCATCCTGCCAGCGGAGCTGACCACCGAGGGTCACGCCTTGGGTACTGTGGTGTCGGAGTCGTGCGGCCTTTCTGATGTTTACCCTAAGTCCAAATTCCCGGAGTCCCGCATTGATGCCTACTTGTTTACTCCCTGCGGATTCTCGGCCAATGGTGTGATCCCATCGCCCGACCAGACCACTGGCACTCACTACTTCACGGTGCACGTTACGCCTGAGCCGCAGTGCTCGTATGCGTCGTTTGAGACCAACGTGCCTCACTCGCAGAACGGACAGACCACTGCGGGGATCATCCAACAGGTGGTGAACATCTTCAAGCCGGGCCGGTTTACCGTGACCTTGTTCGAGGCCAAGCCCGAGTTGCCCGTGGTTGAGGGCGAGTGGGACAGTATCAAGGAGGCCAAGTACTTTGAGCGACAGCTGCTGCGCCGCACCTCCAAGATGGAGCATGTGGAGGGATACCGGCGAGTGGACCGGATTGTGCATGACCTGGACGGATATGACCTGGTGTTCCGCTACTACGAACGTCTTGATTGGAAAGGGGGGGCCCCCAGGCTCGGAGAAGAGCGCGTTTGAGAGCGAAGCCATGTGTCCGTTCGTGTAGGTCATGAAGGATGACTTGGGTGGTGGAACAGGGAGATTGTGTTCTTGCTTTGATGTGCATTCCGACCTACCTTCAGGTCCTTTAATGTCGGTATTCTGTGCTTGCCTATGCTTCTAGCGATTTGAGTTGCGTTGTGTTCCCAGCATCAGTTCATCGAGTCCTTTATTATCCGTTGAGCGCGGTGGTGTGCCACCTGTGCGTTAGGCCTTGAGTTTCCCTCACCAGTTTGAACATGATGATTGAATCTATACTTGCATTCATTCGTAGAAGATGCGCGGGTCGTAGCCTACGACATCAGAAGTAAGCCAAAGGTGAGGTAGAAATAAGCAGTGGCCCTAAAAAGAGGATTGCGTACGCATCGTGGATCGGCAGAGTTGCCGAATGGGGGCGGGAGGGACCCTCCGATAAGGGAAGGTCGGCTTTCCGTCACTTCTTTCTGTCGCAACACTTCGACCCTCACTCAAAACCTTTAATCCATTCACTCACCCACACCCATCTCTCCGTGCACAAAGTATTCTTCTTGTGCATGAATGTTTAATGAGATCAATCTATGATACGCACCCATTCGAGGCTGCAGCTTGTATCGGGCCAAATTCTGCGACCGTCGCCATCTGAGGCTTGAACATAACGAAACCTGTTTCCCCCCTCGAACACTGCAGCAGCAACAGCGGCAGCAGCGACAAACCCAAAACAACACCCCTACCTCCTCCCCATCATCACCATCCACCATAGAGACAATCATGTCCTCCCCGCCGCCCACGAACCCGTTGAAACGGCCCTCGATCTCCTCGTCGGCCTCGCAGCCGGCGGGCTTCAACCCTAAGCGGCCCCGCATGCACCCGCTCCGCCAGACCTCCTTCCCCAACACGATGGACCTGGACTCGTCGTCGCGGGCCTACAGCGACGCCGGCAGCGTCACGGGCAGCTTCACGGGCAGCCTGGGCGGCACCAGTGCGGACGGGGTGTTCCTGACGACCAAGGGCAAGAAACGCGGGCGCAAGAGCAAGGCCGAGAAGGAGCGCGAGCAGCGCGCCGAGGAAGGGAGTCTACGGGCGGGGATGATGGATCGGATGGGGTCCGTGGATGCGGAGGGCGCCTCGGTGAGGGCCGGTGCTGGGGGAGGTACAGGGCAAGGAGGAGGAGGAGGCGGAGGAGGCGGGGATGATGCTGATGAGGATGATGATTTTGATGATGAGGGTGAACTACTGGGTAGGGAGGAAGGGACCACGGATACGGAGGCGGAGAAGAAGAATCTTGCGTATGTTTGACACCTTTCCTTTCCTTTCCTTTACTTGGGTTTCCCCTCCTCCCCTGATTGCGTGGTGTAGTTTGTGGTGATGGTCGAAAAGTCAAAGGAAGGAGAAAAAAAAAAGCAAGCAAGAGTGGAAGGAAGGGTGAAACAGTCCACGAAAGACAGAAGGAAAAGAAACGAAACGAAGAGAATCCCAAACTAACCAGAGTGGTGGGCGGCTGGACCGAACAGATTACTCGTGGACGCGTTTAATCCGCTGCAGTCGGAGCGATACGATCTGTTCAAGCGAGCGAAGCTACGAAAGGAGACGCTACGGAGAATTGTCAATCATGCGCTCTCGCAATCGGTGCCGGCTAGCGTGGTGACGACGATTAACGGATTTACGAAGGTGTTTGCGGGCGAGATTATCGAAAAGGCTCGAACGGTGCAGGCGGAATGGGCCGAAGCCCATGACCAGGCGGCCTTAGCTGCTGTGGCAGCCTCCAGTTCCACCTCGACCACCTCGACCACCCCAACCACGACGAACCATCATCTCGGAGTGGTCAAGCCACAGGGCATGATAGATAGAGGCGGACCACTGCTGACGACGACTGCTGCCAAAAGCGAAATGAAGGCCAAATTACCTCCCAATCCGCACCGGGGGCAGCTCCTTCCGGCCCATTTGAGGGAAGCGCTTCGGCGGTATAAGCGAGATGGGGAAGGAGGTGGCGTTGGATTCTCCGGATTGAGTATGGGCAATCTGGGGGTTCGGGGGTCGGTGACTTGGGCTGCAGGTAGCGTCGGAGGACGGCGCATCTTTCGTTGAGTGTTGACGAGGTTTGACGAGGTTTGACGAGAGTCGGCCAAGACCCAAGACATTTAGGGACTGAAGGACTGAATCATGAAGAGGAATGGATTTTGGTCAGGTGGGGGGTTTTGAGGTTAGAAAGAGTAAAGAGAGGGCCCCTCGGAAATTGGGAGAGGGAATGGGAGAGGGCGAGGGTCAAAGTGCCAAGAAAAAAGAGACCCATCAATCATCCCTACCGTGGATACCGTGGATAAACCCTCTGTCTGTCAGTGTCAAGTGAGTGAGTGAGTGTACGCCCGCCGTACGGTACTCCCTGTTTTCTTTTCTTTTCTTTTCTTTTCCGACCATCCAAATTTTTCTTCTCCCACCTGCCTGCCACCTATCGAAAAAGCGCAGAATGGTGACAGGTCGAAGATGGCGATGTTTTAGACTAATAATACGCGTTTGTCTCCATTATAGTGAGAATGGGTTTCAATGGAGGCTTGATAGTCATTGATCAACGCAACGCAACGCAACGGCAAAAGAGGGGGGCTATAATTAGTTGTTTTCTGGATGATTATTATTTTTCTTTTTGCATTGTGCATGCAAGAAGGCGAATAAGGCGAATAAGAGGAATAAGAGGGCCACGCAAGTGTATTAATGGCATCATAGGGCTCGGCATGGCGCAATTTAGCCAGCCAAGAATGGCCAATCTCTTGTCGTCCGCCCCTGGAAAGTGTGCCAGGAGTGCCAGGAGTGGCAGAGAGTAAGTTACTAGTAGTCCCTCTCAGTCCCTGAGCCTTACGGGTTTCGGCTGGAAGGCTTGGCAGCTCCCTTTTCGGGGCTACTCCAATTCCATCTGGTATTACTGATAAATCGGGCATATGAACGACCCGCCCTACTATCTAACTATTCTGTACTGTACGAGTACGGAGTAGTGCTCACACTCACACTCACACTCACACTCACAGTCTTTACAGTACTTACGGAGTACTCACTCACTCACTCACTCACTCACTTACTCACTCACTACACCTGCTGCTGCTGCTGTTGCTGCTGTTGCTGCTACCGCTGCCGCCGCCGCTCTTACTGTTACTGTCCCTTCCTTTCCTACCTTCCTTCTTTCCCCTTCCTTCCTTCCTTCTTCCCCTCTTCCTCTTCCTCTTCTTCTATTCACTTCTCCTTCTCTTGTCATTCCTTCCTTCCATCTCTTCTACTCACTTACTTACTCACCTCATCCTGCTTCTCCTTCTTCTTACCTCGGCTGTTGGTTGTATCTATGAATGGCTCGCTTGCGTGCCAACTCCAGCCTGTCTTTCTTTGCTCTGTGAATATACATTAGACCCATATTACAATCCTCCTTCATTTCCAGCATGCAGTCATTACAGAAGTCCGGCATTTACACTCGCCTACGGGATACTTTATGGAATCCCAACGCTCCCCCCGGAGACCCTCGCAAAAGTGTCAAGTGGATCGATGTAGGCCCTCCCTCGTGCTCGTCTGTCTACGGCCACGCCTCGTGGGCAACACAACAACAGCACTAACATACTGACCGGACTGGCTAGGGTCTTCGCGGGATTGCTTCTTTCCTCGTTGTTCTCACCCACCTGGCCCGCGCCTGGGACTATGATCTCTTCGCGCCAAGAGACAAGGAGGGAGTGCCTCCCCGGGTCCTCCAGTGGCCCATCCTCCGCATCCCATGGCAGGGACGACTCGGAGTCACCATCTTCGCTTTCCTCACCGGCTATGTGTGTGCCTTGAAGCCGTTGAAGTTGTCGCGGGCAGGTAATCACCTCAGTGCGTTTTCGACCATTGCCAAGAGCGCCTTCCGCCGCCCTCCGCGCTTAATCTTCCCAGCCACCATTGCCCTGTTTATCTCGTGGGTCATGGCCCAATTCGGTGCCTTTATTGTCGCCAACCGCTCCGACTGCTGGTGGTGTCGATATGCCGCCCCGGATTTGGAAGATTCGTTCTTCAAGGAGGTCATTCGCCTGGGAGGGAACTTCCTCAGCACCTGGACCACCGGGTACATGGCCTACGATGACCACCAATGGGCGTTGCTGCCGTTGCTGAAGGCGTCCATGCTCGTCTATGTCCTGCTCTGCGCCACCATGTACGTCCAGTTCCGGTTTCGCATTGCCATCTATATAGGCATGATGCTATACTTCCACCAGGACGCCGCCAAGGATACTGGTAAGCTCCACACCCCGGTTTCCAAACTTCGGCCCCTCGCCTCCTCACTAACTCGCCACCCCCTGGGTAGAAACCTTCCAACTCCAAGCCGTCTATGGCATGCTCCTCAGTGATATGTCTTACGACACCACCTTCCGCTCCCTCGTCGAGGCCCACCGCTGGCCGCGCCGCATCCTCGCCATCGTGATCACTATCGCCGGTCTCTTGATTTGCTCCTATCCCGGCGAGCACCCCGAATGGGCTACCTGGTCCGACTACATGTTCAAGCTGGCCCACTACATCTTCCCTCCCGAAGTCAACATTGGCAAGCGGTACAGTGCCATCGGCGTGGACATGATCATCTTCGCCATCTTCATCTCACCCGGGACGCAGTCCTTCCTGGCGAACCGCCTCCTCCTCTGGCTCGGCAAGCAGAGTTTCGCCGTCTACCTCGTCCACGGCACTCTCCTGCGCACTGTTCTGTGCTGGATGCTCTACGGCATCACCGGCCAACCATGGGAGGAGACTGTCGACGAGAACGGCCAGACTGTCCTCCCCCCGTGGTTGCCCATCCGCCCTCCCTGGGTCGTTGCCCTCTGTATCCCGCTCTGGATCGGGCTGGTTTACATTTGCGCCTCCCTGTGGACTGCCTACGTTGACCCTCTCTGCGCGCGCCTCACGGCGTGGATCGAGAAGAAGGTCTTTGACGAACAAGAAGAGAAGGCCTCTGAGCTGCCGATGCAGTTGCGACCGATGCCTACCACTTAATCCAGAGGCCTACCATGAGGAGGCGGTTTCCCGGGTTTTTCTGAATTAAAGAGCAGCATGTGAAGATAGGACTTCTTTCTGGCTGGTCCAGGTCCTTGGGGTGTTTTGTCCATAGCCATCTTTTGATATATATAAATATGTATTTCGCTTCTTTTTTATTCTTGGGTCTGGCAGGTTTGGGATGGTGGGAAAGGTGGTGGGGACATTTGGAGATGGATGGAGTACTTGACATATACCTCGCATCCTCAGGTTCACATGTACTCATAACTTTGGGGTAGTCAAATGCACTCCTATTCGTACCCTGCTGTGCCTATGTAAGAAGATTTCCTTGCTTATGTCCGAGGAAGGTGAAATTAATGGGTAATTCAAGTAGCCCACTGATTGTGCAGGGCTGGAGTATATACAGATGTAGTCTAGTTCAATACAGGACTGACACGAGCACTCTTAAAGAACCACATATCGTCCAACGAGACTTCTTCTGCTTCATCTTCCTCCTTGGCAATAGTCTCCAGGGGCCAGGCAATACTCTGTGCGGGTTTTGGGATCTCCTCGAGAATCAATCCGCACGGCTAGAAGGATATACAAGATGGATTGATATACATGAGAATATACATGCACACATGCGTATATATACAGAAATTATATACATAAGTACTAAAGTAATGATCAACATCCTACAAATGACTAAATCTCCTTTCCATTTTGTGTTCCCTTCCCCTTCCCCCTCCCCCGCCACCCTGATAACCTACTCCGGCGGCAGGGGGGAGGGGAAGGGAAGGGAAGGGAAGGGAAGGGAAGGGAAGGTATTGTAGTATCAAAGCCGCATGCCGATCTGGTCTGGTCCATCTGTCTGGGGATGAGTAGTGAACTTAATGTGACGTGATGGAGGGGAGTCACGAACCTTTTTTTTTGTTTATATATATAAATACCTGTATGTTCAGGGCGAGGCTGAGCCAGCGTTTAAGTTTGAGATTCATTTGGTGATGCTGATTCTGACCCGTGATGGCCGACGGCCGACCTTCCGTGGTGCGGTTGGACCAAGGCTGGGAATTTTGAAATCTGGAAGTTTGGGCTGTTCCCAGCCTTGGTCCAGTCAGGGCCTAGCCTGAGGAAGGGAGTGAGGTTGCCCTATATCTTACATATAGGGTTGAGTTGAGTTGAGTTGAGTTGAGTTGAGTAAAGATGCTTGTGCTGATGCTGCTTGGTGATGGCATGGCCGGGTCTGTGGGGATGATATTAGTGATTAGTGGATTGGGGGAGTGGGTAGCTTGACGGACTTTTTGTATATATATATATATATATTATGTGTTGTGTATATGTTTGCATAGGCCGAGATTGGCCAGTGATTAAGTTTGCAATTGAGATTTATTTGGTGATGCTGTCGACCAATTGATTCTCACGGCCGACCTTCCGTAGTGCGGCTGGACCAAGGCTGGGAATTTTTGGGAAGTTTGGATACTTTGGGCGGTTCCCAGCCTTGGTCCAGCCAGGGCCTAGCTTGAGGAAGGGAGTGAGCTTGTCCTCTAGAAAGAGGGTTAATCTGTGTAGGCGGAGGTGTTAGCTGCGAGGTTGATCTGGTTGCTGGGCTCATACATGGAGAGAAGACAGGAGACGAGAAGGAGACAGGAGACACGGTGCGAAAGAAGTTGATGGATCAGGACTTACTAGGGTGTTGAACCCTTTCCCTTCATCCTGAAGGATGGGAGAAGGACTTGGTATTGTGGGTGGCTAGAGCGGGAGCTATTCCTGCTAGAGCCAGCTCGTGGTTGAAGCTGTGTCTCAAGGATTAGCTTGGGGGTTGAGCTGTGGGATGGAGGAGGGATAATGGCCAGAAGACAGGTCTTTTGCTATACACGTACCAGGTCTCGAGAGCGGTTTCTTCGAGGGACCGCATACTGAACTCTAAGAGGTCTTGCAAGTCAGACCTAGAGTATGGATCTGAAGTGTGTTGTTGGTTCACCACCAAAGGACACCATGAAAGGATATTCACGAGAAAGAGATAGCTACAGGGGGTGATGAAAGAGAGAAAAGAAAAAAAGGAGCAACACGAACAACACCAGCTCACGACAACAACGACATCATAGGGCTCCGCTTCTAGGCAACGGTCGACCCCAGTGCTGCATCGCATCGTCGCCGACTAAGCGACACAGACGGGCTCACTGGCCATATTGAATGAGAGTGCATGGGATCAGAAACATGCGTCCTTTCTCACCTTTTCACTTCATGCCGGCCGCTTCTCTGATCCCGAAGCAGACGCAGGCGATTCTTGTTCTAACTGCAGGACCTGTTTTCGTTCAAGGGATCTATACTGATAGCTGATACCACCAGTTAGAACACTGATACACCAGCCACAACACTGATAAACAGGCCGGAACATGAGCCCCCCCGAGATAAACCAGCAGACCGAGCTGCCAATCCGCTTGAAGCCGGCACACACTCGAAGCGTTACGTTGGCGCGCCAGGATCATCGACATCTCGCGAGTGCCGGCATCTTGCATCACCCCGAATATCGCTACGACCGGGTCCTTCACATTCAAGATAAATCCCTCCCCAGCGTCGGGCTTCTGGCCATGAGACCCCGTCACAGACCCACGGAAGAGCCACCCCCGGCCGATCTATCCAGCGCCGTCGTGTTCGTTGTCACAGGTAAGTTCTGCGGGAATTTGACTTAGGGCTCGGGCTCGGGCTCGGGCTCGGGCTCGAATTGTGAAACTGATATGCGGCCAACGCAGGAGCGCCCGGCGCCGGCAAGACCACCGTCGCCGTCGACCTGGCCAAGGACGAAGAGCTCGGCTACCTGGAAATCGACGCCCTCGTCCAGCAAGAGGAGCGCAGGCTGGGGTTCCGTCTTTCGAAACCGGTCCCCGACGGCGAGGGCGAGCACAAGATCGTTCCGAGCGCCGTGCTCTTCAGCCTCATCAAGCAGGAGATCGCGGAGCAGATGGCCGCCGACGTGTACGAGTTCGTCATCGACGGCCTCGTCATGATGCCGGCGGCGCATGACTTCTTGGATCGAGTAGGGTTCACCACCCCACAGGACCGGAGCTTGTGCTAACGGGTGGTGGGTGTGTAGTGCTTCAACTTCCAGCACACCCTGCTGCTGCACGCCGACTCCAAGATCCGCTTCTCCCGCTGGTCGTATCGGCGCTCGATGCTGAATGGGCCTCGCATCTCCCGTGCACAGTACGACCGTGCCCGCCACAAGTTCTTCCGGAATTCGCAGCCCTTCCTGGTCGCCGATAGGGTTTACCTCTCCGAAGCGCATCAGGGCCTCACGGAGTCCACACGGATGGTAGGTGTGGAAGCAATCGGGTTTTTGGAAAGAAGATCAGATGACTGATGATAATGCGGCCATCGTCTTAGTTTGACACGGGTGAAATGCCTCAAATGTATTGGTATCCTAGCCTTCGTCGTTGCGTTCAAGTGAGTTTCTTGCCCCAAGCTCAGAGACGTGGTACTGATCCTTTGGTAGCAGGTGCTTATTCATCAAGCAGGGAGATACCTCGATGCCATGATTGAGGCGGAGAATTGAGGCACCGGGCGAGGTTCAGGGTCAGAAGCGAGACGTGTAGTGTGTGATGACTGACGTTGTTCCTCACTGCTTATTGATCTAGTCCTTTGGAACTTCTGGCTGTATTGGACTGCAGTATAGCTGTGCCTGTTTGTATTTGCGACGAGGCGGATGGTGCAAAAGAAAGGAAGGAGATTAAAGAAGTGTTGTTAGTGATGGACTTCAACTGAGTTAAATCCCCGGTGCTGACAAAGCCCAGACACTGAGTCCCAACCGTGAGGAAACTATGGACAAGATCATTGCAGATCCCAAATCCCAATGCATTCTTAATAAACAAGGTTGGAAGCACATGGTAATCATGCAGATGATGAAATGAAAGAAAATGAGAATGAAAATCGAACAAAGCACCCATAATATACAGAGAAATACAACTCCCAAAAGTCCACTCCAGCTAGCTGATCATGTCCAGTCCGCATCCTTTCTGGTGCAGGGTCTAGTGTGTGGAATTCATCGCTTCATCGTTGAACGGGCCTGCTGGCGCTGCTGCTCCAACAGCCTCATGTGCGCCTCGCGGCGGGCCCGGTTGCGCTCCTCGCGCTTATACTCCTCCTCTTCCTTTCTCCGCCTCTCGTAGTCCTCCGCCGTCTTGCGGTCCTTCTCGCTCAACCGCGGGGGCTGCGCCACCGATCCGTCCTCGTTCAGCTTGGGTCCCGTGCCACGGATCTCGTCGATCTTGCTGCTTGCCTCCTGCTTGATTTTGTCCTTGGACTGCTTGAAGTTTTGAATCGCACGGTCGATATAGCTCACCTGCTGCTCCGGAGCACGGGCAGCGGCAGCGGCGGCGGCGGCGGCTTCCCGCTGCTTAGCAGTTTCAGCCTCCATCATCTCACGGAGCATGCGAATGGGGTTCTTCTGCTCTTGGCCGGGAGCCAGCTCAACCTTTTCCACCTGGGCGATCCCGGCCCATTGGCGGAAAGCAGGCTTGGAAAGCAGGTACGCCTGGGTCATACCAACGAGACCGGTGCTCGTGAAGTACAGCTGCAGAGCCGCAGGGAAAAAGGCCATGAACATGAAGGAAATGGCAGGAAGGCCGTACTGCACCGCCCTTCCAATCTCGGTGTTCTGCATGGCGTTGCCTCCAGACTCTCCTCCTTTCTGTTGCGGGAGGCCGCGGTTAGCAAGCGTGCCTCGGTCCAGGAGCGGAATGGGAGACAAGAACGAGTCATCGAAAGGTGGCAGCACATACCTTGAGGGAGAAGTACAAGAAGAAGGAGCTGACGGCGGGCAGGATGTAGAGGGGGTCGGCAATTGTAAGATCCTGGAGCCAACCAACATGCTCCGAGGTTAAAGCGGGCACCGGCAAGGAAGTCATGCCTTTGATTACCCGGTAGCACCCAAAGCCGAGGGGAATCTGGATCATGGGAATCATTGCCTTCCAAGGCTGGATGCCGTGCTTGGTGTGCAGCTCCTGCATGTCGGCCCGGGCCTTGTTCATCTCGAGCATGTTGCTCTCACGCGAGGCGGCCATCTGCTTGGCCCGGATCGGGGTCGTGAGGTGTTTGATGTTGTTGAGCTTGGTCGTGGCATTGGCAGCCTCGAGCGTGGGCTTCACCATGGCCAGACGGACCAGCAAACCAGTGCCGATAATACTCGCCCACCACGGGAGTCCCGAGTAGATGTGAACATGCTCGATGATCCATTCTATTGTCGAGGAGAAACCCCAGCCGTAGTCCAACCCCAATTCTTTCAGGTAGCCAATCTTCTCCGGGATCGTCGTGATGTCAATCTCCACCAAGTCTGGCACGGCCTCAACAACTTCGGGAGTAGGGACGACGGTAAGAGCGTCTGCGGGGGCGGCCGTGGTCGAATTGAAACGAGCAGCGGAGATAGCAGGGATGGCGGACGCAGACCGCAGCGAGGAAGTCTTAGCCATGGGCCGGCTGGACGCTCCATAGCGAAGAGCGTTTCTGGAGGCTTGCGGCCGGAATGAGGACATCTAGAGGACCGAGTTAGTTAAACTGGGGGAGTTGGGGAAATTAGAGCGAAGGCGTAAATAAACTCACCGATCGACTAGAGCGCGAGAAAGCAAGCAATCGCTGGCGGGCAGTGGCAGGCATAGCGCCGCGGCCAGCAAGACCAGTTCCTCCCAACATGGTTGTTGAATTGAAATGCCGAGTTGGGGACTGGAGAGGAGACAATCGGAGGGAGTGACTGGACTGAGGGACACCTGAATGGGAAAATCGGGGCTCCGGCGACGGAGCGCTTTTTTGTTGCCAAGCCGTGTTTTTCTGCCGGGCGGCCGGAGGAGAAGAGGGCCAAGTGACCCAGCATCGTTGGCGGACAACCTGGTCTAGGATCAGAGCAACATTGACCAACTATTATGTATCATGTAGCTATACTTGGTGTTGAGGGGTGAGTCCACAGTATTCGTATTGATCATTTCATTCTCTTTGTGAAGAATATGCTACAGATTTGTCAAATGTATGAGCTTCGCCGGACGCCGTTAGG
The DNA here is from genome assembly GCF_003184695.1 of Aspergillus brunneoviolaceus CBS 621.78. Lineage (NCBI taxonomy): Eukaryota > Fungi > Ascomycota > Eurotiomycetes > Eurotiales > Aspergillaceae > Aspergillus > Aspergillus brunneoviolaceus. The sequence goes on along the minus strand of NW_020290744.1, from coordinate 215,343 downwards.
TCAAGCCTATCAACTGATGCTTAGATCTATGTACAGTAGAACTTCTCAACAAACGCGCGCATCCTGCGCTGCTTGCTTTAACAGATGAACTGCGCTCGGGAGACGGCTCCCTAGCCTACCCTGATGACCGCTTCACCGGTTTTAAGGATCTATAATGCTGCCTTCCCCAATCATCATCTACTCCAAGGACGTGGTGTCTTGCAGACCAGCAGCTCTAGTGCTCCGTCGCTGCGGGAGCTCGCGCACTTCAATGCCAGGTCCAGCTGGTCTAGGTCGTCGATGCATAGGGAACACCTGCAATGATCGCGGGGTTAGCACATCTGCCGGTCAACATCGTGGAGAGGAGCAGGTCCGCCCCTGCCTCCCACGACAGGGGTCCACGCCTTCATACCTTTGTGCCGGACCAGCCTAGCCTGTAGGCAGCCTCATGTGCAAACAACTCGCCAAATCCCAACATCAAGCCGTTCACGAAAGGAAGCACCAGGTTGATCGCGGCGCCGCGCAGAATGCTCCAGAACGTCGGGGGCTTGTAGAGGATCAGAGGGGAGCTCGAAGTGGAAGAGGAATGCGAGGAGTCATCGTGGTTGGCGGAATAAACTTCGGAGTCCGAGTGGACAGTCAGTCCAGATTCGTAGAGCTCCCCGGAGTTGGAGAGGTCGGCGGCCATGATGCGGGGAGGGAGCAAGGTATATCAAACGGGGGGTATCTTAGGAGGGAAATATGGGAGGGCTGAGGTTTGTCCAAAACAATGATCTGCTCGCAGAAGTCAAATCAGTGGTTTCCGGTGGAGATGAAGGCCGACAAATCAACAGCCGAAGTGGACGGGGGTAGCTTGTAAGGTATCTTGTTGAGGTTGTTCAACGAGTGGATGGAATGAATGCTCCAATACACCTGACCTGCGCGGCGGTTATGTAAGCCGCAGAGCTGCTCACTCGTCAGTTGCGCAACGCCCAGCACCGATGCGTGTGAAACTGCCAAGGGAGTACATGATGCTTTGAGAATGGGAACTGGTAGTCTATAAGCTACACATAGTATATAAGGTGCATGGTACTTCTACATGGCCGAGTTGACTGCGGAAGACAGTATAGTTATAGCTATCAAGACTGCTGACTGTTTCTGCCTGAGGCTTCAATGTGGAATCGATGAATAGACGGAAGATCCCCTTTTCCGGATGACCAATCAGGCAACAGTGACGTACCTCAGCTTGTCAGCTTGTCCTCATTGTTGTTTCCAGCTTCAACTAGGTATAGTAAAGCTACTACCAGTTGTATCCACTAGATCTCCTTCCTTGTTCCCAAGGCGCCTCCCGCCAACTATCACCTCTTTTGCATACTCCTGAAAATATCTGGACGATACTCTGTTTTAAGTGAACGAGTGACTTCATTCTCAAACCAATTTTCTCCGGCGCCAGCGACCTTTGCAGTCCCGGTTATATCATCAACATGGAGCACCAAGCAGCTCACGATGAGCTAGTATCCCAGTTCTGTGCTATGTCTGGCACTGATGCCGCAGTAGTATGCTTGTCCCTGAATTTTAGAGGAACTGGACTCCACACTAATGTCTACTTCTTACAGGCTCAAGAATACCTGGCGGCCAGCGAATGGGACCTCGAAGCCGCAGTGACCGAGTTCTTTGCCGAGCAGGACGAAGCTATGCAGGGCGCAAACACAGGCTCAGGGCAGCGCCTAGGAGCGGAAACGGGGCCAGTCGCCGGTCGCACACTCGGTGGGAGTTCATCCCAGTCTCCATCCACTACCCCGCAGCCGTCCTCGTCGCGCAGGACCGGACCGAAGAAGAGATTCGCGACGTTGGGCGATTTTGCCTCCGGGGCTGGTGAATCCTCGGAGGAGGAGGACTCCGTGAACCAGGATTTCTTCGCGGGAGGGGAAAAGTCTGGCCTCGCCGTGCAAAACCCGGACGACATCAAGAAGAAGATTATCGAGAAGGCCAAGAGGTGAAACCTGCCACCGGTAGCATGCCCAGAAGGAGGCTAACACTGTAGTAGAACCCAGCCGCCCTCCTCGGATGAACCAAGCAGACAGTCGCACTTCACGGGCACAGCACGTACCCTCGGTGGCGATGATGCTCCGAGCAGGGTAATCGAAGCCCCGAGCGCGCCCGCTACGCAAGTGCCGCAACGAGTCCAGAGAACGCTTCATTTCTGGGCCGACGGATTCTCCGTCGACGATGGCGAGCTGTACCGCTCCGATGACCCCCGGAACGCAGAGATCTTGGAGGGGATCCGACAGGGTCGTGCTCCTCTCTCGATCATGAACGTACAGTCTGGCCAAGAGGTGGACGTGGAAATCAACCAGCACGAGGAAAAATACGTCAAGCCAAAGCCCAAGTACAAACCCTTTTCTGGCCAGGGGCAGCGACTGGGAAGCCCTACGCCTGGCGTGTCGACCTCTGCCGCGGCCCCAGCCCCAGCTCCAGCTCCAGCAAGTCAGGCCTCAGAGCCACCTAAGCCTACTGTCGATGAATCTCAGCCCACCATCACCCTGCAAATCCGCCTTGGCGATGGCACACGACTCACGTCTCGCTTCAACACTACCCACACGATTGGGGATGTCTACGAATTTGTGTCTGCGTCCAGCCCCGCTAGCCAGTCCCGCCCGTGGGTCTTGATGACTACGTTCCCCAGCAAGGATCTTACGGACAAGGGTGCTGTCCTGGGGGAAATGGCCGACTTCAAGAGGGGCGGCGTTGTGGTGCAGAAGTGGCAATGAGCGTGCAATGAGGCCGTGGACTAGAAGTTATGCAATGAGCCAGGCGTAGATAGTCTCTGGAGGTCTAAAACTAAGAAATGAGATGAGATGATTCATGAACAATGGGGATGATCTAATGATTCCGTGTATTACTGAAGGTCAGATGAAAGCGGAATTTAAAAACTCCCGACCTTCGTAATAAATAAGAGCAAATTGCGAAGCTGAAGCTGAACCCGAGTATCTTTTCCGGCGTTCCTGTCGCCAAGCCCGATTGATAAGCAACCTCCGCGGAATGACGCAGAAAAAAAACGCGCCCGAAATCGGCCATCGCCATCAATTCCATTCATTCCCCCACCCGCTAAACAGACTGTCTGCTCCTCCATTGATTCTCCGTCTATTCAGTAGAAAACAAGAAGATGCCTCTGGACGGAGTTAAGAACGTGGTGCTGGTGAGAGAACTTCCAATCCCTGTGCCTTTGCTGGAATATTTGCCCCTCCTCCTCTTATCGATAACGCGCAGTGGAGGGTCATACTCCAGCATACTCCAGCACACGCACCTGCGAACCTACTACACCCTCACTCCAGAAATCCCGCCCTCAACAACCCCAGCTTCCTGCGAGGATATGCGACTAACATCTCTGATCGGGAACAGGTCCTCTCCGGCAAAGGCGGCGTCGGCAAATCCTCCGTGACGCTGCAGCTGGCCCTGGCGCTCTCCCTGCAGGGCAAATCCGTGGGGATCCTCGACATCGACCTCACGGGGCCCTCGATCCCGCGCTTAGTCGGCCTGGAAGATGCAAAGATCACGCAAGCGCCCGGCGGCTGGCTGCCTGTTCCCGTGCATACCGCTGTAGATGCACCAGCCTCAGCATCGTCATCGCCACCTTCTCCTACCCCTACCACCACAACGACACCCGCTCAAGACCACCACCGAGAACCCACCACATCCACCCCCTCAAAGACCTCCTCCCCCTCCACCCCCCGCGGCCCACTACACTGCATGTCCCTCGGCTTCCTGCTACGCTCCCGCTCCGACGCCGTCATCTGGCGCGGCCCCAAGAAAACCGCCATGATCCGACAATTCCTCTCGGACGTCCTCTGGGGGGAGACCGACTATTTGCTGGTCGACACCCCGCCCGGCACGAGCGACGAGCACATCGCCCTCGCCGAGCAGCTCCTCACGCTGTGCAGCACCGGCCCTACCTCACCCTCCTCCGCCCCTCAATCCCCAGCGACGCAGGCAACGCCCCCCCGCCTCGCCGGCGCCATCCTCGTAACCACCCCGCAGGCCATCGCCACCTCCGACGTGCGCAAGGAAGTCAACTTCTGCGTCAAGACGCAGATCCCCACGCTCGGCGTCATCGAGAATATGTCCGGGTATACGTGTCCGTGCTGTGGGGAGGTGACGAATCTGTTTTCGAGCGGGGGCGGGGAGGTTATGGCGAGGGAGATGGGGGTCAGGTTTCTGGGGAGCGTGCCGGTGGATGTTGGGTTTGGGGCGTTGGTGGAGGGGAGGGGGATTGGGGCGGATGGGGAGGGGAGTGATCAGGAGGAGGATGCGGAGGAGGAACAGGAAAAGGAAAAGGAAAAGGTGGATGATGATCGGCCTTTGGTTGAGAAGTATCAGGAGGGGTGGTCGTATGCTCGGTTTGAGGGGTTTGCGAGGACGTTGATTGCGGAGATTGAGGGGTAGAATTCCTTTGTGGGCTTGGGGTTTGGGTTCTATAAACTTGTGAGGTGAGAAGTATATAGGTGGATGCATTTATCTTGTTCATGTTCATATATGATGTCCTTGTGTGTGTACGGTGGGAACGATACCATGGTTTCTGAGTTTGAGAAGACTGTCGGGGAGATTCGGTCTAGAATTGAAGATTGTCTGCATGTGCATGTGCATGTGCATGTGCATTTGAACTTGTATCCCAAAGGTTGGGACTTGCATATTGGATTGGAGTCATGAAATAGCATACAGTCGTATATCATCAATCATAGACAGAAAAACAGATCATTCAGTCATCATGGCCGTGGGCTGGCCGCTCCAGCATTGCCCGCAGCCTCATTTCTGCTGTCACCGGACTACGTCCATACTCGGCATCGTTCATGATATACCGGAGCCAGCCGAAGAGGCTCCGCATATCGACCATCGAGGACGGTCGGGGTGTCCCCGAAAGGTGGTCTTCGCCAGCTTGCGCGGTTCCTACATTGCTCGTACTGAGCGGCCGACTGCGACGGGATGCCTCGGGAGGATAGTGGCTCTCGGCCTGCGCGTCCAGCAATGTCTCCGACACCAGTGCCGGTGTAATCATCTCGTAGGTCCGGCGTCGGGCGTCGTTCTTCACCTTCCTCCCCAGGAGACCTCGGCCACTGGCGCTCGACTTGGACGCGATCTCCCTGGTGGTCAGAAGCAAGTCAACCCCAGTGTCGCCATGCGCCGACTGCAAGGCTGCCGAGGATCGTGGGGTCGTGGGCTGAACCTGCAGCGATGCGCTGTCCGCGGGTAAGGACATTCTCGAGTGAGACCCCGTCCTCGTTGTCGTCGTCGTCGTCGCCTGTCGGAGTTGGCCCCAGTACCGAAAGGGCGGAGCGGAGTGGAAATCACGCCCGTCGGCAACGCTGTTATCGTCGTCATAGATGACAACGTCGTTGTCGGCCTGTCGCTCGTGGTCGGAGCTTGCTTCATCCACCGTCAACAGGCCGCCGGGCGGAGCGCGGATCTCGCCCAGGGGCGCGATATGGCTCCCGTACTCGTTGGCCAGGCTCAGCTTGCTGCGACCGCAGATCTCGCCGATGGCGTCGAGCGTGTGCCGGATATCGGGCTCGATGGCGCGCAAGATGCCATCGATGCTAAAATCCTCTTCGGAGGGGAGCGCCGGCGCATGAGGGCGGCTGCTCGAGCGCGAAGAGAAGAAGAGGAATGAGCGCCGTGAAGGCATCGTGGCTGCAGTGGATGTCGCATTAGGGCTTTCTCCGGAATATGCTCGCACCAGCACGGGTTGAGACCCTAAGGTGGTGGTGGTGGTGGTGTTGATGGAGGAGGATGGCCGAGAGGTTGCGGGCCGGCCCTTGGCTGATAAGGGCCTGGCATAACCATTCAACTGACGGAGTGCAGTGGCACGATGTGCTCGAGAGGACTCAGCAGTCAGAGACAGGTCATCGTTGCGATAGGGATGATGCGTGGATGGAGAGGGTCGGACAGTCTCGACCACCGCAGACGAGGAGGTATGGGTATGGGTATGGGTATGGGGGTGAATATGCAGAGGGCTGAGCTGCGACCATCGGCGGCGCGGGAAGGAAGACGACGAGGATGACGGGGCAAAAGAAGCACCCGTGTGGGTGAACAGCCTGTCTGAGTGAAGATCCATTGTTCCGGCCAGCCGATGACAAACAAGAATCCCAGCCAGTGTGGATGCAAGGCTAGACTAGAACGTGGACCGAAGGGGAGGAGGGGAGGGGAGGGGAGGGGGAGGAGGGGGACAACAACGAAAAGCGAGGATGACAACACCACCATCACCATCACCCATCACCATCACCACCACCAAAAGCTACACCATCCTCCCCAAGGCGATGATCAACCCCACCTTACGGTCTCAACGCGCAGCTGAGACGGCGGCAGCGGCAGCGGCAACAGCAACAGCAACAGCAACAGCAACAGCAGTGGCAGTAGCGGGGAGGACACAGATCAACGGCACGAGACACGTAGGTGGTTGTTCCAGCGCATCAGTCACTGGGAACACAACCACGCATGAGCTCCGCGTAACCCTGTGGTGTGGCTGTCTGAGACCATGATCGCCATCGCCATGACTCCCGAGCGTCGGATGACACGCTGATCAATGCGACCAGGCTAGCTTCTGCAAGACCAAGAGAAATGAAGATGGTTATGTACTGTATATACCGTATGTAGGCGTAGATGTAGATGCAGATGTAGATGTACTGTACAGTAAGTAGCAAACGCGGAAGTATAAGGTTGCTCTTCAATCGTATACTCCCTCCGCTTAGAACCACCAACTGGTCAGCATGCCACCACCTGTAACTTACCTCTTAACTACTCCGTAACTACCACCACTAAGTAAAGTAACTTCCGTACCTCTCCACTTCCTTCCCCTCTCTTCACTCTTCCACTCCCTCCCCGACTTCCCCAAAACATTGTTGTTTGTCAACCATCTGTGCGCGTCCTTCAGCCTGGCCTATATCCGACCTTACTTCCAGAATGAACAACTTCCGTGTATGCATGCATCCATCCATTTCCACCCACCTCCCCTCACCCGGGCTGACAATTCCATCTCCGCGGTAGTTTGGCGACTCCGACGAGTCGGCCTCCGATCTCGATGACGATACATCCGGCCTGCCATTCCCGGAACCTCTGTCCCGTGCCTCCTTTCTCGCACCGGATTTCGACCCCGCCACCTACCTCTCCTCATTGACCAACCGACACCAGAGCCTGGAAGACTTGCGACAAGAACTACGGGACCTCGACCAATTGCTCAGCCGGGAGCTGCTCGACCTGGTCAACGAGAACTACCAGGATTTTCTGTCGCTGGGGATCGCACTGCAGGGTGGAGAGGAGAAGGTCGAACAGGTGCGCGTCGGGCTCCTGGCCTTCCAGCGCGATGTGCGGGCGATCCGCGATAAGGTGGAGGCCCGACAGGAGGAGGTCGAAGGGCTGCTGAAAGAGAAGAAGCGGTTGAAGGGTGAGGTCAACGTGGGACGCGCGTTGCTGGACTACGTGGATCGCATCGAGGAGCTGGAGAGGAAACTCATGATCGGAGACGCCGCTCGCCAACCTCGCGCCGACTCCTCCGCTACCGAGGTCGAGTCGGACTCGGACTTTCTGGACAGCGCCAGCGATGATAGTGAGGAGGAACTAACAAACGGGGCTTCGGCAACACCGCTCGTTTCGCTGAAAACGCTCGAGCACCATATCCAGAAGTATTTGTACCTGACGAGGCTGGCGGCCCGGATTGGCGAGGAACATCCCTTCATCCAAGGCCAGCGAACTCGGGCCTCGAAGATTCGATCAGCGCTGCTCCTGGATCTGAAAACGGCCCTGGACCAGGCCAGCCATGCGGGTGACAAGCGAGACAAGAGAACGATGGCTATCTTACGCCTCTACAAGATCATGGGTGAGGACGCCACAGCGGTGTCTGCACTGAAGAACATGAAATCCTAGATTCTCTCTCCCGAGAATAGGAGTGAAGCCACTTGTGCATAGCGTCGGCGTTGGGGAAAAGTCTTATGCTTTGGAGATATATGTCAAACAATACCATTATACACCGTGTCCTGCCTAATGAAACATATTCTGTACACTCGGGATATTCAAGAAACTATATTTATGGGCCATGCATGCTGGTGGTGTCTGGGGTTTGGTCGGACTTGAATTCGCCGTTTAAGCTGAAGCCGGGGCCATTCGTGGAGCTCAACACCTGGAGTTGTGGGTTAGCGACAGGTCCTTGACCGGAGGACTTTTTAAAATGGATGGTCGCTGACTTACCACCTCGTAGATCTCTTTAACTATGCGATCGTTCATGGCGGCGGCATCCTTCTTGATCTGCTCCAGAGCGATACGCATGTTGTCGCGCAATTGCTCCGGGGAGAAACCCAACTGGCCGATGGGAAGACGAATGACGGCAGCACGCTCTCTGTAGGTCGTACCACCACGTAGCATCTCGACCCGGGAGGCCACATCTTCAACCACCGTACCCATCTTTGCGCTGGGCATCAGACCGCGGGGACCCAGGAACCTGCCCAGGCCGGCTTTGCTCAAGGCCTCCATACTGTCCGGATGGGCGATACAGCGATCGAAGGGAATGTTGCCACCCTTCACCGCATCGAAAACCTCCTGTTCTCCGACCAGAACAGCACCCGCATCGCGAGCTTCCTTCTCCTGTCTCGAACCGGGGGGACAGATGACGGCGATTCGAGATTCCGTCGAGATCGAATGGGGCAATCGGAGCATGTTGCGGATGACGGGACCGTCTCGCTTGGACTTCAGGCGGATGTGCAGTTCATACTTGGAGACAGTGGGCTGGCGGCCGACTTCGAAGGCGCGGATATATCTGCAGTCCCCAAAGGTTGAGTGATCAGCGACTGACTTGTCTCTGGGTCGAATGACAATTCCGCGAAGCAGTTTGCACATACCTCATCGCATCGCACAGCGCAAATTGCTCCATATCCTTCAGGTTATGCTGCTTGAATTCCTTGTTCGTGACCTTCTTGCCCTTGACCTTGGCCTTGTCCTTGTTGCTCTTGTAGCCCTGACTCTTGACTCTTTTCACGCTTGCCTTGCTAGCCCATCGCGTCTGCTGAAAAGTGGAAACGACCGAAGCCAAGGGGCCAGGTCGCAGGGCAGATCGACAGGAAGAGACCAATCCCCGTGCCGCAGTGGGCAGCAGTGAGTGCAAGGAAGACATGGCGGCAGGCGTGTTTGAGCCCGGATTCTGAATGAACAAAACGCCCAATGCCAAATGGGAAAGCCGATGTTTTTTGGCCGCCGACGGGAACTCGAGCAAGTTCCGAGTCCGGGCGGCCCTGGAAAGGCGGAGAAACAATACCGCCGGCGGAATCCCGATTGAGTCAAGAAAAGTGCCCCTCTCCGCCCACCCCCGCCTTCTACTTCTTCACTTCTTCCCATCATCCCAATTCTTTTCTCACGAAGAAGCGAAGAAGAGAGATGTCGCAGTTTCAGCTGACTCTGGCCACTCGCGCCAACCCGGCCGCTTTGCTACCTGTCCTTCTGGTTGCCACTTCGCTCAACCAGGAGCAGGAGGTCATTGCTATCAACTACGAAGATAGCGCTGTCTTGAGCAGTGGGGACAAGGCCACCGTCGAACTCACCGGTGCTAACGGTTCGCCTGTCTATGGCTCCGATAATGCGATTAAGGAACTGCGTGCTGCTTTTCCTTTCCTGAACGCCAAGGATGAGAAGTTGGTACGTGGGCTGGATACCGTCCAATTGCACATGGTTCTACGTCTACTAACCACTGCAATGTAGGAGACCGAATGGCTCTCTCAGCTCGAGACTTTCACCACCCTCGACTTCAAGACCCTCGAGCCTCAGCTCCAGCGCCTGAACAACCACTTCCTCCTGCGCTCTTTCGTCGCTGGTTACTCGCTCTCGACCGCCGACCTCGCCATCTGGGGTGCTCTCCGGGCCAACAGGGTTGCCATCTCCCCTGTGCGCAAGGGTGCTCTGGTCAGCCTGACCCGTTGGTTCAACTTCATCGACGAGCTCTGCCCCTGGGCCGCCACTGCCCTCGAGTCCATGAACGCCGTCGCCAAGGAGAAGAAGACCGCCAAGGCCAAGGAGGGAGCCAGCTACGACATCAACCTCCTCAACACTGATAAGGGTGTGGTGACTCGCTTCCCCCCTGAGCCCTCTGGATACCTCCACATCGGACACGCCAAGGCGGCTCTACTGAACGACTACTTCGCCCACGAGAAGTATGCTGGAACCCTGCTGGTGCGTTTCGATGACACCAACCCCTCGAACGAGAAGCTGGAATTCCAGGATGCCATCATCGAGGATCTGGCCCTTATGGGAATCAAGCCGGACAGGCTGAGCTACACCAGTGACTACTTTGACGAGCTCTACGAGTACGCTATCCGCATCATCAAGGAGGGACATGCCTATGCCGATGATACCGACAAGGAGACCATGGCCGAACAAAGAATGGTCGGCGAGCCCAGCAAGCGCCGTGACGCATCGGTCGAAGAGAGTCTTGCTCGCTTCGAGGAGATGAAGCAGGGAACCCCCGAGGGACTGCGGTGGTGCATTCGGGCCAAGATCTCGTATGACGCTCCCAACAAGACGCTTCGTGACCCCGTCATCTACCGATGCAACGTCGCGGAGCACCACCGAACTGGCTCCAAGTGGAAGATCTATCCTACCTACGACTTCGCATGCCCGATCGTTGATTCCAAGGAGGGTGTCACCCACGCCCTGAGAACCATTGAGTACCGTGACCGCAATGCCCAGTACCAGTGGTTCCTGGACACCCTCAAGCTTCGCCATGTGCAGGTCTGGGACTTCGCCCGCATGAACTTCGTGCGGACCCTGCTGTCCAAGAGAAAGCTCACCAAGCTGGTCGAGTCCGGCGCTGTCTGGGGCTGGGATGACCCGCGCTTCCCCACTATCCGGGGTATCCGTCGTCGCGGCATGACGATCCCGGCTCTGCGCGAGTTCATCCTGAAGCAGGGCCCCAGCAAGAACATCGTGAACCTGGACTGGACCCTCTTCTGGGCGACCAACAAGAAGTACATCGACCCCGTTGCTCCGCGCCACACCGCGCTGTTCAAGAACCAGCTGGTCAAGGCCAAGCTGAACGGCGCGCCTGCCGCGTACACCGAGGACAAGCCCAAGCACGCCAAGAACCCGGCGATCGGCACCAAGAAGGTGACCTTCAGCGGCTCGATCCTGTTCGACCAGGAGGACGCCAAGACCTTCAAGCAGGACGAGGAGATCACGCTGATGGCGTGGGGCAACGCGATCGTGCGCAAGATCGAGACCGACGCGGCCACGGGCGTCGTCACCGCCCTGGAGCTCGACCTCCACTTGGCGGGTGACTTTAAGAAGACGGAGAAGAAGGTGACCTGGCTCTCGGCCGACCAGGAGCTCGTCCCCGTCGAGCTGGTCGACTTCGACTTTTTGCTCAACAAGGACACCATGACCGAGGAGGACACCCTCGAGGCCGTCCTGAACCCCCACACCGAGTTCCGGGATGAGGCCGTCGCCGACGCCAACGTTGCCGACCTCAAGGAGGGCGACATCATCCAGTTCGAGCGCAAGGGCTACTACCGTCTCGACCGCCCCTACGCCCCCGGCCAGCCCGCCGTGCTGTTCAACATCCCCACCGGTAAGGCGGGCAAATAGATCCGCTTCCGCTTTTCTGGAGGTATAGACGCCTATGAAGATACAACGAATAAACTTTTCGGATTTATATTGCACTAAAAGACTCGATCAAGTTTCAAGTTTCAAGGTTCTTTTGTTTCTTGTTCTTTCTTGTTCTCTCATTCCAGTTCTCCGTACGTAGACGATCACGGGCCAGTCGTAGTCGTAGTCGTATGGTCCAACCGCGTTCTGGCGGGTGCAGCTCGTCCACAAATCAAGGTGTAGGTAAGCCCTTGACCCAGGACCGAGGAACCCGAGAATCGAATCCATCATCAACCCATCCATAATCATGAGTGGGCTCGGCTCAGGGCTGGCAACTCTGGATTAAGTTAGGTTGGTCGATGGCCCCGGGAGAACTTGATGGCAGGCTCCGTAGATCTGATTCGGTGGATAACCCTACATTGAGTACTCCTAGTAGGTAGTAGTGTATTGGTGAACTGTTTGGCTGCAATTCTGCAATTCCTATTTGCTTATCCAATTAAAGCACCGCCACTTTTATAAGAATAGTATACAAATAATCTGTATATACAATTGTGCTTGTCCATTGCTCCCAATCTCATCCCATGTCCTATCAAAATACATTTTTGGCCAAACCAGCCCCAGTCGCCGTAGCTTGTACTACCGGGATATCTCAACTGGTACGATACCAGGAAGGACCATCCCAAACCCCCACTCCCCCGTCTCTTCTCATTCCAACCCCTCCAATAATCACCATGGCGCAGCAAACTTATGTCACGCAGAATGAGAAAAGTTCTGCAGAACCGCCAAGTCTAATCCAAGAGCCTGTGGAAAACCGTAATGAGAATGACAAGGAGATGGGGCAGCCCAGAGTACGGTAAGGTAAGTGATGACACACAATACAATGAGGACGGAGCCTGGCAAGCGTGATTACGACCGCAAGTAAGCAAGCCATCGGGAAATGGGGGACCCCGACGATGAGTAGTACGGAGTGCCCAAGACGAGCATGACCAGGACCAGAACGGGTGAGGGACAAAAGCACCTGCATCATCGGGCGACTCCCGCGGATGTCGAATTTCAGCCCATGATGGTTGGTGACAGACAGACCTTTTCCCGGAGTGGTTTCTCAAAGATCTAGTGGGTTGAATGGTTGGGACGAGGCTTTGCGTCTAAGCCGCAGACAACACATCAAATGGCGCATTCAAGGTATGATGCCCGAGAAGCCCATTTTCGTCATATTCCCCAGTCAATCAGTGAGGCTGATGCTTAGTACTCTTACCGGGATTCTGTTAAACAGAACCCCCCCCCCCCCCCGGCCCTCTGGTCGGGCAAAGGACAAATCCGCAGCAGCACGAGGCGATGGAATATGTTTTATGATTACGCGCCACTGGCCCTAGACATACAGATGAATACGATACAGGATCATAATGTACTTGCCTTGCTCCGGCCATGCCTTCTGTTAGTTGGTCGCTCCTGATTTATACAATCCTTTTTTTCTTTGAACATTTGGGAGGATAGGGTACACAGCACTTTCCTCATGCAGTTATTGCTGGGGTATGGCGATGAGGGCATGTCAGCCTTCAGCAGTCTCTTGCACTTCGGTGTGAGTCACAGCCAGAATGGTGCAGAAGTTGCCAGTAGATTCCAGGTGACACTTTGCATGTGTGCTTGTGGTCAGAAGACCTGAAGACGGAGCATGCCCTCCCTGTTGATTGGTTGCCTCATCTGTCTTATGGCCAGGGTGTCTGCCAGGGAAGAGAAGAGAAGAGCCCAAGCAGGCGAAAGAAAGCCTAACGGGGTCGTCGTCCGTGTGATGGTGGCAGATAGCTTATAATGAGCCATTTCCCTCCTCCTAGAGTCTGAGGATTTTCTTCTTCATTCACCTTCACCTTCACCTTCGCGAAGTCCCCACACCTGTTCCTAACTTACGAAGTATTGTATCCTGTGAGCGAGCGGGCACTAGGACGACAAGATGTCGGATAATGTTGGTCGAGTGCGTCTTCGTTGTCTGAAGTGCCAGGGATATCTTGTGTTCAGGAAGACAGCCAAGTGGCAAAACGGGAATCGGGGCCGTCCATTTTCGAAGTGTTCTAACTGTCGTGATTTCAACTGGCGAGATGGAGAAGGGCTCTGGTCTACCAACCCGCATTGCCGAAAGTGTAAGATCCCTTTGCGTCTGCAACGGTGGAAAGGAGGCTTCCAATTGTGCTGTGATTACAGGAAGCATAAGCACTTTGAGGAGATTGATGAAGAACAGGCGCATGAGCTCATAGATGCGTTCCTACGCCGTGTGAGGACGTCCCTTGATCTTCTGGCGCTCGAAGAGAGGAGCCTTAGGGAGATTGGGGTCCCGCGGAGTGCTCTGGGGTGGCTTCTGAGGCAGCTCAGCTACTTGAAGGAGCAAAAGGAGCAGGCACTTGAGTGGAAGAGGTTCCTGGAAAGGAGATTTTGACCATGAGGAAGACGATCGCTGGAAGCCGCGGGGCAGTGTGAAGCTCGCTCGAGTCCGAGGCAAGGCCAAAGGAGCTCTAAAGTGGCGGCGGATCGTTTTCACTGGGTATTGTCGCAAGCGTTGGGAAGGAGGACTCGCCCTGTGGCATTGATTGCACAGGTGTACCTAGGCAGATTGATTATTCTTGTGATGGGACTTGGTGGTTCAACGTTTTGTTTTTGATCGCGTTCAATACTTCACTTGTTGACATAATTTGTGTTTTTGGTACAGTACATTGATTTCTCTCGTTAGCAGGATGACTTACACCGTCATTGATTATATCAGAGCTAGTAGTTATTGAATTCTTTTTTTATTTTCAAGAAGGCTTTCTATGACCCTTCCTTCCTTTCTCAGGGTAGAAAAACGTATAGTGCCCACTATGAAATCAGATACAAGGGGAATTACTACGAATAATGGAGTGTTTGTGGTCCTGTAGTCCACCTCTTAGACACATATCATGTCTCTCCAGGGTTGAGTTTCAGGATAGCTTATCGCGTCCATTTCGATGAAGTTGCTATTAGGGACCAATCTCGTGGATTTCGTAGACTTTCAGTTCGGCTGCTGAATTGGGGCCAAGCTTCTTAAGAACCTGGAAGAGTGCATTAGGTACCTAGTACGGTTGTGGATGGAAAGGACTCAGGGCTGGGATACTTCAAGTTCTTTCACCTTGACCAGCCACTGCACTACCTCTCTCACAGGCTACTAGCTACTAGCTACTAGCTACTAGCTACTAAAGGGTTATGCAAAGAGAGGCTGGTATGGACTACGAATCGGGGGTGCTGGAAGCTAGACGCAGCCTTGCCTCAGAGCTATTCGACTGCGGTTAAAGGAAAAGAAGAGAGCCAGATTGAATAAGGTATGACGACTCATCGAACATGACCTCTTTTCTGTATAACTCACACAAAGATTATATGTTCTCATCTCAATACACAGTCCCGAAAAATAAGGGCGAGAAAAGAACCCTTATGTTTAGTGTTCAGATACAGAATGACCCCCCTTCCTGGGTAGGTCACAGCCAACCGCATCGACCACCTACCAGCCCGCCAGCTCCCTCCACATCCACTTGGTCTCCTCCTCCTCTTCCTTGGAGCCGACCTCGGTCCCGGCGCCGAACTCCTGCCCCACGACGCAGACCAACCAGACGTCGTTCTTGGTGGCGTCGAGGAAGCGCTCGGTGGCCGAGTTCTTGGGGTAGATGCGGCGCCACTCGTCCCAGATGCGGTAGGCCTCGTCGCCCCAGGCGCGGAAGCTGACCTCCTCGATGATGGTGGGGGTGACGATCTCCTTTCCTCTAAACACGCCCCAGGTGACGGCGTTGACGTTGGCCGGGTTAATGTCGATGGGGTCGGGGTCCTCAGCGTTGGAGCCGGGCAGGGAGGACTCGAAGTCGCCGCGGACGTTGGTGGCGAACCAGGCCAGTTTCTCGTGGCCGTGGCGCTCGAGCAGCGGCTTGAGGATGGTGTGGTAGTCCGCGCTGGGGCAGAAGAACTCGACGAACGGTTTTTGGAACACGAACCCTTCCCCGGGCGGACCCCAGCCGAAGATCGGGTCGTCGCTGCGCACGCCGTTGATGGCCGGTTGCGAGGCCAGGGTCCACCACCCGCGCTTGTCGATCAGCTGCAGGAGTTCCGGCCGGATGATCTCCGTCTCGGCGTTGAGCGTCGTGCCGGACCCCTCCTCGGCCCCGCCTTCGCTCCACGGCACGATGTACAGCTCGCCGGACACGTGGCGCCGGAAGAGCGCGCTGATGTCGTCGCGCGTGACCGGGTACCCCCAGACTTTGTGGGCCACGGCCGGCGGGATGTGCAGGGAGGGCCCGTACCCGTCGATCTCGCCGAAGGCGGGCGAGCGCGCATCACCCCATCGTCCGTTGGGGAAGTCGTCCCACGTCGCTTCTCGTCCGAGGGCGCCGAGCCCCTCCGAGATCTGCAGCGTCGTGCTGCGGTCCGGGGGCATGGCGGGCAGTCCGGCGCTGAGCGCGGTGGCTTCGTGGCTGACAGATTCTCGCGAGGATACATCCGACGGCTGCAACTTGTCGACAATGACGCGGTTGTGGGGCATTGAGCTGACCGAGGAGCGACGGCTGGCGAGCGCGAGCGCCGGGGTCTCGAGGCGGGCGGCCGAGTATGCCGCGGAGTCTTCGATGGGTTCGTCATATTCCGTGTACGGACCGATGAGGTCGCAGCGCTCGAGCAGGAACGACACCGTCTTCTCGAGGTTGAGCGTGTAGAAGTGGAAACCACGCAGGCCTGGGCTGGGGATGCTGCGGATGCCGTCGACCAGGTCGCAGACGATGTCGACACCGGCGCGCTTGACCGCGTCGTCGTCGTGCTTGATCTCTTCCAACTTGGACAGGATGTGCGGGGGGATTTTGACATGGCTGAGCTTCGTCACGCGCGTGAGGATCTTGTAGCTGTGGAGGGGCATCAAGCCGGGGATGATGGGGATGGTCTTGAAGGCGCCGGATTCGTGGTTTCGTAGCATGTTCTCGAACTTGGTGTAGGCGTCAATGTCGTAGGTCAACTGAGTCATGATGAAGTCGGCGCCCGCCTGGGTCTTCTCGACCAGGTATGGCACGTCCCTGGCGGGGTCCTGGCTGTCCTGGAAGTTGTCTGCCGGATGCCCCTCGGGGTAGGCAGCCACACCGATACAGAAGTAGTCGCCGTGATGCTTGCGGATGTAGCGCACTAAGTCCACCGCAAAGGTAAAGTCCTTGTTGCTGTCGTCCTCGCCGTGCATGTTGTATTCCTCGCTGCGGGGCGGGTCGCCACGGAGGGCGAGGATGTTCCTGATGCCCAGGACCTTGGCTTCCTCCAGCGCCTGGTCCACCAGGGCGCGGCTCATGTTCGTGCAAGTCAAGTGTAAGCATGTGGTCAACTGCAGTTGGCGCTGACAGATCTCGGCCAGTTCCAGGGACCTTTGCGCGGTACTTCCTCCAGCGCCCCAGGTGACGGTGACGAACAAGGGACGAAGGGCCTGGGCCATACGCTCCAGACGGGCTTGAAGGTTGGCGAAACCCTAATGGCGAATCCATGAACAATCAGTATATATGGCTTGGGTTGGAGTCATCTTGCGGTGCGGGGAGAGGGAAAGAAAAGCCCCACCATCTTGGTCTTGGGAGGGAAAAACTCCAGCGAAAAGTAATTCGCATCGGGCGGCAAAGCCGCGATCTTATCGGTAATCTTCTCCATGGTGAAGCCCGGCTCTTCTGCGAGATCTAGTAGGAGACGATGGCGAGAGAAGGAGGGAGAAGTGACCGAGGAGAAGAAGACGCAAGAGAAGAAAGGCGGCGGTGGGGAAGAAGATCTGCTTCTGGCGCGGACTCTGAGGGGCCCTCCGGAAGAGGCAAAATGACGAACTGCCGATCTGGTCGGGCGACCCCATTTCATCTTTTGCCCAGTTCTGTACTTGTTCACTAAGTACAAGTACAGTACAGTCACTAATTGTACATGCAATCACTCATCCTGACTGTTTGGTGTGGCACATTCGTCAAAGCATGCGTTCTTTGTTGTAGCCGACTGCCTGCATTAACTATGCATTCACTGACGGCCTCTGGGCTTGGCTGCTGCTTGCTCCACGAGGCAAACAGGCGTGTGAGAAACTGGTGAACCATGGAATCCTTGTCGCAATAGGTGGTAAAGCACGAGAAGGCAGACAATTGGATTACTGATGATAGAACCTAGGATATCGGACAGGGTCCATTGTTCTTAGAGGAATCCAACTATAGAGATTAATCCAATCAATTGTCAATCAAACAACCATCAGTCGTGCAAACAGGGCAAACATCAACCACCACCAGCAGCAGCAGTGTATCGCAACAACGAGGTTACTCAAGACAGATGCAGTCCACCTCAGACATACATACATACATACATACATACATACATACTCACCTTCCTGCAGCCTGTCAACCTGTCAATGTGATCAACCTAATTACCCCCCAGCTTTAAGCCAACCTTACCGATCAAGATTCCCAGACGAAACTCAACGAATCCCACCTCCCCGGTATCCCCTCACCCAACCGTCCGACGGGAATGACATTGCGATAACCCCGAAAACAAAGAGAATGGCCTCTCAACGCTCAATCTCCCGTCTCACCCACTTCTCCTCCATCGCCTCCCACCTCAAGCCCTCCTCCCGCCGGTACACCTCGACCCCGCCTTCCCCTTCTCCGCCCGCCGCCCCGAAAGACCTCCGCGCTCGCCTGCAGCGATTCAACGACCGCCTCCCCTCGTTCCTGCGCACCTACACCACGCCGCTCCTAGGCGCGCCCGCAACGCACGTCACCTCGTTCCTCATCCTGCACGAGCTCACCGCCATCGTACCTTTATTCGGGCTGGCGGCCGCTTTCCACTACGGCAACTGGCTGCCCGACCTGACCGCGAGCGAGTCCTTCCAGCAGGGCACGCAGCGGTTCCAGCGGTGGCTGCGCAAGAAGGGCTGGCTGGATGCGGATACGCAGGTGGATCTGGTCTCCCTTGAGGGTGGCGGAGAATTGACTCTTTCGGAGCGAGTGGCCGGGAACAGCCGCAGTCAGACGGAAGGCGTGCGTCTCGTGCTGGAGTTTGCGACGGCGTACACGGTGACCAAGTTTCTCCTGCCGGTGCGGATTGCGGCGAGTGTTTGGGCTACGCCGTGGTTTGCGAGGGTGGTTCTAGGGCCCTTGGGGAAGGGTGTCCGGGGGCTACTGGGGAGGAAGTAGATAGCAGTGCTGTGATACTGATGCCAGGTTCTACGCGGCGGGAATTATTTTGTATAGATGGGGATTGAATAGAGCTAGATCTGGAAATGACTTGTATTCCTCATCGGGCTTTTGGGTTTTCTAGATTGTTTCATCTAAAGAGCGCCGCCTCCCACATGCTCGAGGGTCGGTAGGCTCCGAAATGGCAAAGCTGAGATGAGAAAATTTAGGCCTTCTCGTAGATCCAGTCGAACTGGCTCTGCTTCCAGCTCTGGAGCTCCTCGGGCTTGAACCAGAGGGCAATCTCCTTCTTGGCGTTCTCGACGGAGTCGGAACCGTGGCAGACGTTGCGGCCGACATCCTGGGCAAATTGTCAGTGGTGGGTTTGGGAATGAATCCAAGGGCAAAGGGCTCTTACGATGGCGTAGTCACCACGGATGGTGCCGGGGGCGGAGGCGAGGGGGTTGGTGGCACCGAGGATGGCTGGTCGACATCGTTAGTATCGCTGTAGTAGAACGATGGGGAGAGGGAAGTCTTACTGCGGCCGGTCTTGACGGCATCACGGCCCTCCCAGACCATGGCGCAGATGGGGCCGCTCAGCATGTCTGTGTGAAAGATTAGCATGTGTTTGTTGTATCGGAACAGCCATCCAAGCTACTCACAGGAGACGAGTCCCTTGAAGAAGGGCTTGTCGCTGAGGTCAGCGTAGTGCTGCTCGAGGTGCTGCTGGGAAGGAGAGCACAGCTTCATGGCAACGAGCTTGAAGCTGCAGGACAATTAGCATGGCTGGGGAGGACAATGATCAGCATTGAGGGACACCTACCCACGGTTCTCGAAGCGAGAGAGGATGGGGCCAATGAGTCCGCGCTGGACACCATCGGGCTTGATGGCAATGAAGCTGTGTCCGGTTGTTAGCTTCGAGGTCAATGCAGATGGGCGTTGGATCGAGGTCAAGCGTTGTCAATGTGGGTAGATAATCGACACATAGTTGACAGAGAGAACGAGACCAATCAACGCATGAGGAAGGGGAAGGATGAGGAGCATCAACTTACGTCTGCTCGTTGGACATTTTGAAGGATGTGGATGATGACGATTCACGGAGATTCGAATGAGAGGAGGAAAAGGGAAAGGAAGCAGAGCCGGCGTGAGTTGGGCGAAAAATATAAGGAGGGACCGCAAACGCGCTGTGTGGGGCTCGACGGAAAGGGACGCAAAAGGAGGGGCACCTGGCAATGCCTTTGAGGGCCTTGTGGCCTGGAGCGGCCAGCTGAATGGCCTGACCGCCTCACCGCCTGAGGTGTCTAACCCCAACCTCCCGATCGAGTTTAGAGGCACACTAACCCCAATCCAGGGAGCTTCCGTCACGGTCATCGCCAATCTGGCCAGGCTGGAACTATTCAAGGTTCATGTTCACATGTCACTCTTATTCAAACGTCCCAGAGCCTGCCACTGCTTGATTTGACCTTCACCTCTGGTAGATGCAGGTCCCCACCCCTAGTGACTGGTGAAGTTTATTGTTTTCAGAGATTGAGTGTCTCTGATTGCATCTTATCTGTTAAGCTCGCAACATGGCCGGCTCCCGGCCATCGTCCACCCGATGGACCCTCTTATTATCGTTGGTGATTGTCCTTGGATGTCTCATCATCCCAGGGTGTAAGTTCTCTCTCAACGCTCTTTATGGTATCGTGCTTAAGCCTAATTGCAACGTATAGTTGCCGTGAAACACGAGAGTTTCAAGACATGCTCACAATCGGGGTTCTGTAAGCGGAACCGAGCGTTCGCCGACGATGTCACCGCGAAGGGCTCAACTTGGTCCTCCCCTTACGAACTCGAACCCTCCTCTATCCAGTTCAAGGATGGACAACTGCACGGAACCGTTCTCAAATCTCTATCCGCGGATGAAAAGGTGCGGTTGCCCCTCGTGGTCTCTTTCCTGGAGTCAGGCGTCGCACGGGTCACCGTCGACGAGGAGAAGCGCTTGAAGGGCGAAATCGAGCTTCGGCACAACAGCCCGGCACGCAAGGAACGATACAATGAGGTGGAAAAATGGGCATTGGTTGGTGGCTTGGACTTGAGCAAGACCGCGACCTTGGAGCCAGAAACCGAAGCTGGAGTTACCCGGGTCTTGTACGGTCCAGACAACAAGTTCGAAGCGATCATTCACCACAACCCCTTCAAGGCGGAGTTCAAGCGGGACGGACAAACTCACGTCCAGCTGAACCACCAGGGATACTTGAACTTGGAGCATTGGCGGCCTAAGGTCGAGGCTCCGGAGGGCAGCGAACAGGAGGCTTCGGAAGACGAGAGCACCTGGTGGGAAGAGAGCTTCGGAGGTAACACGGACTCGAAGCCCAAGGGCCCCGAAAGTGTCGGATTAGATATCACCTTCCCCGGCTACAGCCATGTTTTCGGCATTCCCGAGCACGCCGACTCCATGTCTTTGAAGCAGACTCGGTAAGCGGACCTGCTACCTATATCATGAAGACGCTAACCGAATCTTAGCGGTGGTGATGGCAACCACAATGAACCTTACCGCATGTACAACTCGGATGTGTTTGAGTATGAGCTCAACAGCCCGATGACCCTTTATGGCTCCATTCCGTTCATGCAGGCTCATCGTAAGGACTCTACCGTCGGCGTCTTTTGGCTCAACGCCGCAGAGACCTGGGTGGATATTGTCAAGGCCACGTCGTCTCCAAACCCTCTCTCCCTTGGTGTGGGCACTAAGACAGACACCCAGAGTCATTGGTTCTCGGAGTCTGGTCAGATCGACGTTTTCGTTTTCCTGGGACCGACACCGCAAGACATCAGCAAGACTTATGGTGAACTCACTGGTTTCACTCAGTTGCCTCAACATTTTGCCATCGCGTACCACCAGTGTCGCTGGAATTACATCACCGATGAGGATGTCAAAGAGGTTGATCGCAACTTTGACAAGTACCAGATCCCCTACGACATCATCTGGCTGGACCTCGAGTACACTGATGACCGGAAGTACTTCACCTGGGATCCGCTCACCTTCCCTGATCCTATCAGCATGGAGAAGCAGCTCGATGAGTCTGAGCGTAAGCTCGTGGTCTTGATCGATCCTCATATCAAGAACAAGGATGGATACGCCATCTCGGAAGAACTGAAGAGCAAGAACTTGGCCACTAGGAACAAGGACGGGGAGATCTACGATGGCTGGTGTTGGCCTGGCTCATCGAACTGGATTGATACCTTCAATCCGGCAGCCATCAAGTGGTGGATGAGCTTGTTCAAGTATGACAAGTTCAAGGGTACCCTGTCAAATGTCTTCATCTGGAATGACATGAACGAGCCATCCGTTTTCAACGGACCCGAAACCACCATGCCCAAGGACAACCTGCACCATGACAATTGGGAGCATCGCGATATCCACAACGTGCATGGTGTCACTTTGGTCAATGCCACCTACAATGCCCTGTTGGAGCGCAAGAAGGGCGAAGTCCGCCGGCCCTTCATCTTGACCCGCTCTTACTATGCCGGTGCTCAACGGATGTCAGCCATGTGGACGGGCGACAACCAGGCGACCTGGGATCACCTTGCTGCCTCGCTTCCAATGGTGTTGAACAATGGTATCGCAGGTTTCCCCTTTGCCGGTGCTGATGTCGGTGGCTTCTTCCAGAACCCAAGCAAGGAACTCTTGACCAGATGGTACCAGACCGGTATCTGGTATCCGTTCTTCCGCGCCCACGCTCACATTGACACTCGCAGACGTGAGCCGTATTTGATTGCTGAGCCTTTCCGGTCCATCATTGCGCAGGCCATCCGCCTGAGATACCAGCTCTTGCCTGCCTGGTATACCGCCTTCCATGAGGCTTCGGTGAACGGGATGCCGATTGTGCGGCCCCAATACTATGTTCATCCTACCGACGAAGCAGGCTTTGCCATTGATGATCAGCTTTATCTCGGCAACACGGGTCTTCTTGCCAAGCCGGTGGTGGCCGAGGATGCTACCAGTGTTGACATCTATCTTGCTGACGACGAGAAGTACTATGATTACTTCGACTATACCGTCTACCAAGGAGCAGGCAAGCGGCATACCGTGCCCGCTCCGATGGAGAAGGTACCTTTGCTGATGCAGGGCGGCCATGTCATTCCTCGCAAGGATCGCCCACGCCGCAGCAGCGGACTTATGAGGTGGGATCCCTACACTCTTGTTATTGTGCTAAACAAGGACGGCCACGCCGACGGTACCCTCTACGTTGATGATGGCGAGACGTTTGACTACGAGCGTGGCGCTTACATCCACCGTCGCTTCGCCTTCCGTGATTCTGCTCTGTCGTCCGAAGATCTCGGTGCGAAGGGTCCCAAGACGAACGAATATCTGAAGAAAATGGCTGGGGTTCGCGTGGAGCGGGTCATTGTTGTTGATCCGCCCAAGGACTGGCAGGACAAGAGCAGCGTGACGGTGATTGAGGAGAATGCCAAAGCTGCCACCACCGCCTCGATTGAATATCACGGCCAGCAAGATGGCAAGGCATCGTATGCGGTGGTCAAAAACCCCAATGTTGCCATCGGCAACTCGTGGCGGATTGAGTTTTGAGTTTTGGGGCGATAGACTAGCGGGTCACAATAGTATATTGAACTCCATGACCATTCTGGCAGAAGCAACAATGTCAACAAGCTCAGGTAGAATGTAGTACTCTGGCAGTACGTAGTAATGAAGAGCCAAGTGGCGAATAAGCACTCTGGGCACTGGGCGGCAGATTATATTGTTACCCGTTTGGGACGAGGCTCGATTTTTGGCGCCGATCAGTGGGGCTGAGTCAGCGGGCGCCAGGGGAAAAAGTAAAAGGGAGGAAAGACGCATCCGGTGGTGGCTCGACTCTCGAGGGGTTGGAGATCTGACACGGTCGTTGCAGTCCATCCTTTTACTCTCTTCGTTTCTTCCAGCGTGGCTTAGGGTCTCTGTGTGTTTTGTGCGCGACTCCTCTTTTGGCCGAAAGTTATAGATCATCCCATCTCCGGTCCAAACGCAATCTCCGCTCTCAACACCAGGACTCAACTGTGACACCTTTGTTCTCATACGCTTCGACGGGCTATTGAGCGCACCATGAATCTCTTATCGCAAGCCCTTGAATATGGAGCTCCTCTATTGTGCGCTTCTATGTCCGCTGTTGGCCTGACCAGATCACTGATAATGAATCTCAAACAGTATCATGACCTCGCCGGTCACCTCGTATGCGGACCAGATCCTCAGCATCCACCGCAGCCGAAGCTCGGCTGGCTTCTCCATGGACATCCCATTGATCATGCTCATTGCGTCGATTCTGAAGTAAGAGATGTCGTGGGGCAGTGACGCGACGGGGACTGACACATAATACCTAGGGTCTTCTACTGGTTCGGCGCCAAGTACTCTCTTTCGCTCCTCATCCAGGCCGTCCTCACGATCGGAGTGCAGATTATCTTGCTGAAGGTAGCCCTCGACAACCGGCCGGCCCCTGGCTTGAAGAATGGAGTGGAGCACGTCCCCTTCAGCAGCGTGGACAGCGGGCAGGGGTTCACGAGACCGTATGACTTTTGGCAGTGGCGGAGCGCGAAGCCGTATGTTTCCTTGTCCCCCCCCCCCCCATTGCGATGTGGTTGCTGACCCAGCTGATTGTGTAGCTACTGGATGTTCCTCGCCTATTTCACTGTGGCCCTCGCCGTCGTTCAAGTCTTCCTTCCCCCGCTCGCCTACTCGCAGTCCTATATCGGTCTGCTGGGATACGTCGGCCTCGCGGTCGAGGCGACGCTGCCGTTGCCTCAAGTCATCAAAAACCACCAATCGCGGTCCTGCGTGGGGTTCCGGCTGTCGGTGGTTGCGGCGTGGATCCTGGGTGACATCACGAAGCTGAGCTACTTCTTCTGCAGCGCGGAGGTGATACCCTGGTCGTTCCGGCTGTGCGCGATGTTCCAGTGCATCTGTGATTTGTATTTGGGACTGCAGTTCTGGATGTATAGTGGACCCTCGTTTGGGGCTGCGGGCAGTCCTTCTCGGGGTGCGAGTGAGGGGTGGGAGGTGGAGGAGAAGGATATTCGGATGACTTGATGCCTTTATGGGGGGGTGTATATAGATATGGCAGTTTGCTGTAGGGCTAGATTCTCAACTGGATCTCCAGACTACACAGACTGTTTTGTTGAAATTATAGATTCATTCAACAGCTGTTTTTGTTGTTTTACAGTAGAGTGGAATCGGGACCGCTCTCCGTCCGATCGATCGCCGAGCGGGCGGCAGATGACATGCCGCTGCCGCTCAGTCCGCGGGGTCAACTCCATCCCCCACCATCCATCCTTTCGCTCTCAAGTGTTAGTCCGTTGCCTGTTCTCCGTACTGCACCGCATCGAAAGCTCCCAACCATGGCCTCCAACACAGAAACGATCCGAATTGGCTATGTACCAGGTATGTCTACCATTAGTATTCCAGCAAGACCATCACCACCCCTCATACATCCCAAGCCTTGCTCCTCCTGCACGAGGAAGACCAGAACCACCAACCCACCCCCACCACCCATACTTCCTACCGAAATCCTGACAGAAAAGTAGAGCACTATCTCGGCCCGCTGCACCTGGCGCTGCGCTCCTCCGCCGCCGCCAACCTCCCGTTCGAAGTCCAGCTGGTCCCCTTCCCCTCCGGCACGGGCCACATGATCACCTCGCTCCGCGACCAGGAGATCGACCTCGCGATCGGGCTGACGGAAGGCTGGGTCGCCGGGCTGGTGGGCAAGCAGCAGGCGCCGAAGCCCGCCGCGACGGACGGCTACAAGATCGTGGGCCACTGGGTGGACACGCCGCTGCGGTGGGCGATCGTCACCGGGCGCGAGCGGGAGACGATCCGGGGCGTGGAGGATCTGAAGGGGGGGAGGGTGGGCGTGAGTCGGTTGGGAAGGTGAGCATTCTGCAACAAAAAAACATGATTTCGCCTACCAAGATCACCACGACTGACAAGTGCATGGTGTTTTTGGTGGGGTTACAGCGGCTCACACATCATGTCCTTCGTCCTCTCGCAGACCCACCACTGGTCGGAGAGGGACAGCCTCACCCCGACCATCCTGGGGCCGTTCGGGTCCCTGCGCGACGGGGTCGCCGGCGCCGACGCCGACCCGACGGCCGACTTCTTCATGTGGGAAGAATTCACGACGAAGCCGTATTTCCGGCCCACCCCCGAAAACCCGCACCCGCCGCTGAAGAAGATCGGCGAGATCTACACCCCCTGGCCGTCGTGGATGATTGTCGCGTCGACGGCGACGTTCCCCGTCGGGGAGCTGGGGCGGGATACGCGGTTGGAGAGGCTGTTTGAGGTGTTGGATCGCGGGATTGAGGAGTTTGAGGCGGATCGCGAGAGGGTGATCGCGTTGTTGGGGACCGGGGAGCTCGGGTGTACGTATGGGGAGGAGGATGCGCGCGAGTGGATGAAGGATGTGCGGTTTAGCCAGGGGACGAGGGGGGTCAAGCGCGAGGTGGTGGATGGGGTCGTGGATGTGTTGAAGGTTGCGGGGGTTATCGATGGGGAGGTGGAGAATGAGGCCGCTTTTGAGCGGGTGGTGGGGATTGCGCGGTAGATTGTTGTTGAGAATAGTAGTTTGTTTGTCCCACGGATAAGAGACCTAGTGGCATATCTCGTGAGAGTACTCCGTAGGCAGGCCGAGTCCTCCGTACCACGTAGGGAATGTCAACCCAGCGTTGATGCTGTCTAGTCTATAGTCCAGATCAAGTGCGGTTCCACAACCATAAGGATCGGTGGGTAGCACAGGCAACACCGTCCCTGTAGCTGCAGCCTACAGCCTACAGTCTACAGTACAGCCTCCCTCAACCCCAATATCAAATGACTCTTCATTTTGAGTATCAAAGAACCCTCCCGCTCCGCAGAGACCCTAACCCCAATCCCAGCGATACAGCCAGGCCACCTAGCATACCATATATCCCCCGGCCAACAGCCCAACAGCCCAACAAGCCAACAAGCCAACAGTCCCCCAGCGCATTCCTCCCCGCCCCCTCATGTAGAGGATCCCATCCGCAACCGTCCCCCCGGAATAGAACTTAGGTTGAAAGCACGTCCGTCAGACGCAGGTACACACGCGCAGGATGTTTCAGAGGGCAGGGAGCGTTGTCCGTGCGCGGGATTCGGATTGACCTAGACAGACAGACCCGTGGACGGGGGCGGGGATGGGGGATGGGGGATGGGGGATGGGGATGAAGATGAAGATAAAGCTGTTTGCACGTTTCTGGTTCCATCCCTTTGCTTGTTTGTGTTTGTTGTGTTTGTTTTGTGGTTGTGCTACGCGGGCTGTATACTAAACCTAAACCTCGTGCTTGGTTGTATGCTCCTGCAAAAAGTATGTTTCGATCATCCTACACTTCGTCATCATCATCATCATCATCATCGGGATGGTCTTGTCAAGTGCCGTATCACACGCCCCTGCCCCCATCGACTGATGATACTGAGCCTTTGTGACAGTTGGGGAGGGGTATGAGCATCCCGGAGGAGGGCTCGAAGGCGTGTGATTTGATTAACGCTTGTCTTGTCTTGTCTGGCGTATTGGAACAGTCTGGACTGCGGTTATATGTCGCCGTTTTCTGTTCTCGTGTAACGACCCCGGTCAATGATCAATGATTCTTCTGTCCCTTGCATGGTGGGCGCGTGGCTGCTGCATGACGATGAAATGAGGGGACGGGAACAGGAACAGGAAGTAACTTAGGCAGTCAACCGGCAGACTGCGGAGAGGTGGGTTTTGCGTCATTCGTTGGGATTGTTGGGGGGGGGGGGGGGGGG